>NW_012117088.1:1700752-1701482 GCF_000951035.1 Colobus angolensis palliatus
AGAACTCTCCACCCCAAATCAACAGAATATACATTCTTCTCAGCACCACATCACACTTATTCCAAAGTTGACCATATAATTGGAAGTAAAGCACTCCTCAGCAAATGTACAAGAGCAGAAAATATAACAAACTGTCTCTCAGACCACAGTGAAATCAAACTAGAACTCAGGACTAAGAAAATCAGTCAAAACTGCTCAACTACATGGAAACTGAACAACCTGCTCCTGAATGACTACTGGGTACATAACAAAGTGAAGGCAGAAATAAAGATGTTCTTTGAAACCAATGAGAACAAAAATACAACATACCAGAATCCCTGGGACACATTTAAAGCAGTGTGTAGAGGGAAATTTATAGCACTAAATACCCAGAAAAGAAAGCTGGAAAAATCTAAAATTGACACTCTAACATCACAATTAAAAGAACTAGAGAAGCAAGATCAAACACATTCAAAAGCTAGCAGAAGGCAAGAAATAACTAAGATCAGAGCAGAACTGAAGGAGATAGAGACAAAAAACCCTCCAAAAAAATCAATGAATCCAGGAGTTGGTTTTTTGAAAAGATCAACAAAGTTGACAGACAACTATCAAGACTAATAAAGAAGAAAAGAGAGAAGAATCAAATAGACACAATAAAAAATGATAAAGGGGATATCATCACCGACCCTATAGAAATACAAACTACCACCAGAGAATACCATAAACACCTCTATGCAAATAAACTAGAAAA
>NW_012117088.1:1702072-1702487 GCF_000951035.1 Colobus angolensis palliatus
AGAACATACCATGCTCATGGATAGGAAGAATCAATATTGTGAAAATGACCATACTGCCCAAGGTAATTTATAGATTCAATGCCATCCCCATCAAGATACCAATGAGTTTCTTCACAGAATTGGGAAACATTGCTTTAAAGTTCATATGGAACAAAAAAGAGCCCTTATTGCCAAGAAAATCCTAAGCCAAAAGAAGAAAGCTGGAGGCATCACGCTACCTGACTTCAAACTATACTACAAGGCTACAGTAACCAAAACAGCATGGTTCTGGTACCAAAACAGAGATAGAAACCAACGGAACAGAACAGAGTCCTCAGAATTAATACCACACATCTACAACCATCTGATCTTTGACAAACCTGACAGAAACAAGAAATGGGGAAAGGATTCCCTATTTAATAAATGGTGCTGGGAA
>NW_012117088.1:1703852-1755416 GCF_000951035.1 Colobus angolensis palliatus
CATATACACCATGGAATACTATGCAGCCATAAAAAAGGATGAGTTTGTGTCCTTTGTAGGGACATGGACGCAGCTGGAAACCATCAGTCTCAGCAAACTATCGCAAGAACAGAAAACCAAACACCACGTGTTCTCACTCATAGGTGGGAACTGAACAATGAGATCACTTGGACTCGGGAAGGGGAACATCACACACCAGGGCCTATTATGGAAAGTGGGGAGAGGGGAGGGATTGCATTGGGAGTTATACCTGATGTAAATGACTGGTTGATGGGTGCTGATGAGTTGACGGGTGCAGCACACCAACATGGCACGAGTATACATATGTAAGAAACCTGCACATTATGCACATGTACCCTAGAACTTAAAGTATAATTTTAAAAAGTACATATGCATGTATACATTTTAAATATTTTAAACACACACATATATATATACACACATATGTATATAATTTAAATATATGAGCTGTTAATATAGAAAAAAAATAAAGTTAATCTCATCATCCTTCACCCCCAACTTTCCCTGCCTTGGATTAAAAATTGGAATCCTTCAATGACATTTCAATGACCTACACCAACAGACACTAACTTACTCTTGTTATCGTTCCAGACAACTTCTCCATCTTTATACTTGCCTCCCTACCCTAACACATATCTAATCATTGCCCAGTCTAACAGTTCTATCTTCTAAAGAAACCATTAATTTTTTCACTTTCATTTTCTAATATTAGCATACACTCAGACCAGGACTCTTCTCTGCTAAATTACAGTAATTACTTCCTAAGTTTTCTCCCTAACATCCTGGTCTTGCCAATTCTAATCTATTCTTCACATTGATACCCCTAAAATGCAAATTGGGCCGTGTTAATTATGTTTCCATTAAAATTCTTCAGTGACTTCACAAGAAGGCTAAAATCCAAAATCCAAAACACATCATACATCTCCTTCATGACTTCTGACCTTCTCTACTTTGCATTCCAGGCACATCAAACTTAAATCCTCATATATGCTATGCTCCTTCTCAACTGTGTGATCTGCAATAAGAATATTCTTCAGTTAGGAACATTATTTCTTCATTTGGTTATGGATCCCAATGTTAATATTAATTATTGTGGGAAGCAATTTTAAAACTCTTCATAAATTTAAGATTGGTATTCTCTCTCTCTCTTCCTCTCTCTCTCAGGCAATTTTATTGTGGTAAAATTGCTATAACAAAAAACTGCACATGTTTACGGTACACAATCTGAGGCGTCTGAGCACCTGCATATACCTATCTATGATACCATCCCCACAATTAAGGTTATAAACATGTCCTTCCCTCCAAAAGACTTTTTATGTTCGTGTGTGTGTGTGTGTGTGTATGTGTGTGTGTGTGTGTTGGGGGTCAAAATACTCAATATGAGATCTTCCCTCTTAATAAATTTTTAAGTGTACAATACTGAATTTTAACCATACACATTATGTTGTATGGCAGATCTCTAGAACTGATTCACATTGCATGTATTCTCTTATGACTAAATAGTGTACAATTCTTCATAGCATGTGGTTATCATACTTTGTTTTAATTATATACAAAGAGTCCTCACTTTGCATTGTTCCAACATGCACAAAGTTTAATTATCTTGATTTAGTTAAATGACACAAATCTCCCAATAACAGAGTTCACATTAAGTTGGCAGGGTATACTACCTGTTAGTAATTGCATAAGTTATAAACTTTTCCGTTATCTCTTTAGCCTACAAATCACTTCATAAATAACAAATGTGCATCATGATCAGTTACCAATTACAGAACTTCTTTCAAAGTCTGTCAGTGTTTGGTCACTATGCATCTGTTATTTAGTTTACTTAGATAAGAAAACATTTGGTTGTGTTGCCTTGTTGTCTCCCTATAATTAATCCACATGATATTTTGCAAAAATGGAAAATGAAAAGAAGAATCGGCTAAGAAAAATGAAAGTGCAGCAAAGAAGCAAAAAGTGATAATGTTAGAAGTGAAATTTGGATTGTACACTAATGGAGGTTTAGAAAAAAATAGATGACTGTCAGAATGGTGATAGTGCTGCAATTGGAGACACTCTAGATATGCTGCCAGAAGTACTTACCTAGGATGAATCTGTTAATGTAAATAAGGAAAGTGGTTGTGATGAAAAGAATAAGCGATGTCCCAGTAAAATTAAAGAACTCTCAGAGGTATTTCATAACATTTAAAGTGCAAGGAATGAAGTGCTGGAAGCTGGTCCAGACTTAGAAAGGAGCATGACAATTCACCAAGGCATTCATAAGGTATTTGCTTCACATCATTATTCATAAAATTCATATTCATTTAAATTACAGTGCACTAAAGAAATATTAGTTTTAGTATGTTTTAACATCCGTTCATAATACAAACCCTCAATAAACTAGGTATTGAAGGAACATACCTCAAAATGATAAGAGCCATCTATGACAAACCCAGAGCCAACATCATACTGAATTGGCAAAAGCTGGGAGCATTCCTCCCGAGAACTGAACAAGACAAGAATGTCCACTCTCACCACTCTTATTAAACATAGTGCTAGAAGCCCTAGCAAGAGCAATCAGGCAAGAGAAAGAAATAAAAGGCATCCAAATTGGAAACACTGAAGCCAAATTATCTCTATTCACTGATGACATGATCTTACACATAGAAAACCTGAAAGACTCCACCAAAATCCTCCTAGACTTGATAAACAACTTCAGTATAGTTTCAGAATACAAGATCAGTGTATAAAAATAAGTAGGATTTCTATATACCAATAACATTTAAGCTAAGAACAAAATCAATAACTTAATCCCATTTACAATAGCCACACACAGACAAATACCTAGGAATATGTTTAACTAAGGAGGTGAAATGTCTCTACAAGGAGAAATACAAAACACTGATGAAAGAACTTACAGATGACACAAACAAGTGGAAAAACATCCCATGCCTATGGGTTGAAATAATCAGTGTAGTTAAAATGACTATACTTCCCAAAGCAATTTACAGGTTCAATTCAATTCTCATCAAACTACCAATATCATTCTTCCCAGAATTAGAAAAAAAAATTCCTAAAATGAATACGTAACTAAAAAAGAATCTGAATAGCCAAAGCAATCCTAAGTGAAAAGAACAAAGCTGGAGGCATCACATTACCTGACTTTAAATTATACTATAAAGCTATGGTAACTAACACAACATAATACTTTTGTTTAAAATAGACACCTAGATCAATGAAACAGAATAGAGAACCCATAAATAAAGTCACATGCTTACAACCAACTGAACTTCAACAAAGTTGACCAAAGGAAAAAAAAAAAAAAAGAGGAAAAGGACCTCCTATTCAATAAAGGGTACTGTAAAAACTGGGTAGCCCTATGCAGAAGAATGAAACTGGACATCTCCCTCTCACCATAAGCAAAAATCAACTCAAGGTGAATTAAAGACTTCAATATAAAACCTGAAAAGATGTAAGTCCAAGAAGAAAACCTAGGTAAAACTCTTCTGGACCTTGGCCTAAGCAAAGAATTTATGACTAAGACCCCAAAAGCAAATGTAACAAAAACAAAAATAGACAAATGTGACTTAATTAAACTAAAAAACTTTTGCACAGCAAAAGAAATAATCAGCAGAGTAAACAGACAACCTACAGAACGGGAGAAACATTTGCAAATTATGCTTCTGCCAGAGAATTAATATCAAGATTCTATTAGGTTGATGCAAAATTCGTGGCAAGAACCACAATTATCTTTACACCAACCTAATAAAAAGAACTCAAACAACTCCACAAGAAGAAAAGAAAACCCATTAAAAAGTGGGCAAAGGTCATGCATAGACACTTCTCAAAAGAAGACATGCAAGTGGCCAATAAATACAGGAGAAAATGCTCAACCTTTTTTTAAACACCAGATAAACACAAATTAAACCACAATAAGATATCATCTTTCACCAGTCAGAATGGATATTATTAAAAAGTCAAAAAGCAACAGAGGTTGGCATGATTGTGGAGAAAAGGGTATGCTTATAACACTGTTGGTGAGAGTGTACATTAGTACAACCTCCATGGAAAAAAGTATGGAGATTTCCCAAAGATCTAAAAATATAACTACCATATGACCCAATGATCCTACTACTGGGTATCAATCCAAGGGAAAATGAATTATTTTATCAAAAAGATACCTGCATTTGTAGGTTTATTGCAGCACTATTCAATAGCAAAGTCATGGAATCAACCTAAGTGTTCATCAGTGGTTGGTTGGATTAAAAAATGTGGTATACATACATCACAGAATACACAGCTATTAAAAAAAGAACAAAATCATGTCTTTTGCAGCAACATGAATGCAGCTAGAGGTCATTATCGTAAGTGAAATAACTCAGACACAGAAATCAAATCCTACATGTTCTCACTTGTAAGTGG
Source organism: Colobus angolensis palliatus (assembly GCF_000951035.1). Taxonomy (NCBI): domain Eukaryota; kingdom Metazoa; phylum Chordata; class Mammalia; order Primates; family Cercopithecidae; genus Colobus; species Colobus angolensis. The sequence continues at coordinate 1,708,278 of NW_012117088.1, forward strand.
AAGCTAAACAGTGAGTACACATGGACATCAAAATGAAAACAATAAACACTGGGGACTCCCAAAGAGGGGCGGTTGGAAGGAAAGTGAGGGTTGAAAAATTACCTGTTTGTTACAATGGTCACTGTTTGGATGATGGGCACACTGCAATCCCAACCTCCACATTACACAATATATCCATGTAACAAATCTGTACATGTACCCCCTGAATCTAAAATAAAATAAAATGTAAAAAAACTACGAAGTTTTTGCAATAACCTAGACAATGAAAGTCAAGACACAAACTTACATGTATATAATCTCAAGTGTATAAAATATGCATGTAAAATAATAAAGGAATACAGCATAAAATGTAATAATTGTGCATCAGCTCAAGTCTTCTAGAAAGCTGATGCTAAAGGAGAGTTGGTGTGAAAGAGATTTATGTAAGGTTGGTGGAGAAAGATTGTGGGTGTAACACCTATGGAAATTGAATAAGAGGTAGCAAGTTTGAGCAGAGAAAGGCTTAGCTCATAGTGCAGATCTGATACCTGTGAAAACAAGGGGAGGAGAAGGAAGAATTTGGCAAAGAAAGTCTCAAACTACTGTGTAGATCTGACAAGTCCTTGCCAATCCAAAGACTGCTCACTGGAGGAGTCCTCCAATGGCCAAAGCAGCCAGGACCTAGATGTCCTGTCATGCTCATTTCATGGCTTTGGAATAGCCCAGGAAAAAGAGAACTTTTGCTCAAACGTTGTCACTGATCATGACAGTGCTGCAGGTGGAGGCTGTCAGTCAACTGAACTCACAACTGAATGACAAGTTTTTTTCAGGAAAGGAAATTGTAATCTCTTGGTGGAATAGTGGGTAATCATCTAATTTGTATAACTTTTAGTACTTTGTATTTTCTTATGGTAGGCAGGTTCTGTTTTTCTCATTTCAAAAAAGTAAACGTTGATTTTTATTTATTTAATTTTATTTTGTATTTTATTTTACTGTTTTATTATTATACTTTTAGTTCTAGGGTACATGTGCACAATGTGCAGGTTTGTCACATATGTATACATGTGCCATGTTGCTGCACCCATTAACTCGTCATTTACATTAGGTATATCTCCTAATGCTATCCCTCCCCCTCCCCCTGCCCCACAACAGGCCCCGGTGTGTGATATTCTCCTTCCTGTGTCCAAGTGTTCTCATTGTTCAATTCCCACCTATGAGTGAGAACATGCGGTGTTTGGTTTTTTGTCCTTGTGATAGTTTGCTGAGAATGATGGTTTCCAGCTTCATCCATGTCCTTATAAAGGACATGAACTCATCCTTTTTTATGGCTGCATAGTATTCCATGGTGTATATGTGCCACATTTTCTTAATTCAGTCCATCATTGATGGACATTTGGGTTGGTTCCAAGTCTTTGCTATTGTGAGTAGTGCCACAATAAACTTATGTGTGCATGTGTCTTTATAGTAGCATGATTTGTAATCTTTTGGGTATATACCCAGTAATGGGATGGCTGGGTCAAATGGTATTTCTAGTTCCAGATCCTTGAGGAATCCCCACACTGTCTTCCACAATGGTTGAACTAGTTTACAGTCCCACCAACAGTGTAAAAGTGTTCCTATTTCTCCACATCCTCTCCAGCACCTGTTGTTTCCTGACTTTTTAATGATTGCCATTCTAACTGGAGTGAGATGGTATCTCATTGTGGTTTTGATTTGCATTTCTCTGATGGCTAGTGACGATGAGCATTTTTTCATGTGTCTATTGGCTGCATAAATGTCTTCTTTTGAGAAGTGTCTGTTCATATACTTTGCCCACTTTTTGATGGGGTTGTTTGATTTTTTCCTGTAAATTTAAGTTCTTTGTAGGCTCTGGATATTAGCCCTTTGTCAGATGAGTAGATGGTAAAAATTTTTTCCCATTCTGTAGGTTGTCTGTTCACTCTGATGGTAGTTTCTTTTGCTGTACAGAAGTTCTTTAGTTTAATTAGATCTCATTTGTCAATTTTGGCTTTTGTTGCCATTGCTTTTGGTGTTTTAGACATGAAGTCCTTGCCCATGCCTATGTCCTGAATGGTATTGCCTAGGTTTTCTTCTAGGGTTTTTATGGTTTTAGGTCTAACATTTAAGTCTTTAATCCATCTTGAATTAATTTTTGTGTAAGGTGTAAGGAAGGGATCTAGTTTCAGTTTTCTACATATAGCTAGCCAGTTTTCCCAGCACCATTTATTAAATAGGGAATCCTTTCCCCATTTCTTGTTTCTGTCAGGTTTGTCAAAGATCAGATGGTTGTAGATGTGTGGTATTATTTCTGAGGGCTTTGTTCTGTTCCATTGGTCTATATCTCTGCTTTGGTACCAGTACCATGCTGTTTTGGTTACTGTGTAGCCTTGTAGTATGGTTTGAACTCAGGTAGCGTGATGCCTCCAGCTTTCTTCTTTTGGCTTAGAATTGTCTTGGCAATAAGGGCTCTTTTTTGGTTCCATATGAACTTTAAAGTAGTTTTTTCCAATTCTGTGAAGAAAATCATGGGTATCTTGATGGGGATGGCATTGAATCTATAAATTACCTTGGGCAGTATGGCCATTTTCACAATATTGATTCTTCCTATCCATGAGCATGGTATGTTCTTCCATTTGTTTGTGTCCTCTTTTAGTTCGTTGAGCAGTGGTTTGTAGTTCTCCTTGAAGAGATCCTTCACATCCTTTGTAAGTTGGATTCCTAGGTATTTTATTCTCTTTGAAGCAATTGTGAATGGGAGTTCACTCATGATTTGGCTCTCTGTTTGTCTGTTATTGGTGTATAGGAATGCTTGTGATTTTTGCACATTAATTTTGTATCCTGAGACTTTGCTGAAGTTGCTTATCATCTTAAGGAGATTTTGGGCTGAGACAATGGGATTTTCTAAATATACAACCATGTCATCTGCAAACAGGGACAATTTGACTTCCTCTTTTCCTAATTGAATACCCTTTATTTCTTTCTCCTGCCTGATTGCCCTGGCCAGAACATCCAACACTATGTTGAATAGGAGTGATGAGAGAGGGCATCCCTCTCTTGTGCCAGTTTTCAAAGGGAATGCTTCCAGTTTTTGCCCCTTCAGTATCACAGGCCAACATTCAAATTCAGGAAATATAGAGAACACCACAAAGATACACCTCGAGAAGAGCAACTCCATGACACATAATCGTCAGATTCGCCAAAGCTGAAATGAAGGACAAAATGTTAAGGGCTACCAGAGAGAAAGGTCGGGTTACCCACAAAGGGAAGCCCATCAGAGTAACAGTGGATCTCTTGGCAGAAACTCTACAAGCCAGAAGAGAGTGGGGGCCAATATTCAACATTCTTAAAGAAAAGAATTTTCAACTCAGAATTTCATATCCAGTTGAACTTTGATTTTTTAAAAAATTAGCCTTGAGGTTCTCATCAGTCAAGATGCAAAAATAGAACTGCAAATGTTTTACATGCAACCAAGAAGCACATGAGAAAAAGTTCAACATCACTGACCATTAGAGAAATGCAAATCCAAACCACAGTGAGATACCATCTCACACTGGTCAGAATAGCTATTATTAAAAAGTCAAAAAATAACAGGTGCTGGTGAGGTTGCAGAGAAAAAGGAATGCCTATACACTGTTGTTGGGAGTGTAAATTAGTTCACCCATTGTAGAAAAGAGTAAGGTAATTCCTCAAGGACCCAAAAACAGAGCTACCATTCAACCCAGCAATCACATTACTGGGTATATATGTAAAGGAATATAAATTGTTCTGTCATAAAGACAGAAGCATGTATATGTTCATTGCAGCACTGTTCCCAATAGCAAAGACATGAAATCAACTGTAATGCCCATTAAAGATAGACTAGATAAAGAAAATGTGGTAGATATACACCATGGAATACTATGCAGCCATAAAAAATTATGAGCTCATGTCCTTTGTAGAGACATGGAGGGAACTCAAGGCCATTATCCTTAGCAAACTATCAAAGGAACAGAAAACCAAATACTGTATCCTCTTACTTATTAGTGGGGGCTAAATGATAACAGAAGGACACATACAGCAGAACAACAGATACTGGGGCCTATCAGAGAGTGGAGGAAGGAGAGTATCAGAAAAAATAACTAATGGGTACTAAGCTTAATACTTGGCTGATGAAATTATATGTACAGTAAACGCCCATGACACAAGTTTACCTATGTAACAAACCTGCACATGTACCCCGAACTTAAAGGTTAAAAAAAAAGTAATTTACATGAAATTTAATCTATACTCTAAGGGCAGTTAGGTAACATTTAAAACACCCAATCATAAACCCACCCTCCAGAAGTGACCATTGCAAATACTTTAAATATTGTTATCTAAATCTGCACTAGAGGGTTCGTTAATTTAAAAGTTTATTAGTTATGCAGTGGTAAAATACGCTGTATTGGAGGACTGGAAAGAGTAAAACACCACTGCTCTTGTACAGACAATCTAAGTTCAGCTACTCTCATTTGAATTCGTTCCTCCAAAATTCAGATGTTGCCAATGTGATGTTATTAAGAAATGAGACTTTTAAGAGGTAATTAGGTCATGAGGATTCCTCCCCTCGTGAATGGGATTCAGTGCCCTATAAAGACTTCACAAAGGAAGTCCATTTTTTTTTTTCTGCCCTTCCACCTTCTGCCACACGAGGGCACAGCGTTCATCTCCTCTGGAGGACGTAGTATTTAAGGCACTATCTCGGACGCCTAGTGCGGTCCTCACTGGTGCCTCGGTCTTGCACTTCACAGTCTCTGGAACTGAGATACAAGTATCTGTTCTTAACTTTTTTTAAATAATTGCAAGTGTTTTTAATTATTGCTTATTTGAACTGTATAACATCACTATCCACCATAGGCTATTTTAAACACTTTGAATTAATTCATTTCCATGTTATTTTTGTTTTGTTTTGTTGTTTTGGTTTATTCTAACTTCATAAGACTTTCCTTGCACTTTGTTTTAGCCCTGTCATTGAAATTCTCCCTTTGTAATAGATGCACATAATTAAGAACAGAAAAATCTGAAAGGACTGTAGAAGACACTTACTCTAGAGACCTTCGGATGGAGTAGTCAGTGAAGGGTAAGGATGAGGAGCCCCAGTGGGTGAGCTCCATCATTCTCAGCCCATTCTCTTTTGTGTGCTTATTTATTAAGGTGCCAGTGTACAAAATTATCCTTTAGGCAAGTAGTTCTGCTCAAAAGGATACAGTCATTGAATTCAAAATTCAACTAATTCTATGTAGCCTGCCCATAAATCCCTATAACATAATTGTTTAACCTATGGTTCACTATCTCCAGCATTGGGTAAGTCACTACCTAATGAGACAAGTGTGTCTTCAGACTACTCTAATGGTAGATAAAAGTTCTATCTATAAAGGTTTGATAATAATGAACATAAACATTAGTCTCTCTCCCCCTGGTCTGTAGTAAAGGATTATTTCAGTGTTTTGGGCCCATTATTATTTGGACAAATGAAGAAGTAAAACTGTTAAAAGAACAGGAGTAAAGTAGAATGTTACATACTCTGATTTATATCCCTAGAGAATTCTTTTCCATGTTGACACTGGCATTTATCAGAATGACACTGAGTATATCCCCATATATATTTGTTGAAAGAATTAATGCTATCCACTATCTTCATTAATTAGTTGGAAATCTGTTATACTAAATTGTTGCCTCTTATCACATGAACATAAGAAGAGACTGTGGAAAATGCCTCACATAGTCATGAATATAAATATGAATTTACTTGTTCTTAGTGAAAACATGCGACTCCCTAGTGATGATGTCTAAGTGATGAAGATATTTCTTTTAATAACTCTCATTCTGAAATACTGCCATTCTGTGTCTACTGATGAATAAGATCATTTTTTTTTCTGTTGTATCAATAATTTGGAAACTGTCAACAGCCAAGTTTCTGACTTATCTCCTGTTCCCCATGTTGCTTTAGAACACTGAAAACACGCTGCAACAGGCCAGGTGACTCTATCTATCTATCTATCTATCTATCTATCTATCTATCTATCTATCTATCTCTCTATCTATCATCTATCTATCATCTATCTATATATTTTTGTGGTTTAAAACTATTGCTTATAATTTAAATGGATTGGGTATTTGGGCAGGGCTCATCTGGCACAACATGCCTCTATCCCACATGCTATTGGCTAGGCTCACTCATATGTTTGTGGTAAGTTGGCAGGTCAGCTAGAGGTGGTTGGACATGAATAACCTCACTCACGTGTCTAACATTGAGCTGGAGCTACAGCTAGGTTTCAATGGCCTCTTCTGCAGGCTGGCTTGGCTCTTTGCATGATGGCTAGGTTCCAAGAAGGCAAGAGTGGAAGTTGCAAATTCTCTTGAGGTCTAGGCTCAGAAATTACGGTGTCATTTATGCTGTGTTCTGTTGGTCAAAACAAGTCACAAGAACAGCTCAAATTCAAGAAGTGGGGAAATGAACTCTACCTCTTGATGGGAATTGCTGCAACCAATTTCATTTCTTATTTATTTATTTGTTTGTTTGAGACAGAGTTTTGCTCTTGTTGCCCAGAATGGAGTGCAATGGTGCTATCTCAGCTCACTGCAACCTCCACCTCCTGAATTCAAGCACCTCCTGCCTTGGCCTCCCAAGTAGCTGGGATTACAGGTGCCTGCTGCCTCACCAGGCTAATACTTTGTATTTTTAGTAGAAACGACTCCTGACATCAGGTGATCAACCCTCCTCAGCCTCTCAAAGTGCTGGGATTACAGGCTTGAGTCACTGAGCCCTGCCTCATTCCTTTTAAATAATGAGATGAATACGTTTTTTGTTTGTTTGTTTGTTTGTTATTGCCTTGATTTATCTTTCTTTTTGAATGTCATGTTACAACAAGCCTTACTTGGTTAAAAGATGTCTTCTGTGATTACTTGGTGTGGTCAGCGGTTGGCTTTTAGGAGACTCATTTAGAGAACTAACTGCCTTTTGTAGAGTAAACATACACCCTGGTCTTCCTGAGCTGGTCCCAATTTATGCCAATAGGCCAAGATTCTGTTCAGTTTAAACTTTGTTTCATCCTCTTTCACTCTCAATGTGGTATTTTGAACAACAAACACTTGTTAAAACCTATCTTGAGTTTTTATGACCTTATGGGTACTTTTGTTTTTACCTTTTCAAGGCAAAGATAATTTTCTTGGATAAAATATGTCAACAAAATATGAATTAAGTAGGTCTGTTATCTTAGTATCTAAGAAAAAGGGACCTATACTTTTCTTAACCTTCTTGCTTTTAACAAATTAAAATGAGCTCTTTGGGATCATTTTAAAAGAAAGCCCCAACCAGTAAGAGACATTCTTACTCATATGGTTTTGGAAAACACTTTTGTGACCATCCTTGATGAAAGTCCATTTTTTCATATTTTGCACGTTCTCTATTTTAATAGATAAGACTCAAGTTCACTGATTGAGTTTTGTTTTGGAGAGCCACGTCTCTCTCTTAATGATCTTCCCATTAAGAATTTTAGGTCATAGGCCAGGTGTGATGGCTCATGCCTGTGACCCCAGCACTTTGGGGGCCAAGGTGGGTGGATCACCTAAGGTCAGAAGTTTGAGACCAGCCTGACCAACATGGTGAAACCCCATCTCTACTAAATACAAAAAAATTAGCCAGGCATGTTGGCACATGCCTGTAATCCCAGCTACTTAGGAGTCTGAGGCAGGAGAATTGCTTGAACCCAGGAGGCAGAGGTTGCAGTGAGCCGAGATTGCACCATTGCACTCTAGCCTGGGAAACAAGAGCAAAACTCCGTCTCAATAAAAAAAAAAAAAAAATTAGACCACAAAATTATATTTACATTTTCTCTAAATTGCTTCAAAACAACCAAGAATATACTGATTCCTTTTTTTTTTTTTTTTTTACTCAGGTATCAATAAACTTAAGATGATATTTTTTCATTTTACCATCAAATTTCTAACTTTACGCATTTCCTTGTCTGGCAAAATCTATTGCAAATGAAAGTTCTTCTTCTTAATCCCACCACTTTCTATAAATTATCATCAAGGCAGGTAAAATTAATTTTTTAATTAATTAAAATTTTTTAAAATTAATTAATAATTAAAAAAATTCATTGACTTTGCTTTAAGTCAATGAATCTTTGACTCGATGTATGGATAACTCACATTTCTATTACTATTACTCTTATGCTTGGCCCATGTAGAATGCTACTGTCCCTTTTTTACATTAAACTTTAACAAGAACTTATACATTTTGTCATAAGGTTCAATATCCTGATGATTTTGTAGACTGCATTATGCATTTCTTCAATTAAAATGAAAATGTGGGGCAGGACTTTCTTGGGGTCTGTGGATTCTTTATGAAGCCCAGTTGCTCTAGGGAAACAGCCTAGAAAATTGTCAGGAATATTTTTAGGGGTTATTTTACTGGGGATTTTAAGAACTAATAACATCTTGAGTTATTTTTAGTTTAGGGGGATGTGGAAAGATGTGCAATTTTAAAGTAGTTTGTTGTAGATTAGTATCCATAATGGAAATCTCAACTGCAGATGTAACTACAAACCCAGTGCAGTTTTTGTCTTCTGTATGTCATTGGGGGAATCAAGTTTTATACACAGCAAACACATGGCCTCCCTGACTTCAGGATATCTTTGTTAGGGTCTCTATTAGCCCTTAATTTTGTTGAAATCTTTTTTCCTTCTTCCTCTTGAAAAGTAAGTTCCAAAATATAGTTTATTGTATCTTTCATCACTGAAAAGTTTGTTCCTTTTTCACATATGGGCAGTTCACACAAGGCAAAAATATTAAACAGTTGGTTTTAGTGTGTTGTGTAACCTTGATGTATATCAAACTAATTTGGACAAGTTTTGATCCTAAACCTCAAATCATGTAATTAATAATTTGTCTGTTTATTTATGACCTAATTGCAATTCTTTTATTAATAAAAGACTATAGGAAAGGATCCCTTATTAAGTTGATGACTAGATCTACAATTCATTTTCCTTTAGTATATAAAGTATTGTACCAGAGTATTAAAAGATATGTAATATTTTATTGACTAATCTATCCTTTAAAAGGAATACATTTGGGGATGTCATCATTTCGATGTGAATCATGTGAATTTTTATAAAATCCTACTTATTATACATTTAGTGTTTCAAGAGATTCATTTAATTGCCTTTTTGCCCACATACATTATGTAGTCTCTTTGCAACTTTTTTTTTTTTTTTTTAAGACATTGAAAGAATGGTTTACGTGGAGAAACATTAGCGGATGTTAATTGTCTCCCCACCTGTATTTATGGGTGTTAGATCACTGCTTTGCTAGTTGAAAAGCTGTATTATCAGAGTAAAAGTGTATTTGTAAACTTTATGGGAACGAAAAATTAGGAACAAAACCATTTTCTTTAAAAAGAAATGGAAATGTGTAGTTTCCACTCACAGTAACATCATTCCCATTTCTTCTTTTATCTTCACCCCACCTTTATTGTGAAATTCCATGAAGTTAAAATCCCTTGAGATAGAGCATTATTTTCTCTCTACAAAATTGTTTTTTTCTATCATAATATTCAATTACTGAAGATCATTATATTAGGTCTAACACATAGCTGTGTTGCACATGTACCCGTTTGCATTAAAACTTGCCATTCATTTATTTGTTACCCATAATTAATGTTGTAATATAGGCACCTGAAGAATATGTGCATGTGAGTTTACTGATCTTTTTCTCTGTGTCTCACCCCCACTAAAGCAAAACCTGTCAGAAGAGTTTATAAGAAGATGGCTTATTTGATAACATGTTTTGGAAAACAGAGCTGAATAACAGAAGAGTCAAAAGTTAATATATGTTAAAGAGAATTCGGAAAAGTTAATATATATTAAAAGGAGTATTATTAAATAGGCCTCTTCTACAGGCAACAGTTTTGTTATACAATAAATAGCCACATAAAGAATGAAAGGGAGAAGTTTTTAGGCATCGATTTCCAATGCCACCGTGTTTAGCTTGGCCCAAAGGATGTTATCTTCTTTCCACTTCTGAGATGCCTGTGCACTGGGTTCTTTCAGACAATCCAGGTAGTGGCACCTGAGAAACCCTGGGGCCGGAGGTGTGGGACCTCAGGTGTGGGACTGAAAAGTAGAAGTGTGCTTCCTGGACCTGGTTTGTAAATCACAAGAATCACATTTGAGGTCCAGGTTGTAAGACAATCCATAAGAGGCATCTCGCACTTAAGAAATATGTTAAAAAAAAAAAACATAAAATAAATATATACATTACTGCCTTGCATTTAAAAATACATAAAAATTATTTAACACCTGCCTCACAATAAACTACCCAATAGTTATGATTTCATCTGGGCATTTGTTTTGTTTTGCACTTATAACATGTTAATTCTTTTATAATTTAGTGTACTCTCATAACTCATGAATAGTGAATATAAATGGTTTATATATTTGGCCCATTTATTCAGGATTTATGTACTAAGAACTGTAAAATATACAAAATTCTACCCTGGTTGCCAACTAGCAATTTCTTGGATATTGGTATAATATCCTGAGTCAGAGTTGGAAAATAGTTATAATTCACAGACATAAGAGTAACTAGAATTCATCATTTTTGCACTGGTTCTCTGTGCACCAGTTCCCACAAGACAATATACAGTGGCTCAGAGAGCACCTGCATGCACCGTGGTTTGCTTTATAGGAGAGGAACCCTGAGTTTAGAGAACCTGAATCTTATATTTCATAATTGGCAGTAACATTGTTTCCTTTTGCTCTAGAAAGAGACACTATCTTTATCTTCAAAGACTATTTCACTTTTTTTCTGGACTATTATTTCAAGGGTGTGCAGCCAACACTGCATGCTCCATGAGGACAAGCAGGAGCCCCCACCCCTTCTGAGATGGCAGGGCAGGAGCTCCATGAATGTAGCTGGAGACATCCTGCTACAACTCCAGCCCCGGGCATCTCAGTGCTTTTGGGGGCCTTGGAAGTCCCCCTCCTACACCTGCAGTCTCAGAAGTGCCTGCTCCCACTGAAGACTCCAATCTCAGAACAAAGTCAGGGCTGAGCCCAGGTGCTATCTCAGTGAGGCCAGGTGTGCACACACTTGGGGCAGTGTTGGCATGCCAGTCACCTGCTGCTTTGGCCCCCTCCAGACTTAGGCCAAGTGGGTGCTGAGGACAGCCCAGCACTGGTCTGCAGGTGGCCCTTGGCATGAACAGCCTGGGCACATGAACAGCAGCAGTAGGCAGACATGCTCCCAGACAGAACGAAATGGGTCCCCAGTGAAGATCCACCTTCAAGACGGAAAGGGCCTGAAACCTGGGGCCTGGGCCTCCAGTCCCACCGTCTGGGGGAAGAACTTGTGGTGCTTTTCCCTGGGCCCACCCATGGCCACCCATGGGCAATCAGCATATACTTCCTCCCCTCTGAGGCCTATTAAAAACCCCAGACTCAGCCAGACTTGAAGAGAGGACAAAAGACAACAGTGACACAACCAGACGACCTGCCAGCAAAGAGAAGTCACCCACTCCAGGGCCTCCTTTCTGCTGAGAGCAGCAGAGATGACTGGATGACCTACCTTCAGAGAAGAGCTACCCACTCTAGGGCCTCCTCTCTGCTGAAAGCTGAATACTCAGTTGGGATGACCTGCCTGTAGAGGAGCTTCCCACTCCAGGGTCTCCTTTCTGCTAGGAACTTAACACTTGTCAGGACACCCTGGGTGTGGAAAGGAGGGGCCCACTGTGGGTCTCCTATGAGTTGTTCTATCACTCACTAAAGCTCCTCTTCATCTTGCTCACCCTTCACTTGTATGCCTACCTCATTCTTCCTGGATGTAGGACAAGAGCTCAGCACCTGCTAAATGGAGAGGCTAAAAGAGCTATAACACAAACAAGGCTGAATCATGCTCCTTGCTGGCCACATCTGGAGTGAAGAAAAGGAGAGAAGAGCTGTAGCCTTCGGGGACCCCAGACCTGGGAGCTCCCCCAGCCAGGACTGTGACTTACTTTTTGGGGTCCTGTGGTTCCTGGAGTCTCAAAGCTTCTGGGTGCCACTGCATTCCTCAGTGCCAGCTGGGGAAGCTGCTTGTGGTGAGCCTGGTTCAGCCACAGCACTGGGGAGAGCCAGCACCCATGCTGGCATCCAGTGCTGCCCTCCCTGTGGCAGCAGCCAGCTTGTCTCAGCAGTGGCTGGAACACATGCTTGCTCAAACACCCTTTCCCACTTCACACCTGTTGTGCTCTTGGAGGCATGATACCAGGTTGGTAGTACAGCCTGCTAGGCCAAGTGGGCCTAATGAGCCCAGTGGGCCCAGGCAAAACTCAGGCAAATGTGCCATTCAGGTTTCCAGCCAGAAAAGAAACACCTCCAAAGATCCCATAACATTTTTATACAAAAGAAAATAAATGAAACAAGTGTTTGACCAACAGACCTTCACTAAAAGACATTCTAAAGATACACTTTGGCCAAAAGAAAGTGACCAGAGATGGAGACTCTGGGCAGCCAACAGATGTAGAAGCAAATACATGTTTAAAAACTTAATAATGTTGGGGTGAGGGGTGCAAAATAGAGCTAATATACCGAACAAAAGTATCACACAGCCAGCTGGAGGTGTTTGAGTTGATGTTCAGATTCTGATTCTCATGTTATTCAAGAGAAGGGGAAAATATAGATTAGATTTCTACTAAACCCAAAGCAAGATGAGGAAATAAGTAATAAGAAGAAAACAGAAGTTAATGAGATAGAAGATAAACATATAATAAAAAGAAGGATCAACAAAGCCAAATGTTAGTTATTTAAAAGGAATAATAAAATTCACTAACTGGTGCAAGGCTGAAGTAGAGAAAATGAAGGAGGCACAGTAAATACTGTCAGCAACAAAAAAGTGGTTTAAGCACAAATGCTGCAAAAAATAGCAATATTATAGAAACAGTGCAATTAAATTTGAAAAGAAATTGACATTTATGCAATTTGCCAAAATTGATTCAAGAAACAACAAAAAGCCTGAGCAATTATTTAATGGTAAAATAAATTAAATGATTAGATAATTCCTTTCAGAAAAGAACACACCAGGCCCAGTTGGTTACACTAGTGAATTCTAGTAAATATTCAAACAGCAATTAATTCTAGTCTTACACAAACTATTCCTGCATACAGAAAAAAAGGAATTTGTACCCAGCTCCTCAATTAAGAAAGATGTAATAATCCAAACTCTATATTAATAAAATAAATTTTGTGACACATAAATAAGATAGAATACAGTGACAGGTTATTAAGTATTAAGTTATTAGGTATTAGGTTATCAGGAATGCATGGTTAGAAAATAATTAATGTAATTCGCTACATTAACAGATTAAAAGAGACTAATCAAATGATGATTTTTGACAGATACAAAAAAGAATACATGAAAATTCAACATTCAGTTTTAGCAAACCAAGCATAGCTTAACAATTGATATCTACAAAGCTAAAAAGCTTTACAGTAAACATATTTAATTGTATAAATTGAAAACATTTTCAGAGAAAAATCAATGTGCCTAGCTTCGTTATTTCCATTTAACATTAAGCTAGATATCCTAGCCAGAATAGCAAAGCAAGAAAACTAAAATTTATAACATTTGGAAAGGATGAAAATATAGTCATTGTCATCTGAAAATGATATGACCATAAACATCAAAAACACAAAAAATGTATAACTAAATTATTTACTTAGAAACATGATGACTTAAGGGTTTTTTTCTTATAAACATATGCAAAACCAGTCACATTCCCATACAGCAGTAATAAACAGTTAGAAATATAGTTTAATAATGGCTATAATTTACAATAACATTAAAAGCTATAATGAGGAGATGTTGGTCAAAAGATGCAAAGTTTCAGTTAGGATGAATAAGTTCTGGAGGTCTGTTGTACAGCAAGGTGACTACCGTTAATAATAATACATTATATACCTGAAAACTGCTAAGGAAGAAGGTTTTAAATGTTCTCAACCCCTCAAAAGCTAAGTATGTGAAGTGATGGATATGTTGATTAGCTTAATTTAATCATTTTACAGTGTATACACATATCCCAACATCACATTGTACACCATTAATACATATGTTTTACTTGTCAATTATACTTTAATAAATTAGGGAAAATAATTATAAAGTATATCATAAGAAATCTATCAAAAGATTTGTAAGATCTTGATCTTGATTTGTAAGATCTTAAATAGAAAAGCTTTTAGAAAGACATTATAAAATACCAGGTTGGGTGCAGTGGCTCTTGCCTATAATCTCAGCTTCTCGAGAAGCTGATATAGGAGGAATACTTGAGAACAGGAGCTCAAAGCCAGCCTAAGCAACACAGGGAGACACCTCCATCTCTAAGAATTAAAACAAATTAGCTGAACGTGGTAGGCATCCATGTGGAAATTTAAAAAATAAACATTGGTTCCAGTTGGGCTAATGACTTAAATTGTTTTATCAAAATTATAAAACTCTAAGATACAATATAGGTTAATACCTTTATGAGTTTTAGGTAGGAAACTAATTCTTAAATAGGGCAAAAAGTACAAACAATAAAGGAAAAAATGAATAAATACCATTACATTAAAAATGAGATTCAAAAAAAAATCAAAGTCACCACAAAGAGAGAAAAAAGACAAGCTGCAGACTGGGAGAAGATATTTACAGCACGAAAGTGATAATGTATTCTGTCAGAATACGTAGTGTCCACAAATCAATAAGAAAATGGCAAATAGCTCAATATAAAAGTGGGCAAAAGTCTTAAACACTTCTCAGAAAGAAAAATCCAAATGGCCTGTTAGCACATAAAAAGATGCCATCACTAGTGATAAAAAAATGTAAACTCTAGCAGTAGAATTATGACATTTCACGCTCAACACACCGGTAAGTTATGAAATTGGACAGCTTCAAGGGTTCCAGAAACTATCCCCTGCCGGGAGGTACATATCTATTAGAACAGACTAACTGCATAACAAACAAATTCAACAATAATTTAATATAGAAATGTTTGTTTTTTTACATAAACCAGAAAAGATATCCCAGTTGTCAAGTAGCAGGGACCCAATATCCTTTCATCATGTACCTCTGTTACCTCCAATATGCGGCTTCTGCCCAGTGCGGCGGCTCATATCTATAATTTCCACACTGTGGGATGCTGAAGCCAGATGATACCTTTGAGACCAGGTGTTTGAGGGCACACTGGGCAACATAGTGAGACCTGGTCTCCACACACACACAAAAATAATAATTATCTAGGTGTACCTGAAATTCCAGCTATTCAGGAGGCTGAGATGGGAGGATAGCTTGAGCTCAGGCACTTGTGGTTACAGTGAGCTATGATTGTATCACTGCACTCCAGCTTCAATGACAGAGAAAGACCCTGTCTCAAATGGTAAATAAATAAATAAAATATGTGGCTTCTAAGACCATCCTGAGGTGGTCTCCTGTCATCCAGCAAGAAGAGGCAAAGAGTTTAAGTGAACTGTATGTGGAAGTATTTTACAGGCCAGACTGAGGCACAGTCTCCACTACTGAAATACCACTGCAAAACATCTAACTATGCAGCCTCCTCTAACCAAAAGGGAGGCTACTAAACGTAGTTTACCTGTGTGCATAGGAAGAAGAGGAAACAAAGAGTTGATCTCCATCACATTGTGTAAATTCTTAGAAATACTTTCACAAAACAATTTGGCATAATCCAGTAATGTTGGAAATGTATACAACATACCACTTCCTGCTGCACATATGTGTACCAGCAGATATGAACAAACAAGTGATGTAACCTTATAAAATTGTTATATGTAATCTGTGATAGAAAGTAACCTACATATCCATCAACTTTAAGTGGAAACAAATTGAACACTATACTACACTGAAAATTAATAAATCCCAATTATTTTCAACAACATGAATAAATATCAGAAGATATAAATGCATATAAAACCTATCAAAAGCATAATTTTCTTTTGTAAATGTGTTTTTATTATTTTAAAGTGGATAAAAGTAAATTTCATTATTGATATGGTTTGGTTCTGTGTCCCCACCCAAATCTCATGTTGAATTGTAATTCCCAATGTTAAGACAGAGACCTGGTGGGAGGTGATTGGATCATGGTGGTAGATTTCCCCCTTGCTGTTCTTATGATAGTGAGTGAGTTCTCACAAAATCTGATGGTTTAAAAGTGTCTGGCACTTCCCACTTCTCTCTCTCTCTCTCTCTCTCTCTCTCTCTCTCTCTCCTGCTGCCATGTGAAGACCACGCTTTGCTTCCCCTTGCTCTTTCTGCCATGAATGTAAGTTTCCTGAGGCCGCCTCAGCCATGCCTCCTGTATACCCTGTGGAATTGTGAGTCAATTAAATCTCTTTTCTTTATAAACTACCCAGTCTCACATAGTTCTTTATAGCAGTGTGAGAATGAACTAATACAATTATTTTGTATTTATCTTTTTAAATTGACAGATAACATCCATTTTATAAAATGATCAATATTAAAAATAAAATTTCATTCACGAATACAAATATATATGGAAAAACCGTAAAGATAAACAGGTTCAGAACAGTGATTATTTCTGAGGAAGGAAGGAAAGGGATGGGATAAGGAAAAAAACAAAGCATCTTCCACAGATAGGTAACAGTGGTGTTATTTGCCTTAAACAGGATGCTGGGCATATGGGCACATAGTACACCATTATTCTTTAATCTTGATATTTTACATTGCATTTTGTAAGTGTTGTTTTGCAACTACTCAATATTTCATTTATAAAAGCATGTTTAGTTAAAAAGTTATAGCTCTTAAAAACTACCTTTATTAAATCATCATATAAAGTCATTTGTAAATGCATGGTATTAGGTCCTTTCTAACTCTTCAGTGAGTATTGCATACTCTCATAGGCATCTCTGTTCTGAAGGCTAATAACTACTGTTAATTTAGTCATCATGTTTTAATTTAATGCAACTACTCATATACAAATTAGCATCTGAAGTTTTTTGCTATTAAACCTGTGTACTTGTTGACCATGGACCTGACTTTGATTAAGATCACATCCTCATCACAGTGAGCCAAAAGCATGTGCCTTATTTCTGTCTTATTTCATATTGCTTTACTTTACTGGTAACCAGATTTTTCTCTAGAAAATCGTTTTTATGTTCCCACTATACATTTTCCTTGTTTCTCTTAATTTTAATAATTACATTGGAAAAACTCTAATTATTCTCTCCAGTACCAGAATTTTAGCAAACATAATCAATTTGAATTTTAATATATTCTGATGTCTTTGTACATTAACTACAAAATTTAATATGATGTCTTGTGTTTAATGGCATGTTACTATATTATTTCTGCCATGAAATGGCATCACTTCTTCCATACAGTCTCTCATTTGTCATGGTGAAATACTTTTTCTCCAATTAATTATTAATACAATTTTAGCATGAAGAGATTCTGTTTTATACCACATGATTTTATAATAACTGTATTCTCATGAAAATAATTTCAGAAAAGTAAAACTATTTTAGTGCATAGTAAATTAAGCAGTCTTCCTAATTGCAGACACTGTTTAGAAAATATTATACTAAATGAAATTATAAACTGGTGACAATAATTTTCCAAAACAGAAAAAAAATTAATTTCCCTACCCTTAGTTTACATATCTAAAATTACAAATATTTGATAATTCAATTTAAAACTCTTTTTTACTTATATAAACAAAAACAGGGAGGGAGTTCTGCTAATATTTTCTGGGATATTTGTGTTTATGAGAACTACTTAAATTACATTGCTAGCTTAAGATGTCCCTAAAAGATCATTATGTTATATGGGAGGAAGGGACAGAGAGTTGTGAGAGAGGATCAATAGATAGATGGTAGATAGATGGATAGAGGGATGGATGGATAGATAGATAGATAGATAGATAGATAGATAGATAGATAGATAGATAGATAATAGATAGATAGATAGATAGATAGATAGATAGATAGATAGATAGATAGATAGATAGATAGATAGGCAGATCCTTTTCTGATTTTTTATTATAGGGGATTGACAGTTTGTGAAGGAATCTAGTGGGCTAAAGGACTTATTTGGCTATAGAAATCTCCATAATAAAGTCGATGTGTCAATTGCTTACTCCTAAATGCCAGACCTATACACAGGTGCATTGGGCTTCAAGATGGTAAAAGCATAATTCTAAGGCAGAGCAACAAAAGAAGCCCAGTTAACACTGTGTCAATACCCCATTAACATCCAGAGATGGCGTTGGGGAAGCTGTAAACTTGCTTTGATCAAAGATCCCCTGCACAGTGACATCAGACTAATCCTGAAAATATACATTCATGTCTCTTAGGTGCAAGGTCAAATCAGTCTTCTAAGGACACTTCTTCACTGGACACACCCTAGAACTGCCATAAGGTTAGCCTCTGAAACCCTGGGCAGCATAGAATACCTCAATTGGGTATAGAATATAACCAGATGGATTTTGAGGGGAAAAAAAGCCAGGGCTGACACTTCACTGCCTGTGGCCCCTATGTAGATCACTGCCTTTGAGTCACACTTGGACCCCATGTCTCCTCTTCTAGGAAAAAGCTCTATGAAGAGTGATACCAGGCTCTGGGATTTCCTCCAGACGATACTCACCACATTCCTGTCCATGATGCTCTCCCAGATTGCTGTGAATCTCTGGCATCACTTCAGGAAAATACCATGAATTTTCTGCTTCTAGGCTAGGATGCCTTGGGAGAATGTTGGAGCTGAATTCATAGCTTGTGACATTTTCTGAGCAATGTAAATGTTCTGAAGGGATTCAGGAGCCAACACTATGACCAAAGCCCCTCAAATAAGTTGCTTTCTCTACCACTGGCCTTAGAAAATAACTCTCTGTATCTGTTGTGGATCACAATTGTTTTAGATTAATCTTGAGAAAACGCAAAGAAAAAGCTGACCTGCCTTCAGATGCATCTTCTTGCTTTCCAGGTGATCAAGTTCTGTATGTGAGCTCTATTGAATAATTAAATAATACCATGATCTTGCCTGTCCTCACCTTGTTCCAAAACCAGAATCTCAGTCATATACACTTCTGGATAAAAAGCAGGAGATTTCAGTAGGTATATGGAGAAGGAGCAGGCGGACTAGTTACACTTAAAAAGCCTTGGGTCCCTGCATCCTTGTCCTTTCATGCTATGGTTCATGAACTCCTAACTCTTCCAAATTTCATTTTCACCCTCTCCTATGCCTCAGGGTATTGGACATATTTTCAGCAAAGGGATATTTGCATGACTCTCTGAACATGTGTCAGTGTCCTTACTGCATATTGAAAATAATTAAAATGCCTCAGAAAGGTATGGCCCAAGGCACTAACTCCCTGCTTATCACATTCACCTGCCTACCAGAGAATAGGGCAGGCTCCTCTGACTGGCCATGGAGAAAGACTGGGCTGTAATAAATGATTTTAATAAATGCAAACTACAATCAAATGTGTTAGGTTTTATGGGGTTGGCCCTTTGGGTTGATTATCCATTTATATGTTATTTTGTAAACTACGTACATAAATTTTCTAGAAGTAATGATATTATATGTACACAATCTTCATTCATCAGTGAGAGATGTCACATGACCCAGTACTTAATTTTTATGGCTCAAGAAATGCTTCAGGTTTAGATAGTGAGAAACTGAAAAATAAAATGAAATCCAGCCCTGCTTTGACCAGACTGACATTGGGCGGCAATATCTCAGTACAGTTGCTAAATGTGTATCAATTTCTTCCCCTTCCTAGATGCAACGGTAAAGGTCATTCACATTTACTCACCTACTATGCAATGTCCCCTGTGGTTTTGTGGTATTCTTTTATATAAACTGTAAGTTCTATTTATAGCTTTCTCTAATTGCAGATTCTACTGTGTTCACATTCTTTTCTGCACATCTGCTATTAAATTTACAGAGTTCTTGTTCAAGTGCCCTTTTTTCTTCTAGACATTAAAAAAAAATGGTTGAGTTTGCATTATGGTTGGTTTTTTGGTGAATAAATCTGCCTGAAAAAGTATCTTATGAAAAGTTATATGCAAAAACCTGTATATTCCTTATAGTTGACTTGATAGGGTATTAACACTGTAGCAGTCAAACGATTTGGCTGGCTATGTCTACTTATGTTATACTTTACATAAAGTGTACAAAAGATTGTCTATATTATCGAGAGAAACTAAGACCATTCTAATTTATCTGGTTTTATTTCAAGAGAAACAGAATTGTTAAATATTAGAAATCATGATTTGTCCATTTGAACTTAAATCTTGACTACAAAGATATCAAATCATCTCAAAATGGTTAGTTTCTTTACGAGGAGCTTTTATTTCTTTGTTTTTACTGCTATTGATTAATGACATCATGAAGCAAATTTCTTATTGAAATAAATGTTATTGATAATAATGCAGAAAAATATTAAAATTAGGTTAAGTGAGTGGCAGAAAAAGTAATTCTAAGTAATATATCTGCGTTATGTTTCCACTTTTTATGCTTTGGGGTATGCATCTAAAGGAATACACACATAAATTTTATTAGTGTTAATTGCTTCAGTACCTGAGTTCCTTGGCAAGTCTGAATATCTAAGTCCAATTCTAACAAAATCATGCACTTGTTCACTTTGCAAAGGTGCACTTGGAAGATAAAATGGCAGTAACTTATTTTATCTTTAATGTTTGAGGTTACGCAATATTAATGGTTAGTTAATGGCTTAATGAGTGGGCTACAAACCATTTAAGCATGCGATGAACCTTAGCTTTTCAATGACTTTCCTAATGAAAGATCTATATGACTGCATGTCTCGTGTCACAATAGAGATAGTAGGGAAGGCACCCAATCAATTGTGATGGTAAATCAATTGATCTGTAACCCTGTTTTCATACAGTGAGAAAGATATGGAGAGAGTATTTTACTATAGCTTTATTTCTAGCTGAAGATCAATAAATAAAAGAGACAGCTTACTATTTGAAAATGTTCCCTTTTACTCTGCTTAGAGAGCCCAGGCAGGCAGATTGATGTCCTATTTCATAGATGTGTCGATTTCCTTTGTCACTTCTCCAAGATTTAAAGTTCTTCAAAATTAAATATATGATAGAGAATATCTGTGAGTCTAGCATTTATCAGTATAAGGTTCAGATTGAAGATAAAACTGTGGCTTGATAAAAAAAATTCCTATTTGATATTATAATATTCATGAGTATCATTTTAAAATTGTCCATCAAAGAAAAGGTTTTATTATTCTCATTAGTTGATTTTTCTTTTAAAAATATAGAACACAAAAACTAATTGTAATACTAGTGCTGTTAACATTTGAAAATATAATAGTTTGAAATATTGTTAAGAGAATGAAAAGACAAGCCACAGACTTGGAGGAAATAATTGCATAACACATAACTGATAAAGGCCTTGTATCTAAAATATATGAACAACTCTAAAAAGTCAACAATTAAAAAAAGCACTTTATAAAGAGGCAAAAGGTCTGAACACTTCACCAGAAAAGATATATAAATGAACAGCAAATAAGCATATGAAAATACATTCAACATCATTAGGCATTAGAGAAATTCAAATTAAAACCCCAATGAGATAGTATTATCCTGCTACTGAAAAGGGTAAAACTCAAAGAAACTGACAACAACAAATGCTGGGAGGATGTGAAGCAACTGAAACTCTCATAACTTCACTGGTAAAATTTCAATTGTACTGTTGCTTATAAAGTTAAACACACACTTACCATTGAACCCAGAAATCCCACTCTTATTTATTTACTTAAGAGAAATGCAAACTTATATTTAAATATGAGCTTTACATAGTGTTTATAATGGCTTTATTGATAAGTGCTCCAAACAATGGTAATAATCCAAATAGGCTTTAATTGATGAAAGAATAAACAGATTTGAAAAAAAATCCATGCAATGGAATAAAGCAAGAAAGAGGTAGAAGCTACTGATACAGAAAATATCTTGGCTAAATCTCAAATGTATCATGCTAAATGAAAGAAGCCAGGCTCAAAAGGCTACATAATTTATTATTCACTTATACGGCATTCTTGGAAAGGCAAAACAAAGGTACAAAAAACAGACCAATGGTTGGCAGGAGCTGGGAGTTGGGAGAAAGGCTAACTACTAAGGAGCATGCGAGAAATCTGGTAAATATGGAATTGTTCTATTTTCTAACTGTGGTAGTGTTTATACAACTATGTATATTTGTCAAAACTTAACTGAATTTAAACTAAAAAGATAAATTTTATTAAAATGTACTTTAATAAATATGAGTTGCAGCAACATAGACTAACATAATAACGTAAAGAATTGTGTTATTTCAAAAACTAAATATATTAAAATTTCGACACTTTACTTGTAGACGAGATGGCTAACCTCTGTTTGGTCTAGGGCAAGGATTGACAAACTGTGGTCCGTGAGCCACATCTGGCTCACCATATATTTTTTGTAAATAAAGTTTTATTGGAATACAGCTAAATAATTTAAAGCTGCTTTTACACTGTAATGACAGAGATAAGTATTTGTGACAGAGACCATATGGCCAACGAAACCTCAGATATTTATTTATCATCTGACCCTTTTCAGAAGAAGGTTGCTGACATCTGGTCTAGAGCTAAAATACTGTATTTATTGAAATCCTCAATCTTCCCATAAAATTTAGTATTTCCTCAAAGGTACCCATTATTTAAATAAATTTAAATAACAGAAATACCATGATTAATAAAGCCAATCAAGCTTTATGATAAACATTCATTAAGCATCTACTATATGCCAAGCATATAAATGTGAAATAACAATTTTTGCCATCATAGAACTTAAAATTCAATTCATAAAATTGGAAATTTTTCTTAAAAACTGAAAGCTGTATATTGAGGTCAAATTTGAAGAAAGAGTTATTTTGTTGAATATTTAATGTAGCCTTTCCATATCCACTGTTTATTATTTTCTTTATTTTGTATTCATTTATTTTTATTTTTATTTTTTGAGACAGAGTCTCGCTCTGTTGCCCAGCTTGGAGTGCAGCAGCACGATCTCTGCTCACTGCAACCTCCACCTCCCAGGCTCAAGAGACTCTCCCACCTCAGTCTCCAGAGTAGCTGGGATCACAGGCATGCGCCACCATGCCCAGCCTATTTTTTTTTTTTTTTTTTTAGTAGAAACAGAGTTTCACTATGTTGGCCAGGCAGGTCTTGAACTCCTGACCTCAAGGGATCCTCTCAAGTGATACTTAGCCTCCCAAAATGCTAGGATTACAAGTGTGAGCCACAACTCTCAGCCACATATCCATTGTTTTAATTTAAAATTTGGGTCTTTAGTGGCCTCCTGGCCTGGCCACTATGCTGCCCAACCATTTCACCTTCACACTAGTTCCAGAGAGCTAAAGCTAATTATGCTCCTCCTCAATGAAGTTCAACAATAAAGTTGAATTCTGGTTCTGAAATTGTTTCCAAACCCCATGTAGGTGTGGCTGTCCATGATCTGGTTGCAACTTACGTCCATACTAATTTCTTGTTCTTTCTCATATTCCACATTTCTGCCACTCTAGGTTATTCCCAGGCCTCAAACATGCAACATTTTCTTCATTGGTACATTTTCGTCTTCAACCTAGAAGATCCTTTTCCAGTCTTTTAGCCTCTGGGATGCCAATTATTTCTCATGGACAAGATCATTTGCCAAATTCTCTGTGAAGTCTTTTTGAATCTCTGTATGGCCTACTTGCTTCTTCCTGATTGTTTCCTTGGTCCTCTGTGAGGCTGTTTCTCATGTCATATTGCCTTATTAATTGCTCAATTCTGTTTCTCTGTCTTGATTATGTTGCACTGACCCAAGGGACCATGTCCTGTCATTTATCATTATACTTTCTCCATTGCACGTAAGTTTGTACATTGAATAGTAGGTATTTGATAAGTATTCCCTGAGTTGAATTTAATAAACTTCAAACTCCAGGAAAGCTATCTTTTGAAAATTCTTGTAAATAGTGATGACACATTCAAAATCCATTAACTTTATCATCTTTTGTTGCCTGTACCTCCACCTACACTAGATACCTATTTTATCTAATGGTATAAATAAAATGGTATCTACTAGTCAAAACTTCTGGTCTTTTTAATCATCCTAATATTTTTTATGTTCATTGTAGTCTTTCTTTAAATTTATCTGTTTTCAAGTTTACATGGATTTATAGAGCAGACGTTGAGATATGGTTTTACTAGAGGCAGAGGAGAAATAAGCTAATAGTTTTTGAATCTAGGCAGGTCAGCCATTTTCGCCTTTCTCCAGTGGGGTGTTGTCTTTTTCAGCCAATTATTTTTAGACAATATGAACATTCTCGTGTGTAAAAATCTGCGTCTGCACATGGATCGTGTCTAGAGTTACTATTCTCTGCTGTCCAGTCTTAGTCCCCACTGCCATCTGGAAAGTGTCATTGCTCACAATAGCAAACAATTGGAAACAAGCCAGGAAACTATGTAGCATTTACAAATTGGAATACTATGGAGCTGTAAAGAAGAGGTAGGGATATCTCCATATACAGAATGGGAGAGATACAAGGAGGCATTGTTAACTAGAAAAGCAAGACCAAACCAGTAGCATGCTACCTTCAGTATATGAAAACAAAGAGGGATAATATATCATAGGAACACATGTATAAAAACACTTTGGAACTAATAAAACACCTCCTTTAATTAACATTTCCTAGGGAGATGAGGAAGACTAGAAAGAACAGAGGTAAGAGCATGAGGTGTAGTACCCGTTAAAAATAAGATAATCTGGAAAAAAAATTTAAACTGAAAATTTATAGTGACATAGTGACTTTCATTTTCATATTTGTTCCTGCCCAAATCTAATGTCAAATTGTAATCCCTAATGCTGGAGGCAGGGCCTGGTGGGAGGTGTTTGGATAATGGGGGCAAATCCCTCAAGGCTTGGTGGATGGGAGCCACCATCCGCCCGCTGCCTTCTTACTCCTGCTTCTGCCATGTTAAGTGCCTGTTCCTGTTTCACCTTCCATTATGACTATAAGTTTCCTGAGATGCCACCCAGGAAGCTGAAGCCAAAGCTATGCTTCCTGTATAGCCTGCAAAACTGTGAGCCAATTAAACCGCTTTTCTTTATAAATTACCCAATCTCAAGTATTTCTTTAGCAATGCAAGAATGGCCTAATACACATAGAATTTAAGAGTTTTACTTTATATTCTTTCTCAACTTTTGTTTTAGATTCAGCGTGTATATGTACAGGTTTGTTACCCGCGTATATTACATGATGCTGAGGTTTGGTGTACAAATGATCCCATCACTTATGTACTGAGAATAATACCCAAAACTTAGCTTTTCAACACTTACCTTCTCTTCTCCCCACTCTGGTAATTCCCAGTATCTATTGTTGCCATCTTTATGTCCATGAGTACCCTATGTTATAGCTTCCACTTATAATGAGAACATGCGTATTTGATTTTCTGCTCCTGCATTAATTCACTTAGGATAATGGTCCTCAACTGCATTCACATTGCTGCAAAGGACATGATTTTGTTCTTTTTTATGGCTGCACTGTATTCCATGATGTATATGTATCACAATTTCTTTATCCAAACCACTGTTGATGGGCACCTAGGTTGATTCCACGTCTTTGCTATTGTGAGTAGTGCTGCGATGAACATATCAGTGCATGTGTCCTTTTTGTTGACTGATTTATTTTCTTTTGGGTATATAAACAGTAATGAAATTGCTAGGTTGAATGGTAGTTCTATTTTGAGGTTTCTGAGAAACACCAAACTTCTTTCCACAGTGGTTGAACTAATTTGCATTCTCATTAACAGTGTGTAAGCATTCCTCTTTCTCCATAGTCTAACACCTGTTGCTTTTTGAATTTTAATAGCAGCCATTCTGACTGGTGTGAAATGGGATCTCACTGTGGTCTTGACTTTCATCTCTGGTGAGTAGTGATGTGGAACAGGTTTTTATCTGTTTGTTGACCACTTGTATGTCTTCTTTTGAGAAGTGTCTGTTCATGTCTTTTGCACACTTGTTAAATGGGTTATTTGTGTTTTGCTTGTTCAGTTGTTGAAGTTCCTTATAAACTGTGGATATTAGACCTTTGTCACATGCATAATTTGGGAATATTTTCTTCCACTCTTTTGGCATTTTGTTTATTCTGTTAATAGTTTATTTTTGCTGTGAAGGAGCTCTTTAGTTTAACTAGGTCCCACTTGTCAATTTTTGTTTTCATTAAAGTTGCTTTTGAATACTTAGTTGTAATGTCTTTTCCAAGGCCAATGTCTAGAATGGCATTTTCTAGATTTTCTTTTAGGATTCCTATAGAGTGAGGTCTTATGTTTAAGATTTAAGAATCTTAGAGATTCACATTAACATGGCTTATTTAAGATGAAAATATTTTGAAGATAATCTAATAAAATATATTAATGCTTTGAGTACTTGTTATGCAAGAAGTAATGAGTAGATCATTCCATAGATTGTTGAATTAGAGGTGAGAGTATTTTACACAAATTTATAGCGGTCTTATTTTCTATGATTCTATCTTAGACACACGTTTCAAAAATATTATATAGGGAGTTATCAGTCAGCTGCCTATTTCATTTTAACCATTAGTGAATGTAAATCTGGTCTTCTTCTGAAGCTAAAGAGCTTGAGAACTGTAGAAGGTAGAAAAACCCTTAAGATTAGGCCATGCTTTCATTTATTTCTTTATCAACACATATTGAGAAGTCCTTATAAGAAAGTTAATAATAAAGTATCATGAAAATTAAAATAAATGCTGTGCCTTAAAGGATTCCCTGTTATACTAGATAACCAGATACATCTATAGCTAACTAAATACAAATGTCCCATACACTTGAAACATTTTTTAAAATGAGAGATAACAAGGTAACATGTAACATATCCAGAAAAAAATAAATTTATGATTGAAAGCAATACATCAAAGAGGTTTTCATGTCTAGTTTTGTCCACTCTGGGTCTGCAATCTTGATACTAAGATGAAGGTGGGACATCCAATGGAGATATCAATTCCTGGAGGCTATATGGGCATAGTTATTACTGGTGCATGCTGATTGCACAGGTTTAAAGCCAGATGCCACCACTTCATAGCTAGATGAGATTGTGTATGATATTACAGAGAACAGAATGATTGAGAACAGTGCCGTAAATCAATTAGTGGACGGATATTTTATTTTAATAAAAAAGAAATTACCTGGAGATAATTTTGATAGCTATTACCTACTTCCACTTCATAAGGGTTGCACAATCCTATACTCTTTTCCTAAAAGTCTAACATTGTTTGTTTCTCCATGTTCTCATCAATAAAATATATCAACCACTTTTTAAAAATGTATTTTCTGCCAATATAATAGGTGAGGAAAGATATCTAGTTTCATTTTGCATATATTTTATTATGACTAATGGTTCTTTTCATAGTTTAATGCCATTTGCATTCCTTTTTCTACGAACTGTCTAGCTCATAAAAATGAGCACTGAACAATTCAGTTGGATTATTGGTCTATTTTATGTCAATTTACAGTAGCTCTTTACATATAATAAAGATTGACCTTTTTATCTAAGTTGCAGATATGTATCACTAATTTGACATTTGTCTTTTAACTTTCCATATGGATAAGTTTTAGTTTTGTCTTATTTTTGTCTTGGGGATATATGTTTTAGATTTACATGCCAGAAGTTTCCAATTCTTTCTTTCATGCTTCTAGATTTTGGGTCATAGTTAGAAAACTTCTTCCCAGTCCAAAATTATGAAAGAATAAACCCATATTTTCTTCTAGCCCTTCTTTTTTTCACTTTTAAGTTCATGGATGTATTAGTCAGGGTTCTCTAGAGGGATAGAACTAATAGGAGATATATATATATATATATCCCAAAACTGAAGAACTTGGAGAGTCAGCTGTTCGAGGGCAGGAAGCATCCAGCGTGGGAGAAAGATGTAGGCTGGGAGGGTAGGCCCATCTCTCTTCACATATTTCTGCCTGCTTTATGTTCACTGGCAGCTGATTAGATTGTGCCCACTGACTCAAATGTTAACCTATTTTGGCAACACCCTCACAGAAACACCCAGGATCAACACTTTGTATCCTTCAATCCAAACAAGTTGACACTCAGTATTAACCATCACAAGGGGTACAGGTGCAGGTTTGCTACATAGGTAGACTTGGATCCCCACGAAAATGTGGGCAAAGGGCATGAACAGACCCCTTTTCAAGAGAAAACATTCATGTGGTCAACAATCATATGAAAAAAAGGTCAACATCACTGATCATAGGAGAAATGCAAATCTAAACCACAATGAGATACCATCAAACAACAGTCAGAATGGCTATTATTAAAAAGTCTTCTAGTACTTTGATAGTTTCACATTTCACATTTAAATTATTTATTTCTCTGGATGTACAATGTCTTGTTTAGTTAAGGATCCAATTTCGTCTTTTTTTCTGAATGGTTACCATTTGCTCTAATGGCATTAATTATATAGACTAACCCATCTTTACTTTATTGATTGGAATTGCCACCTTTATTATAACCTAAATTGCCCTGTGTATTTGGGTTTATATATATATATATAACTTCACTGGTGATTTTTCATTGGTCTGTTTGTCTACTATGCATTCTAATTGAATTTTAATCTCATATTTCTCTTAATTAAAAGAAGAAATGTTAAATGATGTGGAGAACATGACTTGCATTTCAAATTAACAAGTTTGACAATTTTTGTTGCTGTTACCAGCACTTTCTAGTTTAAACTACTGCCTAAATCTTATTTTCTAGTTTATAGTCTGGCATATATATTATTATAGATCACATTGCAATATAGAAACATTCTTTTGGAGCTTTGAGCCCTGTATCAGCTTTAGGAATCTGTAAGCAGGTATAGGGTTTCTCTAGAGCAGATTGGTGCATAACTTCAACCTTTAGAAGTCAGATTGCTGGCCTGTAGCTGTTGCTGACAGTGCAATAGAGTCAACAATTTATTTCATGTCGTCTTATGTGTATTAAAAGGCTGGAAACATAATCTCCCCCCAGACCACTGGAGATACGGAACAAATCACGCAAAATACAACATAACACGACTAGCTGTACCTCTCACATTCCCAGTAAGCCCAGATTGATTGATGAATATAAATTTCTAGGTAGAAGCCATATCAACTGCCTGAATGTGAGCTCATGATGACAGAAGGATGCTTTTGTCCATTTCATGATTTAATGTATTTGCTTGGAGGCTGTTCCTGGCACCATTCATTTGACTGCCATAGTGCTCACATCACATCAGTCTTACCACACTGGTACTTAGCATTACATTGTTAGCCTGATTTCAACAGAAATTATTTGATACAAAGAACTCACTATAGCATTTGCAGGCAGTGGAGAAGTGTAGGTGTTCCAACAGATGAAAGTATGATTTTTCACTGTTTGCTCTATTAATGACAATCAAGGTTGCATTCTTAAAATAGGTCTTTAGAGGATGCCAGATAATAATTGTAGCAAGCATTTGTGGATCTCCTGTCATGCACCACACCCACTTTCTTCATGAATATTGATTGAATATTGACAAAATGGTTCTGCATTGTATTGAAACTAAATTATGAATGTCTGTATTTCTTCATCTTTCTTTAAACTTTTTTGACTTGCTGGTAAGAAATACAGATTATTAACTTTGTATTAAGCATATTGCCTTCCAATTTTCTATCTTGAGAGGTAATCAAATCATCTTCAGTCTAAACAATTGGGTGTCTTAAGTGTTTTCTGAATTCAAAGGTTTTAAGAATTGGAAAGGTTTATGTTAAGTGTAAACACTAATGTCACAGTATTAAAATTTGCCACCAAACAAAAAATTGGTTTTATGTCCTCTGAGCTTTCTTATTTGAAATACCGAAAATCTATAAGTCTCTAAGCGCTGAAGATACTGACTGATGTATTTGTCAGAGACAGAAATTGAGTAGGGGATAATCTCCTTTCCCTTTAGAATTTTACAATTTCTTGCTCCTTACCCTTTATGCTGTGTGATAAGAGTACAACTCTACCACAGCATGGGAAACTCTGTATTGTCACAATTCAGAAAGATGTACTTAAGTGTTGACTATTAATTGTGCCAGAAACAAAGCTAAATTGGTTCTCAAAAATTACTCTTACATGTATTTATTTAACCAAAATGTAAGAAGCTATTCATAGATAAACCGCATTTTTTAGGACAACAAATATGGCTCCAGCTAAATATGATATAAGGAAATTAGAGTCTTAACCTGTGTTTCTGCAGCCCCTGTCCTGTTGTTAAAAAAATAAATAACATGGATAATAAGAGATAATTGTTGTAATCTGTAAAGTATGCCTTCTGTAAAACATGGATAGAAAATCTTTCAATATTTCAGGACCGCACTTCTCAAGTCCTTTATGATGGCTATTGTTCATGGAAATACCCAAGAGCAACACTCTTGGGAGTGCTCCAGGGGGAGGTAACATGGAAATAAGTAGCTAAGATCTGACTCATAAAGAATGGGCTACTCAGTTGTGGCTATCTAATTTTTTAAAAGATAGTCAAAAGTCTTTACTTACATCCAGTATTAAAATGGAATTATATCACTTTCTTCCAAGATCAAGTGGAGACGTCATCATTCCCATTTTGCAGATGCATAAACAAGCTCAGAAAACATAAAGGCATCCAGTGTACCACAGTTGGGAAGTGTGGCAAATTAGATTTAAAAGCAAATCATTAGGGAATAAGAAAGGGAGTGAGTGAACAATTGAGAGATAATATAATTAAATATTAAAAGGAAATGTGTCATCTTGATAACCCAATGATGTAGCAAAATCTCCAGAAATACTTCCTAATATTTAAATATGCAGGGAAGCAGAGATTTTTCCATGCTGTAATTCTTCTTAAATTTAATCTTTATTTATAGCTCTTATTAATATGGTAGCAATATGGAAAATTAATGTTTGAGACTTCCTTCTTTTTTCTTTCTTTTAGAAAAGGAAAAGCATTCAGTGTTCAGGTGACTTGTGCTAAAGATAAAAGGGTGAAAAAATGGAAGCTGTGGAAACTTCCTCATGTCTTATTGGAAATTATATTGCATCACCAAGTTTTCTGGTTTACAAAACAATAGCATAGTGAAATTATGTTTTAAATGCTGTACCAGCTAACATAATTAGCCTACTTTACAGATAGGGAATCTGAGGTCCAGAGAATGAAGTTACTCAACTAAGGTCACATAGGTATTTAATGATAGATCTAGGGTTCTGTTCAGTGTATCATGATTACAATGTCTGATTTCTTTTCCTTAATATTGTCCACATCCTCTCATTAGGCCATTCCTCTTAGCAGCTACAAATGTGTAGATGATGTATTTCATAATTAAATGTGGTTAAACAAATTAAAATTTCCACCTAGACTAGAAGGTCCTACAAACAAATGTTTCCAATTAGCATTGTCTGTGCAGCCAGTAAAGGTGTGAAAATGGACAAGGTTAAAACTGGCATAATAGTTATTTGAAGAATGGTTAAATAGACCAAGGCTGTTGCCCTTTTGCTATCTCCCGAAACAGTGTGATTCTGTTCTCTTCTGAGCCTAGAAAATATCTAACAGTCATCGTTTTCTGTAAAATTTACGTGCAGATTTTTACAAAATAAGATTAACAGACAATGAAGGAAGGGCTGATCTGAGTGTATGAGTATAGATATATAAAATATATGTGTTGGGGGCGGGGGGTATGTTGTTTTCTAATCACTGACTTTTGAAAACAGAAAACTCCTTACCATCTAAAGGAATACATCCAAAATGGTGAAGTGTCAAGTGGTATGATTTGGTTGAAATGCACAAATGTTCATTGAAGACCTGATGGGTTTCAAGTTAAATACCTGAAGATATATAAGACATAGTATCTACTTTGCATTAATATTTTTGCAAGCAGGGATCCCTTACTTCTCTGCCTCTAATCATTTCAAATTAGTAAATCAGGAAATCCCAAAATCTGTTGGGAAGGACTGTTAGAAAAGGTTAGGTCCTAAAAGCATGGAACCAAGTTCTGGCTCTGCCACTTTCCCACTGTATTTCCTTGGTAAATTTTTAAAATTTCGATAAACTTCTTACCTAGAATGACTGTATTTTCTGATCTCAGAGAAGTCCTGGATTATACTTGTTGTCTTGGATTAATTAACAAGACCTTCCTCTTTTCCTTTCAAGAGCTTCTCATTTTCTGTGATAAATTATATGATGACATGTCAACTTCAGAATAGTTGTAAGAATTAAATGAACATATGTGGCTGTGTGTATAAAAAAAAACTTGATAAATGTATAAATGAAGGTTTAAAATAATAAATCCAATAAATGAATATAAGATTAATGAAGAATAAAGATTTTATTAGTATTTTAAGATATATAACCTTTTCAGCATAGGCACAAGCTCTTTCCAAATCTTGGATTAATTTTTCATAGTATGAACATATGGCAAGTGTTTTTCCTAATATCATTATGTGGCAGAAATAGATCCCATATCCAAATAAATATATTTCATGGATCCAGCGACATTAATTTACTTTTTATTTACTTTGAAGTCATTGGGATACAAAGAAATATAACATTGTAAATTCAAATGTTTTCTTTGCAAACCAAAGGGCTTTGTGATCACTTATTTCTTTCTCTTCCACCAGAAGATGAGTAGCATGTAATATTCTCTCTGAATCATATATGAAAAAGCACAGGCCTTACTTCTCAAACGGCAGAGCCCTAGAGGATTATTCCACTAGAATAACCACTTGCGAAAATATCTCTACAAGATAATGCAACTTGAAAAAGAAGACCCAAGGTGACCCCTTAATTACTAACATTAGAACTCAAAGCTCTTGGAGATCTAGGGGTTTTTCACTTTACTACTTAGCTAAATAGGTTAAGATTATAGAATAACCTAAACAAACTCAGTTTTGATATTGTTTGTGGAATATGGAAAAATATTTTCCAAATTATTAAGTGGCAGCCTTAAAGGATCCACTAAGACAAAAGGCAAAATGGACCCCTCATCCTCTGACCTGCGCAGCAATAAGCTAGGTTTATGGCTTGCCTGCTCACCTCAGGAAGTGGTAATGGCAGCCATTATTTTCTGTAGAAGCAATGTCTGTAACCATGTCATCCTCTGATAAATCATACCAATTGCATCTTATTATCACACCGATGGCTCAATTAACTCACATCACCACTCAATTTATCAAATTAAAAAGGAAGGGGTTTGTGTGTTCTAATAATTGTTTCATTAACATAAAGCTAGTTAAGAACCAAGAAGCTTCAGATCCAGATTCATAATGTCTTTATGCAGTTTTGTTTTGATTTTGCTCTGATAGTCGTACACTGACACATCTTGTGTTCTATTAGTTGTCATTATTATTCTTTCATTAACATACATATGGCTATTGAATGTGGCAGGTTTTCACAGAAGACAAACACAATATTACAGAACAAAATGGTGACCATAATTTTGAAGATCTGGGCATGTTTTTAAGCATTATAAAAGCTTTAAAATAAGCACTGTCATCAGTTCAGTATGGAAGTGGTGTCCTAACGAAAGAGATATGTTAAATGAATATATTCAATGAGCTTTAAGATTAGAGAGTATGGAATTTCAGAGTAAATTTTAAATGATTCTTAGAACTTTTCATCTAACTAGAACAGAAATTTCTGTTGTTTTATATAAATAAATCAGGTGAAATATATATTTCAGAGGGATTCCCCAGTGAAAATTAATTTTGGCAATTTTAAGTCAGATAGTTAGAGAATGTCAGCCCTACTTTAATCATTTCACAGCAACTTCTTCCAAGTAGAGTTGTACAATCATGTGTTTAAATTAAACTGATCACTACACACTAATAATAATTAATGTTATATTGTCCCGTGCATATCAATTGTCACAACTCTTTCACATTATTTTATCCTTACAGCAACTACATAAGTTAAATATGATCCTTCCCATCTTACAGTAGGAACCAAGGTTCACAGGCGTTACATCACCCAAGTTGAGTCATCATTGTATGTGTCCATGCCAAGACTAAAGTATAGATGGTCTAGTTAAAAGACACCGGCCTTGAAATCAGAAAATCAGCTTCACTGTTTATTAATTGAGATAGCATAATTTAGTTAAAATCTGATTGCCATGTTTCTCATCTCAAAGTGAGGCTTCTACCACCCAACATAATGAGTGTGTTAAATAAAATGTGTGAGTAAAAGCACTTGGCACATTGTATACACCCTCAAAAAATATCCTTTATTTCTCCTGGTGTGATGCCTTGCTACCTTCATTTACTTAAACACTGTCAAATGGAGGTGGCCATGTGGGTCATGTTTCTGGTAACACCTACAACTGATTCTATGCTGGTCTCTTTTCATCCTAATCCATTCCTCTGTTTATGACAGTGGTGATCACTGAGAATGGCACTTCGACTCTCTCTACTTGCATAACCATAAACCCAGGATTCTTCATACAGAATTTATCTCATTCTTACCCTATTGGTTGTTATTTAGACTTTCTATTCTCTAATCAGGCCATATTTTCACATAATTTGGAAGTTTTAAAACAGCTTTTATGTCTTTTTTTATTTAATTCTCACAACAGCCCAAGTGTATAGGTATCCCTTCTCTCAGTATGGACTAACTTTACCACTATTATTATAGTCTTAGAGACTCAATCCCTGCTCTCAGTTTGGACTAATTTTATTATTATTACCATAGTCTCAGAGACTCAGAATATTCATGCATTTTCACTTCTTCCCTATCTGGTTATCTGAATCCATGTCCTGCCAGTTTCAGCTTTGAATTGTCTTTCACAGTTTATTCTTTCTTTATATTTCCACTTTCCCTACTTTATTTTAGGCCCTTTGGTTACATAGCTGGACTGCTTAAAAAAAAAAATCTTTTCGATTTGTCATTCTGCCTCCAATAACTCCCTGTATCAACCTCTTCATGTTTATTCCTAGGTAAACCTTCTAAAATAGTACTTCAGTCATGTCATCCCTATGCTCAGGGCCTGAGGGAATCTTCCTGTTGCTTTCAGGACCAAGTCTAAATTCTTTAGCACAACATCAAAGGTCTGTCCTCATTTTTGTACTTTTATCTCCCCGTGTGTCCATATCAAATAGGTCTACTGTTATTTCCAAGAAATATTCTTCAGTTGTGTAACTCTGGAATTTTATTCTCCTCATATTTCCTCTTATAGGTACTTTGCTTCTTCTCTCACACTTTTTTACACTTTTTTTTTTTTTTGAGAGAGAGGGTCTTGCTCTGTTGCCCAGGCTGGAGTGCAGTGGTGCAATCTCAGCTCACTGCAGCCTCCACCTCTCAAGTAGCTGGGGCTACAGGCGTGCACCACCATGATCGGCTAAATTTTGTATTTTTAGTAGAGATGGAGTTTCACCATGTTGTCCAGGCTGATCTCAAACTCCTGACTTCAAGTGTTCCTCCTGCCTCGGCCTCCCAAAGTGCTGGGAGTATAGGCATGAGCCATGGCAACTGGACCTTCTCCCACACTTTCTAAAAGCAACTTGTTCTTCCAAGTCTTATGGAGATTCCATGTCTTCCATGAAGTCTTAACTAACCAAAAGTGTTTATCTCTTCACCAGTTCAACTCATCTACATAATTGGTACTGTGGACTATGCATACTTCCGGAGGCACATTGTTCATCTCTCTCTCGTGTCTTAAACTGGACTTTCTGAAACCCCGTCTCTGGCTCCTCAGAGAATTAGCTTTTACATATACCTGCAGAGCTATCCTTACTCTGTAGGTCCTATGCTGGGGGGTGGTGGAAGAAAGAAAAATCTATTGAATTTTGTATCCTCTCCAGATTCTGAACTAAAATGAAGGGGAACACAACCTAAACTAGCATCTTGGGCCACAGATTAATTAAAAATCTATTTTGCAGATAACAGGAACCATCTAGGCTCATGAAATCTTTCAGCTTTCCGACAGCGCTGGAAACATTTTTATTCATTTTAATTTTATAATTATCAAATGAAAAGTAAGAAAAACTCTCTACTTTTGTTAAGACCTGACACTGGAATCATACAGCTGGTAGCAAAGTTAGTTATCATCTAATCCAAATCTTAATAAAATCTATTACTCTTCTAAACATGAGACTTCTATGATTCAGAAACACTGCTATTAAATACAGAAACACAAACTACATAAGCTAGATTCTATTTTAGCAGAATAAAAACTGACATCGTATCTATTTTTTCATTCTGCCCTGTTTTCTTTCGTTTGCCTCCCACTTATCCACTTCCTTCTTTCCTCAACTCTCACACCTGTAATCCCAGCATTTAGGAGGCTGAGGCAGGCGGATCATGAGGTCAGGAGTTTGAGACCAACCTGGGCAACATGGTGAAACCCTGTCTCTATTAAAAATACAAAAATTAGCTGGGTGTGGTGGTACACACCTGTAATCCTAGCTACTTGGGAGGCTGAGGCAGGAGAATTGCTTGAACCCCGGAGGCAGAAGTTGCAGTGAGCCGAGATCACGCCACTGCTACACTCTAGCCTGGGCAACAAAGCAAGACTCTGGCTCAAAAAAGAAAAACAACAACAACAAAAAAAACTCTAAGGACTGTGAGTTTCATTAATCTCAAACTCCCATACTAACTATCACATAGAATGTCCCCATGAAAACATGCAAATTAAATTGCAAACAACAATGCATCTAGCTAAACAAATAAAGAAGAGATGCTCAATGTATGCATCTTCAAAATGAAAGAAGATTGTAAGCATGAGCCACCATACCCAGCCTATGCCTTAATTGAAAGTAAGGTACTCTCAATTAACGTATAGGCTGGATAAGACTGGGTATGGTGGCTCATGCTTATAATCCCAACACTTTGAGAGCCTGAGGCCGGTGAATCCCTTGAGCCCAGCAGTTTGAGATCAACCTTGGCAACACAGTGAAACCTTGTCTCCACCAAAAAAAACAAAAAAAAAACAAAAAACAAAAAGTAGCCAGGTGTGGTGGTGCATGCCTGTAGTTTCAGCTACTTGGATGACTGAGGTGGGAGCATCTCTTGAACCTAGGAAGTCAAGGCTACAGTGAGCGGAGATCCTACCACTGCACCCCAGCCTGGGTGGCAAAGTGAGACCCTGACTCTAAAATAAAATGAAAGAAGGTATAACTCCCTTACAAAGGACAAAAAATCAAATTGTTATTTCTATCATGTGAACTCTAATTATAAGAGGGAATAATTAACATCAGATTCTGTTACCAGTCTTTTAATTTGTGGCAGAAATTAGCCTAATACTCAGCACTGTCTAGTTTACTTAGTAATAATGTCAGATGGTTTGACAGCAGTGCAGCTATTCACAAGTAAAAGAGAGAAGAGTCAACGTCATTACCTAGTCAGTTTGAGAAAAGACTCGTAATTTTATGTCACTTAGTTCTCATCTCTATCTTGAGCCGTAAAAGAACCCTTGTTAACTATGACAAAAGTGGTTGATGATCTCAGACAAGGCCTATCAGGTAAATCCCGATGCTTCTACATTCACTGACTTAATTCTTCAAGGGCCACTGCTGAATCAAATGCTTGGTGGGAATATTTCCAGTAGCTCTATCAAGATCATTTTAAGAATAATTTTAAGCCTGTATGTTAGATACTATTTTGACAAGTTGCTACGGCTTTGCTGTTACCCTGACTGTGCCATTTTCTTCACATCTCTCAAGTGAGAAATCACCAGAGATCTAACCAGTGATTTAGCGTTCGTGCGTGCGGGAGAGAAGCTTGAATGGTTCATTAACGTAGGCTGATTCCCACTCCTGCTGCCTTTGATTCTGGTTTTCATATAAGCTTCCTATCTGTGTGACTGCCACGGGCATAACCTGAGCACAGAGCTGGCAGCTGAGAAACCAGAAAGTTATTTTTCAATCATGTATAGAAAGCCTCATTATTTAGACCAAAATTATAATAATAATAAATGTAACTTCTTCATATCACCCAAGGGACTGTCTTGAGTGTGTTGTTTTTAAGTCATGGTCAGCCTGTAAAGATCTCTCCGGTTAGGTATGAAATTAAAAGTGATTTTGTGTTGAGATCCCTTTTATACATTTATATTAAAATTCTTTTTCCAGAAGAGCTAACAATTATTTTGTATGATCAATAGAGAATTGCAACAGTTTTTGTTGTGTTGACACTGAATGACTTATGATGCTGAAAAACTAGTGAGGAAACAAAATAAGATGGCCAAAGCAGGGCAATCTGGATTTTCTGTATCAAAAACACCTGATGGTATGAGTCTTCCCAGAGAAGCAGTGGCTAGCTTAGTGGATAAACCAAGAAATAATGAAAAGGAAGAGTGTCATAA
Organism: Colobus angolensis palliatus; assembly: GCF_000951035.1. Lineage (NCBI taxonomy): Eukaryota > Metazoa > Chordata > Mammalia > Primates > Cercopithecidae > Colobus > Colobus angolensis. The sequence goes on from NW_012117088.1 coordinate 1,746,616, forward strand.
AAGATGCTTTTAAAATCCATTTGTATCTTGTCCTCAATGGCAAAGTACTGCTTGGAGTATTTTTGTTTTGTTTTATTTTTTAACAGAAGGGATCAAAAGGTATCTTTTTGTAGTAGCTCAGTGAGGTACCTCAGAAAAGTTGGAAATGAGCCTAAGGCACCAACACTTGCCCAAAAGTCCCCAGTCTAACAGCACAAGAGGGGTTCCCACTAGGCCCAGCACTCATGAGATTTGCATTAGATCTCTGGGCTTTAAGGTGGTTCACAGCAAAACACACAGGCAGCAAAAGATAGAGGCACTGATACACTCTCACATTTCAGTGCTAAATAGATAAAAAAGGGAAGGGCAGGGCATGCACCCTGGTGTCCTGGAACAGACAAAGAACATTAGTGAAATCTGAATAAATGCTGCAATTTAGTTAATAGTATTTTACCAAAGTTAATTTCTTAGTTTTGACAAATGTACCATGTTGACATGAGAAGAAGCTGGATGGTGTATTAATGAGAACTCTCGTACTATCTTTGCAACTTTTCTCTTAATCTAAAATTATTCCAAATTAAAATGGTAACAAAAGAGAGCAAGAACAGTAGTTCTTGATTCCTCTTCAGCTATTGGGTTGTTGTTATAGGAGACAGGTAAGAGCTACGATGCAGTTATCACTCAGTAACATATCCTATCAGCACATACAGAAATTATAATACCAGTAATTTATATAACTGAAAAAGTAAAAGACAATTGGCTATCATTAGGCTGATTCACACAACTACTCACAATAGAGTTTCATTTTCCTATAACACTCTAACCCTATCATTTTGTCTGAAAAAGATAAGCTCTATGTTCTAGGTCACAATTAATTAAATTAATTAAGAGTCCATATTTTATACGAGCCATTATTCAGAACATGCGTAGGTTCTGCGACTATTTACAAATTAGGGAAAATATAAAATTGACCCTATATGCAACCATTAAATAGAGATGTAATGTTTAGAACATTCAAATTCAACCAAAAAAAGAACAACTTCCAGAGAAAGATTGAAACTGTCCTGAAGTATTCTGTCGTCCAGATCTGCTTTATCATTGCTAGCTGGGAGATTTTTGCAGACTTCTTAACTGCCCTATGCTTCTGTTTCCCTACCAAAAAAAAAATGGAGCTGCTAATAGGATCTGGGTCCAAAGTTTGACCAAAAAAAAGTGAGATAACGTAGGCACATTCTTGACAAAGTAAGCATTCTGTCACTTTTTATTAGGGTTTCAACATCACTTGGAATCCCAGGGCTCTTCACACAAAGGCTGCCTGTAAAAGCAGACAGTACTTGGCCAGGTGTGGTGGTTCACACCTATGATCTCAACACATTTGGAGGTCAAGGTGGGATGATTGCTGGACACCAGGAGTTCCAGACATGCCTGGGCAACAAAGAGAGAGCCTCGGCTCTACAAAAAAATAGAAATAATTGGCTGGTCATGGTGGTGCATGTCTGTAGTCCCAGTTACTCCGGAGGCTGAGCTGGGAGGATAGCTTGAGCCTGTGAGATCGAGGCTGCAGTGAGCTGTCATCACGCCATCGTACTCTAGCCTGACAGAGTACAGTGTCTCACAATACTCTTTTAAAAGTAGACAGTACACAGATGGGCACTGGTCTAAACTTCAGGCCCTGAACTACTCTGTGTATCTTCTAACTAGCACAAAACTGCTGATAAATAGGATTGCTGCACGAAGCAAGCCAATACAGTGGGCAGATGTTAGATGAGTCCAAATTACAGCTGAACAAAAGTTAGGATATATTTGAATGCTGAGCCCTTCATATTTTTTCATATTTGTCTCAATCTTGTGGTACTTTGTAAAACTAATGGTTGCTGACAATGCAATGAATAATTTGCCAGTGTAAACTCGAGCTGCAAACTGAATGGATAATCTGTCCACTTTCTGTTACTTGGGTTGGGCTGATGTGCCAAAATAGAATATGGAATTTGTAGATAATATATTCAGAATTTAAAATTTTAAGATAAAGAGATGATGCCAGTATTCTGCTTGGGACATTAAACAGTAGGTGTTTGACTTTCTGGATGGGTGGACATACGCTGCTTGGGAGGTCACCACTTCCAGAACTAGAGCCTTCAGAGGCATCTCTAACCTCCAGGGGCAGCATCACAAGAGTTTTACATGCTAATTGGCAGACTCTATGAGGTCACTCCCTAAAGCACCACTTCCTTGTGGAATGTAGAGACAGTGTGCCAGGATCAGCCAGACCACCTGTGGGTGGGGGAGGAACAGTACTGGGGGGAAATGTGGCGGCACCAGCTCTTAGAGCCGTCTCTTCCCATCTGTTTGTAGCTGGAATGCACAGCCTTAACACACTATTCTGCTTAATCAATTCTGCCATCTAGTGGCTACTTTCCATCCTACTACTTTTCCTTTCCAGTTTTCCCTGTCTGATACAATCCAGGGACAGATAAGAATGCTGAGTCTGGGATGACAGTTGGTTGTGGGTGGGGAAGAGGGGGAGGGAAATTGTAACCCTCCCATAAGAAAAGTAATCATTGGAAGAAAAACAGGAGAGGTTCTTGGGGCCTTACCTCCAGAAAACCAAGCAGACAAGAATCATGCTGGGCTATGTGGCTTCAGATCAGCAGAGAGAACAGCAGGCTCAGAGACTACATGTTAAGCGAAAATCCAAAAATCTTCAAAGACCTTCCAACGCCAAAAATCTGTGATGAAAATCCCTCTGGGTCTCAACCACCTTTGAAGGCAGCCTCTTGTTAGCCCTGCCCCCTCCTTTCTCTGAGAGCTGTGTGTGCCCCTCCTCTGGGCCCCAAGCTGAGTTTTTTTTTTTTTTTTTTTTGAAGAAAAAGAAAGATTATTTGTACTCCTGCAGACATATAGGGGAGAGATGTGATTACTTATAGCTCAAAACCCTTTGCCTTTGAATGCAATTTACTTACCTTGCCTCTACAAACCGATATTAATGGATTACCATATATCTTAATCATCAAATTAAGATAATGCACTAATAAAGATATCATCTGATAACTGAGACTGCTGCATGTTTCATATTGCCATCAGAGAGTAAGTGTAGAAGTCTTTGGGATGCAATACTGAGTGAGGAAGTAATTATTTCCATGATTGCTGATGCTCTTCCAGAAAACTGATTTAAAGAAACAAAAAACAAGCAGTGAAACGTTTATTTGAAGATAAAAATAAAATTGTGTTATGTACCAGTATATTAGGATTTCCCACAGCATTTCAAACAAACCTGGAATTCAACAGAAATTTTATATATTTGTGTTACCACTGACCCGAGAGCAACCTGAAACTTTCCCCAAGAAGCAGTATGTTGAATGCTGCAAAACGGAAACCTTTGCAGCATATTTCTTGTTAAAAAATAAATGCCAGTTATTGGTGAAACATTCAAGAGACTAGAGAAAAGTATAAATTAAAAATGATAGTCAAAAAAAAATATCACTTTCGCTCCTTTGACTTAAATATTGTTGACACATATATATTTTATACTAACCATTTGATTGTCTTAGTACTGAGGTAGTTCTTTGTTTCTACTGACTTTCCCTTATGTTATCATTTCCTTATGTAGTTTATAATTTTTATCGTGAGCTCATCTTAAGTTGGTATTTTATTATTGTTGTTGTTTTATATGATTGTCTCCCCCGAGGGGTTCTTGTGTGCCCTCTTCTTATGGAATAGTCCCTATATTTGCTGACACAGAATGCCCCAGAGACTTTGCTGGTTTCAGATATTCCATTAGTTTTTCTGCTCAGGAATCATATACAACATGGATGTAAAAGTTTGGACTTCAGAATTGAGGTTTTGATTTCTCCTGGGAGGTGTATTTATTTGCCTAGAGAAAAGCTTTCTTAGCTTTTCCCAGAGCCGTTCTTTAAGAAAGAACCTTTAAGAAAAGGGCAATCCCGGGAGGTGGAGGTTGCGGTGAGCCGAGATTGTGCCATTGCACTCCAGCCTGGGCAACAAAGAGTGAAACTTCATCTAAAAAAAAAGAAGAAAGAAAGAGAAAGAAGAAAGGAAGGAAGGAAGGGAGGAAGGAAGGAAGGAAGGAAGGAAGGAAGGAAGGAAGGAAGGAAGGGAGGGAGGGAGGGAGGGAGGGAGGGAAGGAAAGAGAAGGGGCAACCCTTCCAGGCCTAACTATGTCTCAGGCCTCATGGCATGGTTACCCTGTTGGACGTATATTTGATTATCAATATCTCAAGAACCAGAGCCCTAATTCATATGCTTATACTCTGCCTATGGTTAACCTTCTTGACCCTGCAACTAGACATTTTCCTTCTAACTCATCTTTAGATTTTTACTAAAGCAATATTGTTTTATTGTATATAGCATTTCACAAGTTTTAGTGGAAAGTGGCTCACACTAGCTCAGTATACCATATTGCTGGAACTCAAGTATTTTCCTGTCTATGTATACTGTTTCATATAGTTGAAATAGTATGCCACATCCTCACACCAAATTCTCACTAAATTAGAGTAAAAAATAAGTTCTGTCATTCAACCCCTTCAAAGCTTCCAGGGTTAAACTCCTGCTCCATCTGTTCTTTTACTTAGAGACAACCAGCACTACCACCTGTTTTGAACATGTTTTATAGTAAGTGTTGTGGTCACTGAAAATTTATATTTATTAAGAATTATTATGTTATAAAAGTACCAAAATGTAGAAATAACTCACTTAACATTCTTACAGCAAGGCACTCACTATGCAGTTGTAGAGAGTTGTAGAGTATTATATTAAAATCCATGAACTCAATATTTTAGATCTGAAAACTACCTTAGAAACCATTTACAAGGCTGGGCGTGGTGGCTCACGCCTGTAATCCCAGCACTTTGGGAGGCTGAGGCGGGTGGATCACGAGGTAAGGAGATCGAGACCATCCTGGCTAACACGGTGAAACTCCGTCTCTACTAAAAATACAAAAAATTAGCTGGGCGTGGTGGCGGGCGCCTGTAGTCCCAGCTACTCGGGAGGCTGAGGCAGGAGAATGGCGTGAACCTGGGAGGTGGAGCTTGCAGTGAGCCGAGATCGTGCCACTGCACTCCAGTCTGGGAGACACAGCGAGACTCCATCTCAAAAAAAAAAAAAAAGAAAAAAAAAAAGAAACCATTTACAATAACCAACTCTTATAACTGAGAAAACTAGGCCCTACGAGTTCAAGAACAACGTCCTAAGGTCTCTGCAAAACCTCTACCAAAATGGCACCAAGGCACTGTGTACTGTTCAGAATCAACTCAACACTCCAAAGTAAAATAAGTATCCAGATAGTCTCCTTGTTAAACTTATTAATGAATCTTAAGGTGATTATCTGGAATGAACAGTTATTAGCTGGACAGAGTGACGCATGCCTATACTCCTAGCACTTTGGGAGGTTGAGGTAAGAGGATGACTTGAGCCCAGCAGTTCAAGACCAGCCTGGGCAACATGGCGAGACCTTGTCTCCACAAAAAATAAAAATAAAAATTTTAGCTGGGCGTGGTGGTGTGCACCTGTAGTCCCAGCTACTCCTGAGGCTAGGTGGAACGATCCTTTGAGTCCAGGAGTTTAAGGCCACAGTGAGCCATGATTGAACCACTGCACTCCAGCCTGGGTGACAAAACAGAACCCTGTCTCTAAAAAAAAAAAAAAAAAAAAAAAAAAAAAAAAAAAAAAATTGTCTATGTAACTTATAACACTTTTCATTTTAATTTTGTAATATGTTAGAGTCCACTTACATTGTCAGTAGTTCTAACAGTTTCATAATTAACTTTTAAAATTTCAACATAATTAATGGAATCCTGACTAAAGCCAAATAAGAGTCTCTGTAAACTAATACAAAACATTTTGCAGCTACAGGTGTAAATGTTTTATCAACATTTTATTATGTTGCTAAAATCTCTGAATATATGAATCACATAAATTTTTTCTTCCTCATTTGATTCTTTGTTTTACTTTTATGTCACTTGTGTTTCTTTTTTATGTTTTGTTTGTTCCAGTGTGGATTTTTTGAGAACACAGAATCTTTTGAAGGTGGCTTGACAAGCTAGAGCAGTACATTTTGCTAGAAATGGTACTTTAACCCCTATTGCCCTGCCACAAGAAGATCACGGATCTCAGTGAGACAGGTTTCTGGTCACAAGGATCTCAGGATATTTTGTCTTTTCCCCCAAGTGACTTGATCTTTTTTTCCAGAGAATTTGAAGATAATTAGTTAAAACTTTTTATTGGTAACTTTTTGTCTGTAGACAAATGTAAAAACCCTGTACACATTTTCCTAGTATGTCAGAAATGCAGATGTAATATTAGCAACAAGGTTTAAATAGATTGATTGTTCATTCTGAGTATCTGAAAAGAATACATAAACAATGATTTTCCCGAGGGCCAATGCTAATGTTGGGTTAGCATGACAATCTAAAATTCATTTGGTATTTAGATTAGGGTAGATATTAGTTCCTCCCACAAACACATAACCCCCTGGCAGGCATTTTGAATTTACGCTCATTCAAGAGGTGATATTTAAGATGCAGTGTTTTCAAAAACTGGCACAAACATTAGATAACTACTATGTCAAAAGGCACATTGATATTAAAATGCTACAGGAGGTCTGGCTCTCCAAGCTTTGGTTTTGGTGAGCAATACATGCCAGATGTTTCAGAGAAAAGCATAAAATCTACATTATGTGCCTAATTGTACTGTATTACATAACAGTGATGGAGATTTTTTTTTTCCCCTGACTGCAGCTGGTGATGACAATATGCCCCAGAGCAGGAAAGAATCAAGTACCCTCAATACAGCTCTTCTCTTCAGTGTGCTTCTTCTGGAAGGGTAGGGAACAATTTTAGCTTCAAAAATCTCCACATATACAGATAATAGCAAATACTCTCAATGTAACAAAGTATATAGATGGGGACTAAACAACTCGACCAACTAGAGTAGACCTCTACTGTAGAGAATGAATTGGAGAAAGAACTTAGCAGTAAATCCTATACTATTGCAGATCTACACACTGGATAAACTATGTTCATAACGGGATATGACTGGGACTCCGAAAAGTCCCTGGCATTAATGAGGATCTTGCCTAGTTAAAATATGTCATAGAATTAAGCTGGCCCCAGTAGGCTTTTTTTCTCTCATTATGTCAGAGGCTGGTCACACAAAGGAAGGAGAGGAGGAGTGAAAACTGTTAAAATGGAGTAATCACGTTTTGCTCTTCAAAACTTAAATCCATGATTGACCAATGAAAAGATAAAAGGAGCAGAGTCTTTCAGTCTTGCTACCTTCTACATTCCTACCTAGAAATATAGTACTTCTACATCAGCAAAGAATACTACCTAGGCATGGGTATACTTTATTGTACCTTATGCATAACTTTTGGATGTAAAATGTTTGGAGTTACTCTTGCGTTTTTCTTCCTGTTAACACCTATCACATAGGACGTCTACTAGGCAAGTCAAATCTTTAGAGTGAATTATATTCCATATACTATATTCAAATGTGTAAGATAACACCTGTCTCCAAAAAGGAATTCTATTATTACTAAAAGAGATTTATTAAACTTAGTCTTTCCTTCAAAAAAGTATTTTTCCATTCTAAATCATTATCATGTAAAATTATACTTAAGTACCCAACTTCTAGGAACTCAAAATTATTAATCTCTACTCATTTATTGATAGATAGAATGTAGTTACTTTTTTTTTTTTTTTTTTGAGACGGAATTTCGCTCTTGTCGCCCAGGCTGGAGTGCAATGAAGGGATCTTGGCTCACCGCAACCCCAAGCCTCCCGGCTTCAAGTGATTCTCTTGCGTCAGCCTCCCAAGTAGCTGGGATTACAGTCACGCACCACTATGCCGGTGTAACTTTGTAATTTTAGTAGAGACAGGGTTTCACCATGTAGGTCAGGCTGGTCTCAAACTCCTGAACTTCAGATAATCCACCCGCCTCGGCCTCCCAAAGTGCTGGGATTACAGGCATGGCCTATGTGCCCGGCCTGTGGTTACTTTTTATTCTGACATTAAGAGAGTACATAACAGAGTGGTGATTTTACTTTTAGTACTTCTTTAACAAAATAATTTTGATCAAAACAGTTACAGAACTTTGCAATATCATGTATGCTATCAGGTAGTAATGGAGTCAGCATGACAGACAGAAGTCCTATTTGTTTTCCTGAGATAATCTTTTACCTGTCATTAGTTTTCATGTTCTTATGCCTCTTTCCCATCTTTTCTATTTTCCTTCTCTCTAAGTTTTGTCTCATTTTCTTGTGCCAGAATCTCCAACTTGCATTTTTTTAATTTAAAAAACTTAACTATTAAAGCAATCTGTAGAGTATGTACATTAGATTGTAAACTAACTTTTTTGGCCACTTAAAACGTGATTTTGTACAAAATGCAAACAATAGTTTTGTGTAATGCTGCCATCTAATGGTGGCCATGATGCTTGACCTCTTCCATACTTAATTAAATATCCTATTTAATGGAGGAACAAGATATTAATTAAGACATAATCCTTAGATTTTAACAAGTTTTAGAAAAAAATATATATATATACACAATGCATAGAATGAACACATTTGGAAACAGGGTTTTAAGTTGCTGGCATATTTAAATAATGGATTATTTTATAGCTGATTTTAATGTCGACCCAGTTAACTCAGACCATTTGGTTTCATGGCTTATATTCTGATAATTTCTCCCTCAGTTAAAGACAAAGACTTTAAATAATTGTCAATCTAACCATTAATTTTACAATTCAAAGGAGCATACAAATTTATTTATTTATTTATTTATTTATTTATTTATTTATTTATTTA
>NW_012117088.1:1755681-1762487 GCF_000951035.1 Colobus angolensis palliatus
AATTTATTTTTTTATTGTGCGTATTTTCTGAGGTTTACATAGGGGCTGGCCTTGACCCATAGGTGTTTTCTCTTAAAGAACAAATCCGTGTGTTTTTCAGTTTTGCTATATTGTATGAAGCCATAATCTTATGGAGGGAAAATGGAACTGCTCAGCGTTAGTCCTGGAGCTGCTACAAGCACACTGTATTGCCTTGGCTGAGATATTTATTTCTCTGAACTTCAGTTTTCTTATTCTTGATTGAGAGAATATAGTAGCTGATTTCTAAGTTTATATATAGTTCCCAAAGTATGTCATTTGAATGACATATCCGACTAAGATGCATGTAGTATTACAGTTTATTTCCATGTGATGGGCACAAAGTTTTTACAGTCATAGCTGTTTTTCGCCAATGATACAGCTAGAGGTGGGAAATACTGACAATTTATTTAAAAAATTAGTTCTATTAGGTTGGTGCACAAGTAATTACGGTTTTTGCCATTACTCATTGGCAATCTGGTCATTGCCAGTGGCAAGGTTATCTGATACTACAGAGAAAGGAAGGTCATCAGATACTACAGAGAAAAGCAATATGTTTTGTAAACACACATTCACTACAGTAGAGGTCTACTCTAGTTGGCTATTTTAGTCCTCATAAGTAAGTAAGAATACTATTATCGGCCGGGCGCGGTGGCTCAAGCCTGTAATCCCAGCACTTTTGGAGGCCGAGACGGGCGGATCACGAGGTCAGGAGATTGAGACCATCCTGACTATCACGGTGAAATCCCGTCTCTACTAAAAATACAAAAACTAGCCGGGCGAGGTGGCGGGCGCCTGTAGTCCCAGCTACTCGGGAGGCTGAGGCAGGAGAATGGCGTAAACCCAGGAGGCGGAGCTTGCGGTGAGCTGAGATCCGGCCACTGCACTCCAGTCCGGGCGACAGAGCGAGACTCCGCCTCAAAAAAAAAAAAAAAGAATACTTTTATCCTTTGGTGTTAAAGTAGTCTATCATATTATCTGAAAACATAAGCAATTATAAAATCATTTTTAACCAAGAAGTAAGAAAATATACACAGAATAAATATGAGTTAATATAATTTAAATAATATTTAAGATTATGTATTTCATATAGGTAGGGGTATGCTATGTTCATATCGTATGTGTGAAGAAACAAAAAGGCATCCTAATTAGGCTTACATATTACATTTCTGGTCTAGTAGCACTTTTCTGTAAGTTACCAACAATATAAAATCGCATAAAGAAGAAAATAACATACTGTCAAGACAAGTCAGAATAAATACAAGAATACAATAATAACAAGCCAAAATCAGGATCACAGAAGCTCATTAAATCTGATGGACACAGGTAACCACTCAACGTACAACAAATAGCCAAACTTGGAACAACATTGACAACATTCTCTAATTTTATTCAAGCTCCTAATTAAAAGACTTCTATTTAAGAAACGCACCTAATATTTTTGTATTCATCTTATAAGGGTCAGTAGTCTCAAACACGTAAAATTATTTCTTAAGGCAACTTACATTTCTTCAGTTAATAGCTTTACTTATTAAGAAGACAAAAAAGGAGAAATGTGACTGTATAGCTTCAAAAATTTTCACACAGGGAGAATATGAGTTTTATTTTTGTTTTTGTTTTTCGGGTTTTTTTTTTTTTTTTTAAGTCTAGTTACTGTGAAGATAATAGAAAAATGCTGGGAAAGTTGGAGTTCCAGATTAGGAACGAGTTCACATGCTCTCATGCTTCTTCTCTCTTCCCTCGCTTCCTTTCTCCTTCCCTATTTTGCCTTTTCCTTTTGATAATTTTCAGTTATATTAAAGAAGAATTTGAAAAGTTCTTAAGGAAAATATAAAATAAGAAAATCCCATTCATTCAGTCTTCTCTGACAGCTAAGTATCAGCTGGGAAGAAATACTCAGTCACTCTACAGTCCCGTTATACATCATAAACTCTCATGTATTTATAGTGAAATAAAAATGTTTACTGCCTGTCTGGATGCATTTCCCAGAAAAGGAGAAACCAGTGTCTAACTCAGAGTGCTAGAAATGTTATCTGACACTACAGAGAAAAGAACAATATGTTTTGCAAACACACAAGTAATAAAATACTTGAGTAAATTCTGAAAGGACAAAGGAGAGCTGGAGGGAAGAGGCAGGGGCTAAAAATCATTAAGAAGACTTCGATTATAAACCAGAGCCCGATCTGCACACCAAAAAAAGAAAGAGTCTCAGAATGGTAAGATTAAAGTATCTTAGATTTGGCAGTTATTAAAAGCACAATTTTGTGTTCTTGGGGTGTTTGTATGTCCTATTGTGCTTTTCTGACCTAGATTAGTCTAGTTACTCAGAACACAGCAGTATAGCTTTGCAATAACATTGCCCCATGGCTTAATTTCCCAATTAAACTTAAACAAATTTCTCAAATGCTCATAAAACCCTTGGTGGTGAGATCAGTGCACCTGAATAGTTAATTATTTGAATGTCAGTCTGAGACATAGATAATTGGCAGCTAATAGAAAATGCCTAAGACCTGAAAACAAAAGATTCTTGTATGGCTGATCAGGGAATAAGTGAATAGATTTACTAAAATGGAGATAATTTTTTGTTTTTACCCTAAAGAAGTGGAAAGATACTAGAAGACTGAAAAATTATTTAAAACCTATAAATAAGAAAGAAGAAAAGGATCATTGGATTGTAATTATATTCTAGATGATGAACGTTGGCTGCAGTCAAATAACAGAACTAATATTAAGAGACTGTCTCTATATGTCTCCAGACCGAGTGATCATTTAATAGAAAATGTTAGGGTTATCCTGACTAAAAATATTTTTTTCCTCTTTGGCTATATTTCAACATATGCAAATATGAAGCTAAGTAAAATAAATATATATATCAGACAGCATTTTACAAAATAAAATTAATCATCTAGTGACTGCCATAAATCAACTTAATTATATATTTAGTAAAATAGCTTGAGAGTTGGCTGGAAGATGATAAACCAGAGGTGGTCATAAAAGAGTTCGGGAGCTCAGGAGAGGTCCCAGTGGGAAGTCCAGGGTATTAGTCTTGGGCTCAGTCTTACTTTACATCTTAATTACTGATTTCAAAGAAAGGCTAAACTGCACATTAACTAATTTGCAGATGGCACTAAACTGGCAAACACTGGGAATTGCAGATTAAAAATCCAAAGGGATTTTAAGAGGTTAGAAATAGGAAACAGTGAAATCTAATCCTTTAAGTAGTAATAACAATGATGATGATGGTGACAAAACAAAAATTCTGGTTAAATTTTTTGTGGAGGTATCACATAGAGACATGCAAAAGAAAACATTCTTCTTTAAGACAAGTTAAAAAATCTAACGTGCTTGAAACAGAGCAAAAGCTGAAACAGATGAAGCTGAAAAGAGGGGAATAATGAATTTTAAAAATACAAGTATATTTCTGATATGGTTTGGATCTGTGTCCCCGCCCAAACCTCACATTGAATTATAACCCCCAATGTTAGAGGAGGGGCCTGGTGGGAGGTGTTTGGATCATGGGTGGCATTGGATCATGAGTTCTCATGAAAGTTTTATCACCATCCTCTGTTGGTACTGTATAGTGAGTGAGTTATCACAAGAACTGGTTGTTTTAAAAGTAGCACCTCCCCCACCTCTCTCTCTTGCTTCTGCTCCGGCCATATAAGATGTTCCTGTTTATCCTTTTCTTTCTGCCATAATTGTAAGTTTCCTGAGGCCTCCACAGAAGCCAAGCAGAAGCCACTAAGCTTTCTATACAGCCTGCAGAACCAGAAGCAAATTAAACCTCTTTTCTTTATCAATTACCCAGTCTCAGGTATTTCTTTGCAGCAGTGTGAGAATAGACTAATACAATTTCCTAATCAAAAATCAGTTTAGTCCACTTTTTTTTTTCATGAGGTTGAGAAATATAATCAGTAGTCCATTGCCACTATGTGTTCATTTCCTTTGTACCACTTGACTTCTCAAGTAGCAGCCTCTATTTCTTCTCCTTCATATTGATATTCCTCTTGGAACTTAGAGATTCTTCCATTAGGGCTTCTGAACTATGTGATGTCTTTGAGAAACAGAAGACAGTAGGAGTAACATCCATGTTTGCCTCTCATCTTTTTTGAATCACTAATGGGAGCAGGCATGAGATAAAGTAGGTATTAGGTACAAAAAGAATATACCCCAAATGTCTGAGAGAACAATATAATGACTGATAAAATTTATCAATGTACAAATATTCCAAAAAAAGTATCAGAGCCAGAGCAGATAAAAGTAAATATTTAAATGAAACAATGAATAAAGTCAGCCTGGAATATTCTACCAGGAAATGAGGAATATCTGTCTTGTAGAACCCTGAAGAAATTCTGGGTTCAGAATTAGCAGATGGCCAATTGTAGGAAAGAGAAGTGAAGTTGAAACAGAGGAATCAATAAAAGATATTTGATGATCCATTATACAGTCTATGTGCCCATCCCACTACCTTAGCTCCACAGAGGCCATGAGGTTGGCATTCCCTCCAGGTACAACCTCTTATTACTTCCCCATCCACTAACTGCCCTCCTCATCCTGGAATTTGGAGGGCTGGAGAGAGACAACCAATTCTGTATCCACTTCCCCTAAATTGCAACTTCTTAGCCCTAGCGCTATCAAAGTAGACTTGTTCAGGTAAGTAGGGGGAGTGAAGAAATTGTGGCCACTATCCCCTCCACCTACAGCCCTAAAGGATGGAGCTCTATTGATTTGGAGAGTTGAGCAGGAATTACAGCCACCCACTTGGCCTGACTTGGCCACACACAGAAAAGCCAACTAAGCCAAGTGTAATTCCCAGGAAAGGTAAAACTTCCATTGAAAATCTAATAGCAGGGGAAATTCAAACCAGGTACCCTTTTCTTCTATGAGATCCCTGAATGGATAACCAAGCATCACCAGGCAAATGAGAAAAACCAGTAGCAGGAAAGAAAATAACAACCAGAAGAAACATAGACCCCGGAGAAAATATATTCAGTAGGATGATAAAATTTTTAGAGCAATCCAGGACATATTAGGCACACAAGGTAAGACCAAGGGAAAAAACAGGATATAATGAATATGACCAATACAAGTTAGAAAGAAAGACAATGAAAAACCTCAAATAAAATAAACAAATAGTTCTGGTCATGAAATTCATTATCTAGATAAAAAGCAAATTAAATATAACATGAACTTAATAATTGATGTTGTATTTAAAAGAAGAATCAAATTGACTTTAAAAATAGATTTTAGGGTGAGCAAGAGGTGAAGGCAATGGGCCTATGGAAAGAAAACTAATTTGAACAAATGACTTGGCTCAGCATTGAATAATATGAGTATGATCAGACCAGTGTTAATATTTAGTTACTGATTTTCAAATTTTATCATCAATCTATTGTCAAAATATGAAGTCTTGATTGGGGTTGCTGAAGAAGTAAGTGTTAGTAATCTTCACAAGATCAAAGTAAACACGTTGGACTTTCAGGGGGAAGAGAACCTGTGGAGGAAAGGGAAGAAGCACTCATTTCTTCATCTCACAAAGAGAGAGTCAAGAAGTATTGGCAGAAGTTGATGGAGAAAAAAAAGAGAAGAGATTATGAATACTATTGAGAGTTTAAAAAGGAGTTTAAAAATCTTCAAAGTGATGATACTAAAAATATCTAATTGAGGGAAGGTAGAATAGTATGAGATAAATCCTCATATGCAGAATTATGAAGACAAGATACATTTTAGAATTTTTTTAAGTCAAGAAATAGAGGTACAAGCATATCATTCAGAGTCGTGAAGGTAATTATCACCCCAAACTAAAAGAGACAGTTAAAGGAGCTTACCTTTGAGAAGTAGAACCAAGGGTGGCCGTTAGACGTTCTTTTGCTGTATTTGATATAACCCTGGTAAGGTCAGAGAGTTTGCATCTTCCCAAAACGTAACCTAATGTTGAAACCGAACCCCCACAGTCATGTTACTAAGAGGTGAAACCCTTAGGAGTTGGTTAGGTCATGAGGGCTCCACCCTCAAGAATGGGATTAGTGCTCTTATAAAAGAGCTTGAGGGTGATACAGGAGTTAAAAATAAATTATTTAGGCAGATAGTGAGGGTAAGGAAGTCCTTGCTAAGGTTTTCCTTTTAATGAAAAGCAGTCCCCAAATAATTTGCTTTTCTAATGCAGAGTAGCTTGTAAAATTGAGCTGCAGACATAGGCAAGCAAGTTGGAAGCTTGCACAGGCGAATGCCGGCAGTTGCGCCAATAGGAAAAGACTACGTGGGAACAGGCACATTCAAAATGGCAGATCCATCTTCTCTTCCCTATGCCAACCGCATGTACAGTAAGGAGCAGACAAGATAGCGGTGGCCAAGTAGAAAGCCCGTTTGCATAATAAGATTAGGGCGGGACCACACAGCCTTTCCAGCTGCACCAGGTAAATGTCACACCTGATAGAATCAATCTGTGGGCCCCACGTACATCAGACACCGCCTCCTCAAGCCTGCCTATCAAATCTGGTGCAGGCCAGTGCGGTGACTCACACCCATAATCCAAGCACTTTGGGAGGGCGAGGCAGGCCGATCACTTGAGGCCAGGAGTTTGAGACCAGCCTGGCCAACATGGTGAAACCCCGTCTCTAATAAAACTACCAAAAAAAATTAGCTGGGCATGGTGGCTTGTGCCTGTAATCCCAGCCACTCAGGAGGCTGAGGCAGGAGAATTGCTTGAGGCGGAGGTTGTGGTGAGCCGAGATCACACCACTGCACTTGAGCCTGGGCAACAAGAGTGAAACTCTGTCTCAAAAAAA
>NW_012117088.1:1762613-1845368 GCF_000951035.1 Colobus angolensis palliatus
TCTTCTTTCTCTCTGACAAGAGAGAGCTCCTCTCCTTTCTCTTTCTTTTGCCTGTTACACCTCCACTCCTCAACCCACTCTTCATGTGTGTCCCTGTCCTAAATCTTCTTGGTGTGAGATGACCTATCCCAGGTATTTACCCCAAACAACAATGCTGCTTCAAGGGGCCATCATTTTTCTCCTCTGCCAAGTGAGGACACAGCAAGAAGGCACCATCTATGAGGAATGGGACCGCCTCAAAATCATGAGACAATGAATTTGCTGATGCCTTGATCTTGGACTGCCAGCTTTCACAACTGTGAAAAATCAATTCTTGTTTTTTATAAGCCGCCCAATTTATAGTATACTGTTAAAGCAGCCTGAATAGACCAGGACAAACCCATAAGTATGTATTCCTCCAATAAAAATAATGTTCAATATGCTTCATCTACGGTACTTCATTTGTTTTAAAGAATATGGAAATTAATTGACTAGAATAAACTGTTAATGGATGCCATTTTTTGTACAAGTGAATAGTTGATTCAGACAAAATTTGAAAAATCATATCTGTAGACATCATAAAGAGAGATGGTTATAGATAACACAATGTAAATATGTATACCTGTGTGTATATTAATGATCTCTCTTGCTGGTCTCTGCCTATACCTCCTTTATGCACTACCTAAGATATTTTACTGACAGTGCAATATTCCACAAACATTAAGGATGTCTTCCTGCCCATAAGATAAATACAAATTCTTTAATAAGAACTTGTCAGAATTCTCCAGAGAAACCAAACAAATCAGAGATATTTACCTATGTCTATATTTATGTTTCTATCTTTATCTATCATGTATCTATTTATCTATCATCTATGTATCTGTATAAGAAAAGAGATTTACGATAAGGCATTGACTCATATGATATAGAGGCTGAGAAGTGCCACAATTTGCATTATGTAAGCTGGAGACCTAGGAAAGCCAATGGTATAATTCAGTTTTAGTCTGAAGACCTGAGAATGAATGGTGTAAATACCAGTCCAAGGGTAGAAGGGGAGATGGGACGTCTGAGCTCAAGTAGTGAGGCAGAACAAAGGGGATGAATTCTTCCTTTCTCCACCTTTTCTTCTATTCGGACTCTTAAGGGGTTGATGATTCCTATCCACATTGGGGGTGGCAACCTACCGAGGCCACTTATTCAAATGTTAACCTCAGGAGCACCCTCATACATACACCCCAGAAATCACATATAATCTGGGCATTTCATGGCCCAGCCAAGTTGACACATAAAATTAACCATTACAGGGTCCTTCATAATTTGGTGACAATGATCAAAACCTGCTCATCATTCAGTGCAATTTAAGACAACCCTACCCATCAAGTTCATGCTAAAACCACACCTCCTCCATGGAGACTTGCCTGACTATCTTATAAGATGGGAGACTGCACTATAATCCCATCACTATAATCCCATCACTTCTTCACCAGTTCTTCTCCACCCTTCTTTCATGATCTGTCCTCTGCCTTCTCCCCAGCAAACATTTACTGATCACCTAATGTATGAAGAGCTAACTTGACAAATAGGAACTAGTTGTAAAGTTTTCTATATTGCTCTTGAGCTTTCCATGTTTCTTTGACTGGGCTTCCTAGCATGAATGTAATTTCTGTGAAGATAAGGACTATGTCTCATACTTGTTTGTGTATCTTGCAATGCTTACAATAGTGCTTTCAACAAAGTGGACTTAATAATTTTTTTGTGTTAAATCTATTTGCCCCTATAACTTTTTAAACAAAGTGATGATGTTCAACTTGATGTAATTAATCTTACATAATTGTGAATTTTGGTTTATGAGACAATGTAAAGTAGAAATAAAAATTGAGGAAATTTGGAATCTGAGTTGATTCCTGGTTCCATCACTTCCTATCCATGTGACCTGGAACAATGTATCTAATCTACGTTTGCCAGAGTTTTGTCATGTGTAAAATGTGGCTAATAACATCTACAGAAAGTACTGCAGAGGGCAGTGGTAAGGATCAAATGAGACATGTAGAATGCTCAGGATTGTTCTTAATGTCCTGTGAAAGGAAAATAAAACTTGCAACCCCCAAATCACTAAGCCAAAGGGAAAAGTCAAGCTAAGAACTGCAGACAAACCTGCCTCCCATTCTACTCCTAAAAAAAACAGCTACAAAGATTAAAAAGATAAATACCTCTCTCCTAATTTGTCTGCAAAGAAAATTCCTTGTGGATAAAGGACAAACAGAACTCAAAGTCATCCTTCTGCTCATGTGAGACAAATGCATGTCGGATTGTTTCCTTTGCCCTATTGTTTCACTAAGCCGGACTAAGGCATAAGTGACTGTTCCTGTAAATCGTATATTCAGTGAGAGGCTAATCAGAAACTTACAAGAATGCAACCATTTGTCTGTTATTTACCTACGACCTGGAAGCCCCTGCCCCACTTCGAGTTGCCCTGTCTTTCCAGACCAAACCCATGTACATCTTAGACATATTGATTGATGTCTCGCATCTCCCTAAAATGTATGAAACCAAGCTGTGCCCTGAACCCCTTGAGCACATGTTGTGAGGACCTTCTGAAACTGTGTCAGGGGTGCCTCCTTAACCTTGGCAAAATAAACTTTGTAAATTGATTTAGACTTGTATCAGATATGTTTTGGTTTACATTCTAAAGTCATCAGCTACTTTGTTATTTTAGGACAAATGAACTCTCAGTTGCTTAACACCTAACAGGTAGTTCACACTCACTCAAATTCAGCTGTAGATCAAAGAGGGGAGGAACACACAGAGCCCCCTGCTCAACATAGGCACTCTCTGGAACATCTGCAGTACCTGCCGCAGCAGAGACAGATGGGGGTCACGGGCTGGGTGCTCTGTGTGTGGACCTATAAGTGACCCATCCCTATTGCCCAGTAGCAAGAACAGCAAGGGAGTTGGAAAGTGTAGAGGAACAGATCAAGTGATTGGTGAACCTCCTGTCTCTGCCACGGATAATAATGTGATCTATAGAGAGAATGGCAGCAAGTAGAGACACAGTTGAAAAGACCAAAATATCACAGCAAAGTCATTTCTGGAGTCAGATTTCAGGAATATAAATTTTTGATGGAATGCTGTTGAATTAAACATTTTAACTTAATACTCATTGTTAGTTTGACCTCTGAAAAGCAGTACTTCCAAAAATTTTATTATTACTTTTCATGTTTTAAATTCATGTTTCAAACTTTTTCACAGATTACAGATGGAAAGAATCTTGTTTTTAGAATCAAAAGTTGATCTTAGGCATTATTTACGGCAGAACGTGTTTTAGGTACCAAAGCTGCACTTCTTGCTTGCTGCCAGCAGGGGGAGGTGTAAGAATTCTTTAAGCTTCCTCACCAAACTTAAGAGACGCTAAAAGGGGCAGAGAAAGTAACAGATTATTAATCACTTCCCTAAAATCAAGCAGAGTTTCCTGCAGAGAGACACTGATTATCTTGTAATGTTTTGAATATAGCATCCATTAGAATAACAAAAAGCACTTAAAAAAAGTTTGTGTAAAAGATGCCCTAAGTTTTTCTCTGGTTTTGTTTGTGACTATAGACTGCTTCACTTTTGGGGGAATGAGCTCTTCTATATTTCTTTTTTTTTTTGAGACGGAGTCTCGCTCTGTCGCCCAGGCTGGAGTGCAGTGGCGCGATCTCCACTCACTGAAAGCTCCGCCGCCTCCCGGTTTCCCGCCATTCTCCTGCCTCAGCCTCTCTAGAAGCTGGGACTACAGGAGCCCGCCACCATGCCCGGCTAATTTTTTTGTATTTTCAGTAGAGACGGGGTTTCACCGTGTTCGCCGGGATGGTCTCGATCTCCTGACCTCGTGATCCGCCAGCCTCGGCCTCCCAAAGTGTTGGGATTACAAGCGTGAGCCACCGCGCCCGGCCTCCTCTATATTTCTGACATAGAAATACAGAAACGAGTCACCTTTATCTGAGCCTATGAATTCTCTGATTCTATTAGGGAGCTGAGTCCTTCGCTCTATTCTCCTGTTCTTCAAAATTTCTTACACTTTCCCAGGAGTAACTGCTGATGTCCTATCAGTGACTGCACTACAGCTTTGCTGTCCTGCTGATTATTCATCAATGTCCTTTCTCCGTGATTACGAGGTGACACATCATCGCATATGGTCAGCTTGCTGACTTTTACTTAGGGGTTTAATGGAAGGGATTGTATTTTGGTTTGTTGGTTTGTTTCTTTGGTCTCTCTAGCTCATAAGAAAAGGTATCTGAATTATAAGTAAATCTTATATTTTCTTGTTACTTAATTTTTAAAGTGTGTGTAAAATGAAGAAAAGAGTAAACTAGAATAGAGGAAAGAGAAGCTAATAAAATTTGCATCTAAGAATAATTTTATTGTTTTTCTGTTCTTTTTTTCTGGTTGTCACTTTGTGCAATCAATCCAAATAATTCAGATTAGGAAACTATCTCTTCCTTTCATTCTCATATAATATGGTACTTAGTTAAGTCTTTGGCATTTTGATCCAAACGTTTTCATTTTGATCTGAAACTTTTTTCAGATATATAGATCCTTCTATCTGATTTTGTCTATATAGCGATGGCTATATAGATGATCTAGAATGTGGCATACTGTCCATCGTTTGCCCTCAGTGAATTATGAGATTATCTAATTTGTTGCATAAATACATACAGAGATATCTTTATGCTAGAGTTACAAAAGATTACACTGCATTATTCAGAATTTTAAAAACCTACTTAAAAAAATTAAGTCTACTATATAACTCCATATTCTGTTGCTATGGTTTGGCTCTGTGTCCCCACCCAAATGTCATCTCATATTGTAATCCCCATAATCCCACATGTTGAAGGAGGGACCTAGTGGGATGTGATTGAACCATGGGGATGGTTTCCCCCATGTTGTTCTCATGATAGTGAGTGAGTTCCGACAAGATCTGATGGGTTTATAAGTGTTTGACAGTGCCTCCTTCACAGGCTCTCTCTTGCCTGTCGCCATGTAAGATGTGCCTGCTTCCTCTTCTGCCATAATTGTAAGTTTCTGGAGGCCTCACTAGCCATGTGGAACTGTGAGTCAATTAAACCTCTTTTCTTTATAAATTACCCAGTCTCAGGAAGTTCTTTAGAGTAGTGTGAAACTGGACTGACACATCTATAATGTATGACTTTGGGGAAAAAACTATCAAAATAACTTCAGTCTCCAATATGCTTACTAAGAAATTATAATTTTAAATTGCAATTTTCCACAACTTTCTTACTTTCATTTTTTGTTTGTTTGTTTGTTTAAGAGATGAGTTATCACTGTGTTACCCAGGGTAGACTCAAAATCCTGGGCTGAAGTGATCTTCCCTCGTCAGGCTCCTGAGTAGCCGGCACTGCAAGCACACACCATCGTACCAGTTTCTACTTTCTTTAAAAAGTGTTGCTTTAAATATTTGCTACTAGGAATAAAGTCTTACGACAAACATATTAACTTTTAAAAGACGACAACCTTAGATCAGAGTCTCTTGAAAGATTAAACGTCCTCTGTTAGATGTAAACAGTTCACCAATTTGGGAACATCTGTTCATACAGTTGGAGTCTAAAATATTTGGACTGGCTTGACAGACATCCACTATAAGACTTGCTACAGTGTCAGTAGTGTCTATTCTGCCTTCTTACCACCTTCCTCCTTGCCAAGTCTTGCCCCTTAGCCCCAACACACATTCGCACACAAACCTTTGCTCAACTCTTTATACATCATTCTTTAACATTCTCTCTTTCTAATATATCTGTATTAAAGATGAGAAGAAGAAAGGAGGAGGAGAAGGTAGTGAGGAGGAGGACAAGGAGGGAGGAGAGTAAGAGGAGGGAGAGAAGGAGGAGAAGAGGAAGAAGAATGGTAGTAATAATGATGGAAGAAGAGGGACAGTAGGGAAAGGAGAGAGAGAAAGGAAGAGGCAGAGGGTAGAAAGCAGAGAGGGAGGAAAAGGAGAAGGGTGACAAGAGGAGGCAGAAATATATATATTTTTTTCACTAAGCAAGAAGCAACACTGAAGAAATCTTCAGTTGTAACCACCCATATCAGTGGTGTAGAGGAATCTCCGGTATTCTCTGATTTGGTCTGGTTCCACTGATGCTGGTGGTCTCTGCTGACATGCTGTCTCAAACTAGATTGTGTCTGTGGTTTTTCTGAGATGGCATACAGCTCACTGCTTCTTGACCATCTCAAAAAGCAGAACGCTTCCTTGTGCCCTTCCCTCCTGGTAAGCACTGTTTGTGTTGTGTGATGGCCACTTGGTTAACTTGGAGTCACCTATGAACTCTGTTCCCCTTCATATGGAGCGAAAGGAACCCCTGAGGTCTCCTCTGTGTTGTGGAGAACAGAAAAGGCATGCTATGCTTCTTAGGTTAGTGTGGTCTACACCAGCAAGTTTTCAATCTCCTAAAATATCTGGAAGAACAGCAGTCACCAGTGCCTTAAATGCAAAACTGACAACTCCAGATAAAGCTGAACTCCTTCACTATAGTCTACTTAGCTCAACCAAGGCAAAATAATTGGCCTGAAGATTTCACAGCTCAAGGAGCATCCAGTCAGGAAGTAGATGTCAGTTTCGCTCTCCTTGCAAACAACCCCAATGTCTATGATTTGGGAGGGGTCTTTTCTATCACTTGGGTAGAAGAACGTCTTCTCTTCCATCACAGGGTGGTGAGGTAAAAATCTTTCATTAGTAACACTAAATTTCCCTCCAGGCCCATGCCCCGAATGGCCTTCCCTTTTCTGAGTCCTCTCTACCACTCTGGGAAGTAAGGAATGCTTATGTCAGTGGTGACTGGGCTGGCTCTGCCATTTAGAAAGTGCTGGCTGGGGCTGGGAGTAAGAAATATATTGCTTTCTCTCTTTACAGTGAGGTCCTTAACTCTTCTTTGTTTTCATTTGTGGATTCCTGTTCCAATTCTATAGCAACAGAAAAATCCTATTTAACACCCTACTTCACATTAGTTACTGCCATTAATTATTTTGATCGTTCTTCAAGGTTTAAAATATAAAATATTCACATTAGAAAATAAAGGGCCAGTGATGATTAATTTCCTAAGGTCGCTCATCTAAGAAGCAGTTAATTTTATTTCTGTCTGATTCCAAAGTCCATGCTCTCCACTGCACCTCATGACTGCCCTTGGTAAATTATTTAACGTCTCTGGGCCTCATTTTTCACATCCACAAAGCTATGAGGACGAACTGTGTATCTGTTCTTATTCTTTTGATTGAAAATAGTTAAGATTAGCTTAACAACATATTTTATTAGCTATTTGAATATTCAATGGGTATCTTTGGTTTCCCTTAACTGATTATTCTTTAAATAAATATTTAGTGAAGATACTAACTATGTACCAGGCACTGTGCTAAGTATAGGTATTATAACACCAAAGAAAAAAGTTCCTCTTCTCATAGGTTACATTCTAGTGTGTGTATGTGTGTGTGCGCACTCGCAACAGTTAAGTTACCGAATATATTTCATTTACATGTAGATGTATGTAAAAATGTAATTTGCACAATATATATTTAGAAAACATAGAAACATAAACATATTATATGTAATGTATACAAATTATAGCAAGTAGTGGTATATTTTATGAAATAAATATGTAGGATAAAGATAGAGAATGAAAATTGGGTACCTTTTTGTTTTGAATCATCAAGAAAGAACTTTCTGGATGGAGAGTGGATCAAGATGGCTAAAAAGAAGCGTTCATCATTCTTCCTTCCCTCATGAAAACTAAATTGAGTAACTGCCCACACAAAAAAAGCGCCTTCATAAAAAACAAAAATCAGGTGAGCAATCACAGTACCTAGTTTTAGGTATCATTGAAACCAGTCCCTGGTTTTAAATATCATTGAAAGACACACTGAAGAGGTAGGAAAGACAATCTTGAATTGCCATTGTCACCTGATGTGGTTAGGCTTTGTGTCCCCACCCAAATCTCATCTTGAATTATAATTCCCATAATCCCCACATATCAAGGAGATAATTGGATCATGGGAGTGGTTTCCCCTATGCTATTCTCACGATAGTGAGTGAGTTCTCACAAGGTCTGGTGGTTTTAAAACGGACTCTTCCCCCTTCACTCAGTATTTCTCCTTCCTGCTGCCTTGTGAAGAAGGTGCCTTGCTTCCCCTTAGCCTTCCGCCATGATTCTAAGTTTCCTGAGGCTCCCCAGTCATGCTGAACTGTGAGTTAATTAACTCTATTTCCTTTTTAAATTACCCAGAATTAGGCAGTTCTTTATAGCAATCTGAAAATAGACTGATACACCGCATCTCCCCTGTTTCCTAGCAGCAGCCATATGGTACAGAGAGAAAATCTGTGCACTTGAGGGAGGGAGAATGCAGTGACCGTGGGACTTTGCACTGTAACTCAGTGATGCCCTGTCACAGCAGAAAACAGTACTGGGCAGAACTCAACTGGTGGTGATGAAGGGAGCATTTAGATCATTCCTAGCCAGAAGGGAATTGTCCATCCCAGTGGTGGGAACCTGAGTGTCAGGAAACCCCACTATCTCAGGCTAAAGGGCTCTGGGATCCTAAACAAACTGGAAAAACAGTCTGGCCCACAAGGATAGCAATTGCTGAGCAAGTCCTGGTGCTGTGCCAGAGTTGAAGCCAGTGGATTTGCGGGGAATGAAAACTAGTGAAATACCAACTGGGCCAGTCAAGGTAGAGCTTGTGCCACCCATTCCCCAACCCCAGGGAGGGCAGCTCACTGCTCCAAGAAACTCCTTCCTTCCAGTTGAGGAGAGAAGAGAGAAGAGTACTTTGTCTTGCAACTTGGATACCAGTTCAGCCACAGTGAAATCAGAATCATGCACAGTTGTGAGGCCCAGATTTCAGGCCCTAGCTCCTAGACGGCATTTCTAGACAAAACCTGGGTCAGAAGGGAATCTGCTGCCTTAGCAGGAAAAAAGAACCTATTCTCCTTTAGTCAGCAGGATTCATCACCTGCTGACTAAAGAGCCCTTAGACCCTCAATAATCAACAATGATACCCAGCTAGTACTCTCTGCAGGCCTTGGATGAGACTGAGGCATGTGTTGGCTTCAGGTGTGACCCAGCACATTCTAAATTGTGGTGTCTATGGAGATAGACTCCTACTACTTGAGAAAAGGAGAAGAAAAAGTAAAAGGGACTTTGTTTTGCAGCTTAGGTACCAGTCCAAGCACAGTCTGGTAGAGCACTTGGGGTCCTCTATTCCAGGCCATTGCTCTTGGATGGTATTTCTGGACCTTCCCTGGGCTACAGAGGAGCCCACTGTCCTGAAAGGAAAGTTCCAAACCTAGCAACATTTACCACAGGCTGATCGAAGAGCCCTTAGACCTTGGGCAAACACCAGCAGTGCCCAGGTGATACTTGCTCTCCACGCCTGGCTCTCAGACGGCATCTCTGGACTCAGCCTGGCTGGGGGAAACTTACTACCCTGAAGGGAAAGACACAAGCCTGGCTGTGTCTCAATTATTTTAATATACAGGGAAGCTGAAGTGGGCATAAGTCAATGGCCCTCTATTCTAGCTACTGAAGCTCAAGGGGCACACCTATGGGAATCTTATTACTCCCCAAACATGTAAAAGTTCTTTAGAGGCACTTTTGCTTTACGCTGATGTCTTGTGACAGTTCTGGCTCTGGGAATAGTTTGCTAAGTACTATTCATGACTTCCCCCTTGGAGGGAAGTGAGCCCTGCTGTATAATAACAACACACAATGGAAACCAGTCTAGATTTGAGCCTGTAAGATGAGATGAAATGATTGGCTTTGTCCTTAATTGTTGATTCTGTTGGGAAGGCAGAGCAAATACCTCTGTAATTCTTCCTACTTTGTTCTGTATTCTATAATGAAACTGAATTATACCATGGTCATACTATAATATTGTGTAATATTGGCATTGTTGGTAAGATTCAACTACACTAAGTAATAAGACTTATGACAATGCTAATATTGATTATAAAATGTATTTGGAGATTGACTTAAAGCTCCTTCAGGACATACAGCTTATGTATTACCATTTTTATCTTTTGCACAATAACTATTAGCCCGAGGAAGAAATGGATCTGGCTAATCATCCTCTGATTTCTGTGCTAAATAGTTCTTCACAAGCTTATCATAAGACAAAAGTAACGGTAGGTCAAGGGGGGAAAGAATAATAAAATTAACACAAGGATATAAAAATGTGCATAATGGGTTTACAGGACAAATTAGTTGTTTCTTTAAATCTATCCCTGTACTGACTTCTCCAAATGTTAGGCATGTGTGTTGGTGCTATTGCTATATACATGCCATAAATGCTGCACCAAATGTAAATGATGATAACAAATATCATCGTTTTCTGTGGGAGGTTCATGGCCAGAGACCAAGGGGTAGAATTTTCCATTGTTTTCTGGCATTTAATGTTAGCCTTAAGAAACCAAACCCCAACCTATTTTGTTTTTACACCTTAGAGGTGGCTTTCTTTTCAGTTATCTGAAAATTTACTCCTCTATTCTTAAAATTCAACAAGTTACACATGACATTTTTCAGTGTTGGTTGCTTGATGATGATGATGATGATGTGTTTCCTAAAACACACTACCCTTCATTAAAAACTCTAGATGTCAATGTATGTTTCAGAAAAAAAGTGTTATTCCATTATTCCTTTCAATACTTTTTCTGTTTTGCTATTTCGTGGACGCTGATTTTCATTTTTGTTTAATGTTTAATTTTTGTGGAGACATAGGTGTATATATTTATGAGCTACATGAGATACTTTGATAGAGTCATATAATGTGTAAAATCACCTCAGGGTAAATGGGGTATCCATTGCCTCAAGCTTTTATCCTTTGTTTTACAAACTATCCAATTATACCCTTTTAGTTATTTCTAAATGTCCAATTACTTTTGTATTGATTTATTTTGGGTTATCTTTGAAATCACATTTTATTGTTATCTCCATAATTTTTATTGACTTTTTCTTAGCAATGCCTCTAATTATCTCAAGCCTCTCTGGAAAAGTGATTTGGTATTCAACCATTTATTCTATCCCTGGGTGTTATTTTTTAGACGTTATTTCTGTAATAATGTTACTTGCATTCTTAATTCACCAATAACTTCTCGTATTAGTCAACTTATAATAATACTAAACTCTTTCATTGTGGGTTGAATTTGAAAGGAAATTTCATTTGTTCCTTGTGGTCTGTATCCTTCTAGAACTAGTCTTATGGGATTTTTATTTTTTAAATGTGGTATATTTTCATAATTGCCATGGCATTTGCATGCCATGCCATGCAAAATTCTTTGCATTTTCTTTCTGGTTGAGATGAGTAACTCTACCCAAATCTATTTATTTCAGCCACTTGGCCCCCTTGAAGGCTCAGATTAGCTGTTTCATCCACTTTTTTGTAACCTGATCGCGGTGGTTAAGTGTTTTTAGGGGGAAAATGGAAGTGGGGAGGAGCTTATTAGGGTCTATGCACATCCTTCAGAGAAGGTCACAGGCTCTTCACTTAAATGTTCTGTATCACTTCACTTACTTGGGAAAGAACAAAGAGAATCTATTGGGACTTTGAATTTTTTTCTGAAATTCATCAGGAAGTCCTGGAAAATGTCAGTCTTCTCCAGAGGTTTTTCTCTGGCCCATTTCTATTGGCTCTGTTGGTGTGGCCTTTTCTCTACTGGATTTTTCCTTAACTCTTCCTGAAAGAACTCTCTTATCCTCTCAGCTTCAGCTTGCATGCTGCTTTCTAACCTGGTGATGGTGGGTACAATTCTAAATAAGAACACTGAGAATTTTGTCTCTCCACTTCTGCTACTGTAATATGGGAGTAAAGATAGGAGTCTCTATATTCAGCTCCATGCCAGAACTCTTTGCCTAGATCACTACTTTTTGAACTTGGTGATACGTGGTTCCTCCTCTTTTCTTGTTTTGTTGTTGGGTGAACTTTGTAACACTTTTACTTATTTATATAATATTTGATTCACTCTATTATCTACTGGGTGAGAGGACTTCTGTATTCTGGCTTTATTCTGCCCTTTTACCCTAAAATCTATATTTAATATAACTCTATTATTATGATACAAGCAATACATATCCATAAACACACACAAATATAACAAGTAACAAAACATCTGTAATTCTGCCATGAGGTGATCATTACTGTTAAGGTAGAGATAGTATTTTTCTATGACAATATAGATAACTTTTAATGTATATATAATTATATGGTAATAAACTTTCTATGTATGCACATGTTATTTTGCCAAACTAATATATAGTTTTGGTTTGCTATTATTCTCTTCTTTTAAGATGCTTTTAAAGTATGATTTCATGTTAGTAAATACTATTTTAAATTGATCTGGTGCATCCCATTTTATGAATCTAATTCTTTTAACCAGTTATTATATTATAGCATACTGAGATTTTTTGCAATTAGTCCTATTTTAAACAATGTTGAGATGCACATGCTTGTACATCATATTTTGTGATACTGCTTTTTTTTCCCCTTCAGATAAAGTCCAAGAGGCAAGCGCAAATGATTATTTGAGAAGGAATCCACATTCATACTGAGACTGCAAACAATATTGTCTTTCTTCAATTACAGTTGGTCTAGATGGTTTGGACACTCCAGGAACAACTATCTTTGATTTCTATAACAACTACATTTTGGAGCTAAAAAGACAATGCTAGAATATGGTAGTGCATGTGTAGTTATAGCACTGAATAAATTTCCAAAAGGATTTATATAGCAATTGATTTGGATCTTAAGCCCTCATGACCAAGATCCTGCATTTTTTAAAAAGCTACTACAGAGCTGGTAAGCGACTAATGTATTTTGCTGGATTAGAAGACATCAACCTTCAGTCTTATGATTAGCAATTTAAAGTGTTATTAAAAATTCTAAAACTGCATTTAAGTGATGAAAAATTGCTGTGTCATACTGAGACTACTAAGAACAACGTGTGATGCAGCAATAACTCATCCAAAAACAGCAAACTCATGACTTGTTTCTTGTTTTGCCCTTACCATCGAAAACTTCTCTTTCTCTCCCGCACCGTCAGCTACCAGGGATGGGGAGGGAAGGGACAGAGAGAGAAACTCGTGAACTCACAAATTTGCCCTGATGCAACTATCTGCAAGATCATCCCACATACACTAACATCTGCTGGGACTTGGATGCAGCTGCTCTGAAGGGAAGTTGGGACAGAAAAGGAAGGGGGCTGTTGCTCAATCTTTACTTTCTTTGGCTGCTGGTGCTGGTTCATCTTGCATAAAGCACTGGCAAACTGGAACAAGCTTCTATTGATCAAGATATTATCATGTTGAGACCACTCCGGCAATCCCAGAGTCCCCAGTGAGAGTGCAGAATTCACCCCATTCCAGGTTGGACTGAGTCATTACTAGAAACAGTCCTACGGCCACTTTCTTATAGTCTAGGTGCCTCACAGAAACAGCTCATGTACTCCACTTTCCAGGGACAGGGAGCTCTGTTCCCAAACCACAAGGGGGCTGAACAGGATCCCAAATTTGCATCTCTTAAGAAAAAGAAAAAAGAAAAGAAAACCACTTCTGACCCTGACCAAAGGTTGTTTTTGTTTTTGTTTTTGTTTTTCCTATATTGGAACTCAACTTTGCCCACTTCATGTGCTTCTGAGGTCTTGTCTTATGTATTTTTTCTTATTCCAAAATTCCAGTTCCATACAGGAATGCTCCATAAAGTGGCTTATACAGAGCTTCTTCAGTAAAATCACAAAAAGGGCAGGTGCATTGGTGATTCTCCTGAGAATGTTGTGTGCAGTGATACACCTTGATACTCCTATCACCTCAAATAAAGCCAGGCCTGTTGAATGAACAAAGCAGAAAATCAAGGGACATGGATAAGTAGAAAAGTTTGCTTCCAAGAAGAAAGAGTAGTGATCCCTCAGGAATACTTGCCTTTTCCAACCTATAATCTTCTTGTTACCCAGGAGAATGCCTTATTTCAGCTTTGGCAGGTGTGAGTAGGGTAGACTTTGCTCAATTAATCTATGAATTTACATTTTATTGAGTTCAGCCAGCCTTGTGCTATGTGACTTAGGAAAATCACAAGCATATGCATGCCTCTGTTGTCATCAAATCATTTGAAAAATGCTAAACAAATTTTCGAGGTAGTGTTTGCTGTTTGAGATGCACTTAGACAAACAAAACAGAGGCTAGGCAGCAAATGCCATTTTTGCTTTAAAGAGCCCTGGGATAAACCAGAAATGATAGGTGATCATATTTAATAGAATTAAAACTAAGATCCAGCTGGAATCCGATCAGATCAGTAAGTAGGAGAGCCTTGCCATGCATATAGAGATGTCGTGAACAGAGCAAACAAACAGGATTTATATGTAAGGCCCAGAATAGAGGACAAATGGACAAATACCCCAAGACAGAGGCATTTACTTGGATTGAGCTGCTTTTCACATGCATAATTTTTAAAGCTCTTCACCACAACAACAGGGTTGTATAAACTGCTTATAGCAGACCCAAGTCATGCGTTGTGGGTCTTATCCAACAGTAGCTGATTTCTTGAACCTGACACAACTAATCAGGTAGCCAAACAGTTTGGTGTGCTGGCCACGTTGACAGAGTTTCTGCCATCTTTCAAATGTGGCTTCCAGGTTCTCTGCCATCTGCATTCCAGAGGGCCAGGAATGTGGAGGAGCACATGTGGGAGGATTTTAATGAGTCAGACCTGAAATGACATATATCACTCCCTCTCACGTTTTATTGGTCAACAGAGTCTCAGACAGAATTGGGAAACAGGGTTCAGCTGAGGCTTAGACAGAATAGGAGAACATATGTTTTGGTGACCAGGCTCTGTCTCTAGGGTATTCATTTAATTATATAAAGGTTGATAAAGATTCTCCCACACAGTGCTGACTAATACAGACAAGAGATGATAATGGAAAACAGTTACTGAATGTTCATGATGTACTTGGGACTGTTTTGTGAACTATATGTGTATAAATTACATCAATCCTCACCAAATTCTGAGATATATAATGCAATTATTTCCACATCCATACAGATGACGCAACAAAGATTCAGAAAAAATTAAGCAAGTTTTTCAAGATTACAGAGCCAGCAAGTGGTATAGCGAGGAATGCAGTTAGATGGCAGAGAAGTAGATCAGGACGTCTGCCTGATTGCAGAGGCTGGCATAGAATCTTTAGATGTGAGTTCAAGTTTACAACCAGACAGCCTGATACCCTGAGTCTGTGATGTGGTCTAGATCCTCTTTACCTACAATGTCAAAAATCCCTTGATGTGATGGGCTTATTATTTATTTCAGGCTCTTTAGTTTTGGGGAATTTTCATTTGTTTGTTTTTAAATTTATTTTGATTGCATATATTTAAGGTATATAACATGGTGTTTGGATATACACATATATGTATATCAGTATTTTGGTTTTGTTCTGGTTTTGATTATTATTTTTTTAACCAGCCACATGGTTTACAATACGCAGTTTCTATGAACACACATTTGTAAAAATTAATTTTATTATTAAAGATCACTAGTTAACAGTCACACAGTAAATTGTTCTCAGAATTTAGACCTAGCGTAAAGTTTCTCTGTCTTAATGATTTACTAGTAATATTCACTTTTATTTCATGATAGAAGTTAATATAATCCATCACAGTGTCCTTTTTGTTAAATATACAAGAAAGCTGAGATTAATTATTTTTTCAATTTTATCGACCCCCTCCCCCAAAAGACTTTGATTTTTTAAATGTAATACTTTCTTTCCCATTTTCCTCTGCTTTGATTATACAACTTTTGGTTTTTATCTTTGCTTTAATGGACTAGTTCTGTGTGGACTCCTTATAGACGACTTCAATCTATTCCCAGAAGGAAATTGGTTAAGATAGTAGGGAACTGAGATTTGAGATTTGAAGGTCTTTAAGAGTTTGGACAAATTATATACCATACATCTTAAAGAAAATTAAAGGGTATTTCTTAGGTTTCCTTCAAGGGTTTTTACAGTTTTAGGTTTTGCTTTTAAGTCTTAATCCATCTTGAGTTGATTTTTGTATATGATATAAGGAAGGGGTTCGGTTTCAAACTTCTACATATGGCTTGCCAGTTATGCTAGCACTGTTTATTAAATAGAAAGTCCTTTTTCCATTGCTTGTTTTTGTCAGCTTTGTCAGAGATCAGATGGTTGCAGGTGTGCAGTTTTATTTCTGGGCTTTCTATTCTGTTCCATTCATCCATGTGTCTGTTTTTGTACCAGTACCATGCTATTTTGGTTACTATAGCCTTGTAGTATAGTTTTAACTCTGGTAATGTAATGCCTCCAGCTTTTTTCTTCTTGCTTATGACTGCTTTGGCTATTCAGGGTCTTTTTTGGTTCTATATGAATTTTAGAATGTTTTTTTTTCTAATTCTATAAAGAATATCATTGGTAGTTTGAAAAGAATAGCATTGAATCCGTAAATTGCTTTGGGCAGTATGGCCATTTTAACAATATTGATTATTTCTATTCATAAGCATGAAATATTTTTCCAGTTATTTATGTCATCTCTGATTTCTTTCAGCAGTGTTGTGTTATTCTTATTGTAGAGGTCTTTCATCTCCTTGGTTAGTATATTCCTAGGTATTTTTTATTGTTGTTGTGGCTGTTGTGAATGGGATTGCATTCTTGATTTGGTACCTAGTTTGGATGTTGTTGGTGTATAGAAATACTACTGATTTGTGTACATTTATTTTGTAGTCTGAAATTTTGCTGAAGTTGTTCATCAGATCGAACAGCTTTTGGGCAGAGACTATGGGATTTTCTAGGTATAAAATAATATCATCTGCAAACAGAGATAGTTTGACTTCCTCTCTTCCCATTTGGATGCCTTTTATTTCTTTCTCTTCCCTCATTGCTCTGGCTAGGACTATGTTGAATAGGAGTGGTGAGAGAGGGCATTCTTGTCCTGTTCCATTTCTCAAGGGAAATGCTTGCAGTTTTTGCCTGTTCAGCATGATGCTATCTTTGGGTTTTTCATAAATGGCTCTTAATATTTGAAGGTTGTTCATTCAATGGCTAGTTTGTTGGCAGTTTTTAACATAAGAGGATACTGAACATTATCAAAAGCCTTTTCTGCATCTATTGAGACAATTAGGTGGCTTTTATTTTTAGTTCTGTTTATGTGATGAGTCACATTTATTGATTTATTATTTGCATATGTTGAATCGAACTTGCATCCCAGAGATAAAGTCTGCTTGATCATGGCAGATTAGCTTTTTGATGTGCTGGATTTGGTTTGTTAGTATTTTGTTGAGGATTTTTGCATCTACATTCATCAAGAATATTGACCTGAAGTTTACATTTGTTGTTGTGTGTCTGCCAGGTTTTGGTATTATAATAATGCTGGCCTCATAGAATGAATTAGGGATGAGTCCCTCCTCTTCAATGTCTTGGAATAGTTTCAGTAGGAATGGTACCAGCTCTCTTTATATGTCTGGCCATGAATTTGGCCATGAATTCTTCTGGTCCTGGGCTTTTACTTGTTGGTAGACTTTTTATTACTAATTCAATTTCAACAACACATTATTGGGCTGTTCAGGGTTTCAATTTCTTCTGGGTTTAATCTTAGGAGGTTGTATGTTACCATAAATTCATCCGTTTCATGTAGGTTTTCTAGTTTGTGTGCATAGAAGTGTTCATAATGGTCTCTGAGGGTGTTTTGTATTTCTGTAGGGTCAGTGGTAATATCCTCTTTGTCATTTCTTATTGTGCTTATTTTGATATCTTTTTTATTTATTTCTCTAGGTAATGGTCTACCAATCTTATTTATTCTTTCAAAGAACAAAGTTCTGGTTTCATTTATCTTTTGTGTGCTTTTTCACATTTCAATTTTATTCCATTCAGCTGTGATTTTGGTTACTTTTTGTCTTCTGCTGGCTTTGGGGCTGGTTTGTTCTTGTTTTTCTAGTTCCTCTAGGTTTAATGTTAGGTTGTTAATTTGAAATCTTTGTAAATTTTTGATGTGGACACTTAGCACCATAGTTTATTTTTAACACTGCTTTAGCTGTGTCCCAGATGTATATTTGCTCTGATACATTTCAAAGAATTTTCAGATTTCTGCCTTAATTTTATTGTCTACCCAGAGGTCTTATTTAATTTCCATGTAAATGTATTATTTTGAGCAATCTCCTTACTATTGATTTCTATTTTTATTGTGCTGTGGTCTGAGTGTATGGTTGGTGTGATTTCAGTGTTTTTGAATTTGCTGAAAATTGTTTTATGGCAAATCGTGTGGTTGCTTTTAGAGTATATGCCATGTGCAGATGAGAAGAATGTGTATTCTATTGGTTCTAGGGGGAGAGTTCTATAGATGTTTGTTAGGTCCACTTGTTCAAATGTTAAGTTCAGTTCCTGCCTATCTTTGTTAGATTTCTGCCTTAATGATCTGTCTTATACTGTGTCTGACAGTTTTTTAAATTATACTTTTAAGTTTTAATATGTCTAGATTCACATACGATTGTGAGAAATTACACAGAAAGATCCCTGAACCCTTTACCCTCTTTTTTCTGAAAGTAAGAAATTGCCAAACTATATTACAATATCACAGGCAGGGTATTAACACTGATACAGTTCAAGTACAGAACATTTTCATCACCACGAAGATCTTTCATTATATTATTCAGGACCTCCAGAGAAGCAGAAACAATGTGATAAATAGACAGATAGATGATAGAAAAATATAGAGATAAGGAAAGACTTATAGAAATTGGCTCAGGCAATTATGGAGGCTGAGACATCCCACAATATGCCATCTGCAAATTGGAAAACCAGGAAAGCTGGTGGGGCAATTCAATTCAAAGTGAGAAAGCCTGAGAACCAAGGGTAATGATGACATAAGTCCCAGAATATGAAAGCCAGAGAACCAGAAGCTATGATATCTAAGGGCAAGAGAAGAGGGATATCACCCAGCTCAAGAGAGTAAGAGAAGTTTTCCTTCCTTCTCCTTTTTGTTCTATCAGGGCCCTCAATGAATCACATGGTGCCCACCCACATTGGTAATGATGCATCTTCTTTACTCAGTCTAGTCTTTCAAATAATATTTTTTTCCCTGAAACACTCTCAGAGATACACTCAGAAGTAATGTTTTACCAGCTACCTAGGCAAGTCTTTTTTTTTTTTTTTGAGACGGAGTCTCGCTCTGTCGCCCAGGCTGGAGTGCTGTGGCCGATCTCAGCTCACTGCAAGCTCCGCCTCCCGGGTCCAAGTAGCTGGGACTACAGGCGCCCGCCACCGCGCCCGGCTAGTTTTTTGTATTTTTTAGTAGAGACGGGGTTTCACTGTGTTAGCCAGGATGGTCTCGATCTCTTGACCTCGTGATCCGCCCGTCTCGGCCTCCCAAAGTGCTGGGGTTACAGGCTTGAGCCACCGCGCCCGGCCGGCAAGTCTTAATCCAATTAGGTTGGCACAAAAAGTTAGCCATTGCATGTGGCACATATACACCATGGAATACTATGCAGCCATAAAAAAGGATGAGTTTGTGTCCTTTGTAGGGACATGGATGCAGCTGGAAACCATCATTCTCAGCAAACTATCGCAAGAACAGAAAACCAAACACCGCATGTTCTCACTCATAGGTGGGAAGTGAACAATGAGATCACTTGGACCCGGGAAGGGGAACATCACACACCAGGGCCTATTATGGGGAGGGGGGAGGGGGGAAGGGATTGCACTGGGAGTTATACCTGATGTAAATGACGAGTTGATGGGTGCTGACGAGTTGATGGGTGCTGACGAGTTGATGGGTGCAGCACACCAACATGCCACAAGTATACGTACGTAACAAACCTGCACGTTGTGCACATGTACCCTAGAACTTAAAAACATAATTAAAAAAAAATACTACCACCACCACAGAGTTGTTGTTAAAACTAAATGGAAGTGAATATAAATCCCAATATGTGAAATATAATAAACTATCTGGATATGCAAAAAAAAAAAAAAAGTTAGCCATTGCATCTCTCTTGCCCTTTTATAGCCACACCCACTTTCCTCTGCTCCTCTCTTTGCACTCCTTGGGCCCTGGCAAACACTAATCAGTTCTTCATTTCAATACTATATCATTTCAATGACATTTTAAATGGATTCATATATAAGAGGCAGAAAAACAAAAACCTGGGAATTCACCACTTTGTCGTTCCTTGGATCGCAAGAGCCCTGGCTGGTCTCTTCATCTTCGTTTTATATGTAATGTCCAAGGTTTTTAGTTGTGCTTAATGGAAGGGATAGGAAAAATATGTTTACTCCAGTTTTTTGGAAATATCTTGACGTACCTTTAAATATGGATTAATATTTTCTATAGGATCAATGTAGGCTTAATATATTATCATTTTCATCTATTTCATTAATTCATACCCTATCAAGATGTAACATAGATAGAAGTGTATTCTTTTTAACATCAAGATGAACCATATGTTTTCAAAGCCCCACAAAAACCCCAAGTGTATAACTAACCTATTGGTGCTCCATTTGTGTCAACTTTAAAATTTGTATTCAAATGAAGCTTTGGTGGGATAGTTAATTTTCTTTGAAGGAAACTCTCTTTTGTAGTAAAAATGTGCTAGTTCAGTGAATCCAAAACAGTGGTAAACTCAAAACACTGTGGATACATTTACTTGGAAGATTCTTTTCACTAGAACGCTGAACATGAAGAACGTACCTTATTATGTCAGATATTAGTAAGTTTCTCTTTCAAGCAACCTCCTATAATTAGATAATAGCTGGAGATTGTTAAACTAAAATCAACTTAACAAAAGATATTTACTTCAAACTTTACTTCCTCTGCCTTAATTTAAAGCTATATTTAAAGTTAGGAGTTACCTTTTAATTTTTTATTTATTATTATTATTATTTTTTAAGACAAAGTCTCGCTCTGTCGCTCAGGCTTGAGTGCAGTGGCACGATCTCTGCTCACTGCAAACTCCGCCCCCCAGGTTCAGGGGATTCTCCTGCCTCAGGCTCCTAAGTAGCTGGGTGCCCCTCACCACATCCAGCTAATTTTTGTATTTTTAGTAGAGGTTGGGTTTCACCATGTTGGCAAGGCTGGTCTCAAACTCCCGACCTCAAATAATCCACCCATCTCAGCCTCCCAAAGTGCTGGGATCACAGGCATGAGCCACTGCACCAGGCCAGGAGTTACCTATTTTTAGGCAAGTACATTAAGGAGATAATTAAAATCTTTAGAGTCCTGATATTAAAAATTTGCAACTACTTAAGAACCGCACCAACTCTAAAAGATAATGCACACTGAAGAATAGAGGAAAAATAAGAAGAGTAATTAAGAATAAAGTCATAGAAGACAATCTCTGGAGTAATGCCTGCATTTAGTACTATTCATGAAAAAACAGGAAGCATATATTTGGAAATGAATTTTACCTACTAGGAAACCACAGTCCTACATTCCGAAAGCCTATATTTCAATCTTTTCTTATCTAAAAGTAAAATTAATTTAGCATCTGTTGTTCAATTATTTTCCTGAAAGAAATAGACAATTGCACTGCCTTTAGTCTATTTTGCTGTGTCAGTGTAGCCATAAATTTATAACTAAGGTTAAGTCCTCCTAGAAACAATGTAAGCAACAGTGTTGTTTAATGCCTTAACATTGTGGCTGACATCCCTTTTGATGTGCCACAAAATATGTAAACAGTAGAAGATACATATGGTATATCTTCCTGACAAAAAAATTTTACTGTAAATTTTTTAGGGGAATAGTTGTATAATTGTATCAATAACTAATTTTAGTGTTATATTTATATTAAAACTCATATGATTATATTAGAAAGGCAAATTTTATACAAATTTTTAAAATTAAAAAATGAAACAAAAATATCTTTAGTTGTTCATTCGACAGCTTCAGCTTCTGCCTATTCCTAGACATTTTTGTTTCAATGAAAAAGTTTGCATAGGATACCTCTAGGTTATTTTCCCCTGTTGCAATTACTCTATTAGAATTAAAACCAGCCGGGCGCGGTG
Source organism: Colobus angolensis palliatus (assembly GCF_000951035.1). Taxonomy (NCBI): domain Eukaryota; kingdom Metazoa; phylum Chordata; class Mammalia; order Primates; family Cercopithecidae; genus Colobus; species Colobus angolensis. Next base: position 1,784,623 of record NW_012117088.1, read on the forward strand.
GCTCAAGCCTGTAATCCCAGCACTTTGGGAGGCCGAGACAGGCGGATCACGAGGTCAGGAGATCGAGACCATCCTGGCGAACACGGTGAAACCCCGTCTCTACTAAAAAATACAAAAAAAAAAAAACTAGCCGGGCGAGGTGGCGGGCGCCTGTAATCCAAGCCACTTGGGAGGCTGAGGCAGGAGAATGGCGTGAACCCGGGAGGCGGAGCTTGCAGTGAGCTGAGATCCCGCCACTGCACTCCAGCCCGAGCGACAGAGCAAGACTCCGTCTCAAAAAAAAAAAAAAAAAAAAAAAATTAAAACCATCAGAAAATATGGCTTGTGATAATTTTTAACCTGCAGACCTGAATCATAGGGACTTTCATAGTCTTCCCCATTTCTTCCACTCACTCTTATGGGACTAAAGTGCTCAAATACAATCATGATCATTATGCCTGTAAGCACTGTAAGAGGATGATTTAGTGAACCATTTGTCAACATTTATTAATACATTGTTAAACCTTCTCTAGAGTTTTATCAGAAACTTTGTCATGATAAACTAAATAAAATAATTTAGATATGTGTGATCCTCCTTTATATGATCTGCTTTACTTATTTTGCTGTGATTTAATCAAAAAGCTCTAGACTGCATTGCTAGACATTTTCCATAGCTGTCCAAGTCCATTTCTTTGCGATGAAATGTTTACAAATCTCAGTTCTTTAAGAACTGAGTAACATCAGTGCTACAAGCCCTACAAATTTGTAATGATTAAAAAAATGTAATCATATGAGCTAAAGCATGCCAGAAGATAGTACAGAAAAGGAAAACAGAAAATTATTAAACTTTCATGCTAATATCACCTTCAGGCTGGTTGTAAGGGGAAAAGAGAAATAGCACAAACTATGTACTATAGATAGCCAAAACAGGATAATGTAAGTTAAGGACATTAATAAGTCATTTCTTAAAATGTACTTGTAGCCAAGTTTCAGTGCATGAATCTTTGAAGAATATAACTTCCCACAAATTGCTGATTTTCAAAAGTGCATTATTAAGGAATTATCTAAAGGATTTTTTTTTAAATATTGGTACATAGTAGGTATATATATTTATGAGTTACATGAGATATTTTGATATAGGCATACAATGTGTAATAATCACATCAGGGTAAATGGGGTCTCCATTTCCTTAACCATTTATCCTTTGTGTTACAAACAATCCAATTATACTCTTTCAGGTATTTTTAAATATACAATTAAATTACTTTTGGCTGTAGTCACCCTGTTGTGCTAGCAAATAAAAGGTCTTACGGATTCTTTCTATTGTTTGGGGTGCCCATTAATCACCCCCACCTTTCCTCCAACTCCCATTCTCACTACTCTTCCCAGTCTCTGGTAGCCAATTGTTTTACTCTCTATATCCATAGGCTCAATTTTTCTTTTTTTATTTTTAGCTCCCACAAATAATTGTGAACATGTGACATTTATCTTTCTGTGCCTGGCTTACTTCACTTAACATCATGACCTTCAGTTTCATCCATGCTGTTGCAAATGACAGGATCTCATTCTTTTTTATGACTAAATAGTACTCCATTGTGTATATGTACCACATTTTCTTTAATCATTCATCTGTTGATGGACACTCAGGTTGCACCAAAATCTTGGCTATTGTGAATAATGCTGCAATAAACATGGGAGTGCAAGTATCTATCAGATATACTGATTTTCTTTGTTTTCAGTATATACCTAGCCGTGGGATTGTTGGATCACATGGTAGCTCTATTTTTAATTTTTTTGAGGAACCTCCAAACTGTTCTTTGTAGTTGTTGTACTAATTTACGTTCTCACCAACAGTGTACCAGGGTTCTTTTTTCTCCACATGCTTGCCAGCATTTGTTATTGCTTGTCTTTTGGATACAAACCATTTTAATTAGGGGAAGATGAGATCTTCTTGTAGTTTTGATTTGCATTTATCTGATGGTCAATAATGCTGAGCACCTTTTCATATACTTGTTTGCCATTTGTATGTCCTCTTTTGAAAATGTCTATTCAGATCTTTTGCTCATTTTTAAACTAGTTTATTAGATTTTTTTCATATAAAATTGTTCAAGCTTCTTATATATTCTGATTACTAAATCCTTGTCAGATAGATATTTGCAAATATTTTATCTTACTCTGTGGGTCTTCTCTTCACTTTGCCAATCGTTTCCTTTGCTGTGCAGAAGTTTTTAGCTTGATGTGATCCCGTTTGTCCATTTTTGATTTGTTCACCTGCGCTTGTAGGATACTACTCAAGAAATCTTTGCCTAGTCCAACGTCCTGGAGAACTTCCCCAGTGTTTTCTTGTAGTAGTTTCATAGTTTTAGGTCATAGATTTAAGTCTTGAATCTATTTTGGTTTGGTTTGTGTATAGGGTGATAGATACGGGTCTAGTTTCTTTCTTCTGCATATGAATATCCCGTTTTCCCACCACAACATTTTGAAGAGACTACCCTTTCCCCAATGTATGTTCTTGGCACCCTTATCAAAAGTGAGTTTATTATAGATGTATGGACTTACTTCTGGGTCCTGTATTCTATTCTACTGGTCTCTGTGTCTGTTTTTATGCCAGTACCATGTTGTTTTGGTTACTAAAGCTCTCTAGCATAATTTGAAGTCAGGTAATATGATTCCTCCAGTTTTATTCTTATTGTTTAGGATGTCTTTGACTACTCTGGGTCTTGTGTGATTCTATGTAAATTTTAGGACATTTTTTTCTGTTTCTGTGAAGTATGTCATTGGTATTTTGATAGGAATTAAATTAAATATGTAGATTGATTCTTCCAATTCATGAACATAGAATGTCTTTCCAGTTTTTTTGTGTCCTCTTCAATTTTTTTCATCAATGTTTTAAAGTTTTCATTGTAGAGATATTTCATTTCTTTGGCTAATTTCAAGGTATTTTATTTTATTTGTAGCTATTTTAAATGGAATTACTTTTTTGATTTCTTTTTCAGATTGTTCACTCTTAGCATATAGAAATGCTACTGATTTTTGTATGTTGATTTTTGTATGCTGCAACTTTACTGAATTTGTTTTTATCAGTTCTAATAGTTTTTTTGGTGGAGTCTTTAGGTTTTTCCAATTATAAAATCGTATCATCTGCAAACAAGGATAATTTAACTTCTTTCTTTCCAATTCGGATGTCCTTTATTTCTTCTCTTGTCTGATTGCTCTAGTTAGGACTTCCAATACTATGTTGAATAACAGTAGTGACAGTGGGCATCCTTGTAGTGTTCCAGATCTTGGAGGAAAAGCTTTCAGTTTTTCCCCATTCAGTATTATAGTAGCAGTGTCTAAAGAAATTTCAGAGAATGTAATATTGTCACCTGGTTTTATAAAACTAGAATGGCATCATTACATTGAAGGTCATGAAAAAAATAAACTATAGGACAATCTTCAATTGGTTAATCAATGATTGTTAAAAATGGGGTAAGGAAACTATAAGTAGCACTTATAGCAAGTATAGTAGTTATACATAGTATTATATATATTTATATATAGTATTTATGTTTCTATAAGCATACACTTAGAAAGTATATGTGTATATAGTACTTACACATACACTTATACATTATGTTAAGAAGAAACATGGAAGATATAAAAATACCTAAGTTGAATTTCCAGACAGGAAAAATACGCCTAAGGAACACATTTTTTTATTTTTATAAATTATTTTATAATTTTCTTGGGCTGAAGTATGAAGATTTTGTTGATTTAAAAGGAGATGTCTTTAAAATTATTTAGCCAAAGTACATTATAAGAACAAATTTTATTTTTCTGTTATCTACCTTTTCTCCTACCACCCTTCCTTCTGTGCAAAGGAATTGTTTCAGAGGCTCCTTAAAACCTCATCTGGGTGAAGGAAAGTCCAGAAGTCTCTGTGGATTAGCAGTGGGAACCGGTGCTGCCCATAGAGGCTCTCTGGCCTCTGCAGTTAGAGTGTCACTGGTTGTCTTGCTCACTGCTTATGTTCTGGCATCTCCTTCCCTTGGAAGCATCTATTCATGCTGTTTCCCTAGGTATATAGTACAATGGCTTCCCAGGAAGATAACTTGTGGGAGACAAGAGTAGAAGCATCAAATAAGTGTTTTCAAAATACCGTCTCAGTCATGGTAAAATCGGATTGTACAGTCTCCATAACCAACTCTTTAATTTAGGAATATGCCAGAACCAAAATTTGTAAATTGATCACATAGGAGTCTACCATCTCCAGTGAAGGGCTAGAGCCAAATCTTCCATTTTGCTTCTGGCAGCGTACAAAATACATCATGTGGAAAAGTCATGTTGTTGATTATCAAATAGCTATAATCAAAGCCTCTGTTAGTTGTAAAGAATGAGAAAAAGTAACATTTTGTTTGTTTACGTATCAGAAATACCTTTATCTTGCCAAATAAATATAATTTTGTTTTAATTAGTTTAAGTTCAAGTTCATGTTCTTAGCATTGATATTTCCTTTGCTGAAAGATGCCACCTCTTCCAAAGTTCACATGTTACTTTAACAAATAACAGAAGATAACTCTGGAGAAGTCTGCCCTAAAATGTGAGATCCCGAGGGACACTGAACTGCATTTTACTTTCAAGTTTTCTTTTAACAGCATTTCACGTTCTGACCCGAGATTGTGCTATTGAAGTATGTCTAAGAGAAAAATAAATATTTATGCAAATTTTCAGTTATTTACGTTTTATGATAGAAATACTTATGGGATAGGCTTTTGAAGAAAGAACTAGTTTGACGCATTTTGGCAACAACAATTGAGATTTGAGTATCATGAACAAGTTTTTCAGTTTAGAAACTGTTTCACATGGGCAAAACAAAGATTATCTTGTATTTTATAGTTAAGTACAAATGACACAGAGGGTTTCGTTGTTTAATATTTGTCAATGACAAATATTAAAATAGAATTTGGTGTAAATATTTCATAAGGATTAATATTGGCCATGAAACAGTTTTTGCATCTCAGAATGTTTTATAAATTAATGCTTTTATGGCTAAATCTCATTAGCTAAAGATTAACTTAAGATTAAAGAAATGACTGATAAATGACCTCTGTTTCACTCAGGCAAATTGTATCCTTCAGACTTAACTATTCATCTGGATCATGAAAATGACCATGAAATACACCTAAATAAGCAAAAAAATAAAGTTTAAACAAACTGTCAAGCAAAATAAGTCCCACAAGACTGCTTCCCACGTAAGTTAAATTCAACCAACATTTATAGAGCACTTACCAAGTGCAAAGCATTGTTCAAAATGTACAGAGGACACGGAGATGACAAAAGTATATTTCCTGCCACCAAGACCCTTAGAATATACTAAGTAAAACAGGTATAGAAATCATTAACTCTAATACAGTGTAAATATAATAAAATTACACAATAAAACTGTTTGTTGGGAAAATTATATGTAAAGCTATTTTGACAAGTGTTTTTCATTAGTTAACATACTTGAGCTCCCCAAATTGTAAGAAATATGCACTCTTAATAGTCTTATTTTCCAGATGGGGATACTGAGGCTTAGAGTTAAATGAACCAAAGTCAGAAAAGTCAGACGCAGGATCTGATTCGAAGAGAGTTTGTTGTGGTATGAACAAACTGCCCCAGAAGCAAGAATAGTAAAAAGAGAAAATAATAGCATCCAAAATCTAACTATACAGATTTGATTTTAAATTGTGTCTCTGTTTTTAACTAGCTGTACAGACTGAGTAAATCCTCAAACGTGCCTTTCCAAATCTTACTGTCTATAATTTCAAAGTGGTGGTTATATTCATCATTGTATAGGGCTATTGTGGGGCTTATATAGTTAATTATTTATAACCAGCCAAGTTCAGCATACTACACTTGGCTCCTCCCCAAAAATTATAATCATTTTTATTTTTTAAATGGTCTTACATCAGTTAGAAATGGAAATAATCTCAAAATCTGTTATTTTGAGATTATTTCAAGCTCAAACACTCAAGTGGTCATTTTCTTATGGAAAAGAAGACAAGGGTTAGGAAGTCCAGGATTGGTGTGGCAGCTCCACGAAGTCACTAGACGCCCAGACTCCTCTATCTTTCTCCTCTGCCATTTTTGGTGTGTCATTTCCATATTCAAGGTAACCACATGTTCTAGGGTGGATGCTGGGGTTCCAACCACCTCACCCACATTCCAGAGAGCAAAAAGAATAGAAGTCAAAATGAGTTTGTTTCTAAGGGGCCTTTAAGGGGCCTTCTTGGAAGTCTCTCACAACACATCTACCCTCACAGGTCTAAATGGTTAGGTACAACAGCCCTGAGCCACCTTGGAATTGTCATCTTTATTCCTAGTGGCGCTATGGTCAGCAAAAAATGGGCATTCTATTAGTAAGGTGGAAGATAAGCAGTACTGGATTGGCAATTGGCTCTCTGTCTCATGACTTTGATGAGAGCATGTTAACCAAAGATAAAATAAAAGATTGAGAAAAGAAAACACTAGATCCAATTCTTTCTTTCTTACATGAGAACATACTAACCCACTCTCATGCAAAGAAAAGAGTGTGCTATCTTATATGCATGGAAAATAGAGAAGTCACAGAGCCTGACACTGACCTTTATATAAACAAATTATACCACCTGCCCCCAAAGATGGCATCAGAGATAGAATTTCCTTACGGAATATGATGGTTGGCATTCACACAACATTGACTAAGTGAACTGGGTGACAGTTAGTTTTGGAGTATACTTTTTTTTATTTTTTTTTAGTCTCTTAACATATTTTATTACTGTGTTTTCTCCCAAAGCATAATCAATTCTAAAATATAGACATGTCAATTATACATACAATATAGACATCTAGACTAGAGGATATGATACATACACAAAAACAATATTGTAGTTGGGGTGAACCCTTATGTCCTAGTAGCATGCCTTTTTTTTTTCTTTTTTTTTTTTTATTGGTTGTGTTTTATTCATTTAGTAGTGAGAGATCTTTATATATTAACAATTTACATAATTTTTAAGATACATGTTTTGCAAATAGTTTTTTCTAGTCCTTGATTCACCTTTTCCCTCCCCTCCTTTCCTCCCCTCCCCTTTCCTTTAAGCAATTACAGAAAAGAAAATAAAATGAGAGTGAGTCAGCAGGTTTTCAGTGTCCAACTCGGGTGGAATTAAACACAAAAAGGAGAAAACTTATGCATTCTATTTGCTGTAATTAATTGTGTTCTCACTCTTAATACTCTTGCCTGTTCAACCCAGGTGTTGCATGCTATAATAAAATTGAAAAATAAGCTTACACGTTCACCTTAAGGAAAAGGGGAAGGGAGTGGGGAGGGAGAGGAAAAGGAAGGGAAATGATAATTTGCAGGAATTATCACTGGAGGCTTTCAACTAAGCCTCTTCCCTGAGAAGCATCAGAGATCATTTCAGGGAGCTGCTACAGGGGAACACACAGGACAGGAAGGTCTGCATGGAAGTCTCACTTGGTCGACAATCCACCACTTCCATTCTCACCCCCACCTCCCAACCTTTGCGGCTGCCTTGGCCACTGCAAGGAAATCGCGTGTTCTCTACATAAAGGGGTTCTCAAAACTCAGAGATTCTGGCTGACAGAACTGGCCTCATGTCTGGACTCCATGACAGGCTGGCTGTGCAGCTTTTTGGCACAGTTAGACATTTTAAGCCTTGATCTAATCATCTGTAAAGCAAGGATGTTAGTAGCTGTAGTACTTGCCTCATGGAGTTGTTCTGAGGATTAAGAGCTTGGTAGAGTACTTCATAATTAGCTAACATGCAATGAATATTAGCTATTCTGCACTTTGGAGTCAGCTTGGTGTACCATGGACTCTACATCCTAGCTAAGCAAATTAACCCACTACGTCTCAGTTTCCTGAGGATCTGGCACCTTACAGGTTCTCAATGAAAATGTAAGTGTTTTGTGATAATTATTGTATGTATTTTATTCTGAAATATAAAATACATATATAAAGCAAAATGAACAATTATCTATATATAATATGTATAAAGTCAAATGCCTTATCTTTCTTCTTGTGTACAGAGAACTACCAATTGCAGTAGAATTATTATAAAAGCTCGAGAGCTTTTTTAATTTATATTTTGTCTTTTGATTTTTCTGTTTTCTCTGTTTTATCCAAAGAAAGGCAATTGAGTTCTTTTCAGTATGAGTTCTGAAAGTTTTCTGTTACATGTTATTTAACTGCCAGGGTACTTTATTGTAATATGCCAGTTAACTCACTTGATACACATCCTTCTGGCCTTCGTCCCCTCTCAAGTGCTGATATAATAAGATATATTATTTAGAGGGCAGATATAGATTTGACTTAGTCATAAACCAGTGTAACATAAGGTCCCTGACTCTTAGATCTGACACAAATTGCTGTCTTTAAGTAGTAGTACAGAATGTTGAAGTAAGGCTGGATATGTAAGCTTACATTTTTATTTCATTAGAGAATGCAAAACTCATTGTATTTAACTGACAGTCTCAAAACTTCTATGCCAAATCTTAAAGTCTCCAGACTTCTGAATTGCAGAAATGAGTTCACTGACCTAAATATTTGGAAAGGGAGGAAATGCGTTTTCCCAAAAAGGAAATAAAATCTACAGAAGAAAAAATTAGGGAGGGAGAGACGTTCTCCTTGGAATAAGCTTGTTTGGATTTATACACAGTGCATTAGTAGATGATGTATTTTAGTGCATTGTGAAAACCAGAAAAGTTACAGTATGTCCAGAACTCTGTACACAATAGTGTTAAGCATTTGTTTCTAGGAACAAGGTTATTTGACTAAGTGGTGTTGGCTGTTGATACCAGTGTTTCTGTTTTTCATGTGGGCAAAGCATCAACTGTTTCAAGATCAGTGACACATTTTCATGACAAAGAACTAGGTATTAGGGAAATATTTGAATTATTTTGCAGATTAATTGTAAATCCAGCATTCGATAACTTAGTCAATACCAGGAAAAGGCTACTATATTTAGGACTGGGGTTTCAAGGTAAGACCCTTTTCTGTGCATTAAGTCTGAAAACCAGTAGCCACCAAGTGACAGGTGATATCTTCTAGTAGTGCCAATTTCTCACTACTATTTTAGGTTACCTCAACACAAGAAGATACTGTTTCCATAGCTTCAGCTCCAAAATAATATGTGCTAGAATTATTGGGATGCAAATAATACTCATATCCCACAGACCTCTTCAACCTCACTATTTAATAGACATTCAGGATACAAGCATTGCAAATGGAACACAGTAACCTGAAATGTATCAGCTTTGGTTTTCAAATCTCAATACTATCGCTGATAATGGGTTTCTACCATTCCCTAACCAAGCACTTGCTTCCTTTACCCAAGAAAGATATTCCGAGTTTACACAAATAAATACTGTGACATTACTAGTATAATAGAATAAACACTAAATTTGAGTTAAATACATTGAATCAAATTCTGCGTTTAGCTATTACAGGATTTGTAACCTTGGGTTAGGCTTTTAGTTTCAGTTCTTTGTTGATTAATACATTTATTCATTGAATGATTAATACATTCCAATGACTGCTCTAGGCAGTAAAGAAGATAAGTAAAGAAACAAATTCTTGCTCCTTTAGAGCTTATAACCCCAAAGACAAGGAAGGCAGTTAAGAAATACAACATAAAGTTGTGATAAATTCCATGAGTAAAAATAAGGCAGTGAAACATTGGACTTAAACTTTATTTAGACCAAACTGACCTAACAGATATATGCAGAATATTCTATTCAACAGCAACAGCATACACATTCTTCTCAAGTGTACATAAGACATTCTCCAGGATAGGTTATGTTAGGCCACAAACAAGCTTAACAAATCTAAGAAAATTGAAATCATATCAATTATCTTTTCCAATCACAATGGGATAAAACTGAAAATCAGTAACCGGAAGAAATTTGAGAATTTCACAAATATAGGAAAATAAACAACATGTTCCTAAACAACCAATGAATCAATGAAGAAGTTAAAATAAAAATTTAAAATATCTTGAAACAAATAAAAATAGAAACATGCTAAAACTTATGAGATGCAGCAAAAACAGTCCTTAGAGGGAAGTTTATAACAACATATACCTACATCAAAAAAGAAAAAAGATCCAAAATAAAGAGCTTAAGGTCACCCTCAAGGAACTAGAAAAACAAGGACAAACTAGGCCCAAAGTTAGCAGAAGAAAGGAAACAATAAAGACCAGAGCAGAAATAAATTAAAAAGACTAGAAAAGCAATAGAAATGACAGGTGGTATTTTTGAAAATATAAAGTCAACAAATCTTTAGTTAGACTAAGAAAAAAGATAAAAGACTAATAAAATCAGAAATGAAAAAAGAGATATTGCAACTGATGTCACAGAGATACAAAGAATCATGAGACTACTATAAACAATTACATGCCAACAAATTGAATAACCTAGCAGAAATCAATATATTCCTAGATACGTAAGACCTATGAAGACTGAATCATGAAGAAATAGAAAACCTGAACAGACCAAGAAAGATTAAAGAGACTGAACCAGTAAAAAAAAAAATTAATTCTACTAAATATTTAAAGAAGCACTAACATCAATTCTTCTCAAATGCCTCCAAAAAACTGAAGAAGTAATACTTCCATCCTCATTTTAAGAAACTAGTAGTACCCTGATGCCAAATACAAATACACTATAATAAAAGAAAATTACAGACCAATATCCCTGATGGATATAGATGCAAAAATCCGTACCAGAATGCTAACAAACTGAACTCGACTACGTATTAAAAAGAATTATTTACCATGATCAAGTGGGATTTTTCCAAGGAATTCAAGGATGGTTCAACATACACAAATCTATAAATATACCACACTAACAGCATGAAAAACAAAAACCATATGATCATCTCAATTGATGCACAGAAATTTTTTTTCTTCTTTTTTTAAATTATACTTTAAGTTCTAGGGTACATGTTCACAACATGCAGGTTTGTTACATAGGTATACCTGTGTCATGTTGGTTTGCCACACCCATTAGCTCATCATTTACATTAGGTATTTCTCCCAATGCTATCCCTCCTCCTGTCCCCCACCCCATGACTGGCCCCAGGGTGTGATGTTCCCTGCCCTGTGTCCAAGCATTCTCATTGTTCAGTTCCCACCTATGAGTGAGAACATGCAGTATTTGGTTTTCTGTCGTTGTGATAGTTTGCTCAGAATGATGGTTTCCAGTGGCATCTATGTTCCTGCAAAAGACATGAACTCATCCTTTTTTATGGCTGCATAGTATTCCATGGTGTATACGGATGGACAGAAGTATTTTACAAAATTTAACCTCCTTTAATGATTAAAAAAACTCTCAAAAAATTAGATATAGAAGAAATATGCCTTAACACAATAAAGATCATATATGTCAAGCCCACAGCAAATATTATACACAATGGTGAAAAGCTGAAAGCTTTTCTTCTAAGAAAAGAAAAATACAAGATGCCACTCTTGCCACTTATATTCAATATGGTACTGGAAGTCCGAGTCAGAACAATTAAGGCATGGGAAAGAAATACAATGCATTCAAATTGGAAAGGAAGAAGTTAAATTGTCTGTTTGCAGACAATATGATCTTATATACAGAAACCTAAGGACTCTACCAAAAAAATAAAACTGTTAGAACTAATAAATGAATTCAGTAAAGTTGTGAGATATATAAAATCAACATACAAAAATCAATAGTATCACTATACACCAACAATGAACTACCCAAAAAAGAAATCAAGAAACAATTCCATTTATAATAGCTACAATAATAAAATAAAATACTTAAAAATACATTTAACTAATGTTAAATGTGAAAGACCTTACACTGTAAAACACTGATGAAAGCAACTGAAGAAGACACAAATAAATGGAAAGACATACCATGTTCACAAATTAGAAAAATTAATATTATTAAAATGTGCTACTACCTAAAGTGATCTACACAGTCAACACATTTCCTATCAAAATTTTAAAGACATGTTTCAGAAATAGAAAAGGCCATTCTAAAATTTGTATGAAGCCCCCTAAAAACCTGTAAATAGGCAAATCAATCTCCAGCAAAAAGAACAAAGCTGAAGGTATCACAGTACCTAATGTCAAAATATACTGCAAAGCTATAGTAATCAAAACAGCATGTATTGGCAGAGAAATGAGACCAATAGAACAGAATAGAGATCCCAGAAAAATCCAAATATATATGGTTGACTAATCTTTGGCAAAGGTGCCAAAAACACATGATGTGGACAAGACAATCTCTTTAATAAATAGAATGAAGAAAACTGGAGATCCATTTGCATGAGAATGAAATTGGATCCTTATTTTACATAATATACAGAAATCAAATAAAAATGGATTAGTAACTTAAATGTAATTGGAACCTTGTTTTATATAATGTGCATCAATCAAATAAAAATAGATTAAAGAATTAAATGTAAGTCTGAAACTACTAGGAGAAAACTACTGGATGAAAACATAGGAGAATAGCCAAGTACAGTGGTACATGCCTATAATTCCAGCTACTTGGGAGAATGAGGCAGGAGGATCTCTTGAGCCCAGGATTTCAAGGCTATAGTACATCCTGATTGCACTTGTCAATAGCTACTGAACTTCAGTCTGGGCATCAGAGAAGGATCATGTCTCTCAAGAAAAGAAAGAAGAAAAAGAAAAAGAAAGAGAAAGAAAGAAAATATGGGGAGAAAGTCCAGAACACTGGTCTGGACAATGATTTTTGGTATATGACTTCAAAAGCACAGTCAGCTAAAGCAAAAATAGACAAATGGAATTACATCGAACAAAAAGCTTCACATAGCTGAAAAAAGACAATACACAGAGTGAAGAGACAACCTATGGAATGGGAGAAAATATTTGCAAACTATACATATGATGAGGGATTAATATCCAAGATATTTAAGAAAAACAACTTAATAGTAATAAAACAAATAACCTTATTTCAGAATGGACAAAGGATCTGAATAGACATTTCTCAAAAGAAAACATACAAATGGCCAACAGGTAAATGAAAAAATACTTAACATCACTAATCATCAGGGAAATGTAAAGTAAACCACAATGAGATATCACCTCATGCTCGTTAGAATGGCTATCATCAAGAAACAAAAGATAACAAATGTTGAAGAAAATGTGGAGAAGAGGGAACACTTGGACATTGTTGGTGGAAATGTAAATTAGTAAAGTCTTTATGGCAAACAGTATTGCGATTCTTCAGAAAACTAAACATAGAACTACCATATGATCCAGAAATCCTATTACCTAGTATATATTCAAAGAAAATGTAATCAGTATGCCAAAAGTCTATCTTCACTCTCATATCATTGCAGCATTATTCATAATAAACAAGACATGTAATCAATGGATACACGATGGAATACCATTCAGCCTCAATATCAAAGAAATACTCTCATTTTTGACAGCACGGATGAAACTGAAGGATATTCTATTAAGTGAAATAATCCAGGCACAGAAAGACAATTACTACAATGATCTCTCTTACATGTGGAATCTAAAAAAGTTGAACTTGTAGAAGTAGAGAGTAAAATAGTGGTTACCAAGGATTGAAGAGAGGGAGCAGGGTTGGGGAAATGTTTATTTAAAATATAAAATTTCAATAGCTAGGAGGAATAAGTTCAAGAGGTCTATTGTACATATTTCAAAACATGCTGTACACTATAACATACAATTTTTATTTAAAAAGAGCCTACACTGTACACCTTAAAAATAAAATTAAAATATAGCAGTGTAAGGAGTTTAGTGTTTTGGAGGGTGATATTTTTGATAGGGTGATAAATAAAAGCTTTTCTGAGACCTGAAAGAAGTTAGGGAGTGAAGAGAGGCATGTCTAGGGGAAGAATATTTCAGGAACAGAGAATTGCAGGATACGCATCCACTTTTAAGGAAAAGCAAGAAGCCTCGTGTGATGAGGTAGAGTGGAGGGTTGTATAGGCATGAGATTGGAGAGTGGATCTAGTGTCAGATCAAGTGGGACTATGGGGCAATGTCAGAAATTAGGATTTATTTCAAATATGATGGAATTCGAGTGACCTTTGGTAAAAGATCACTTTGAATGTTGTGGGGAGAGTGGACTGTTGGGGTTCATAGTAGACACAAGGGGTAGGAATTTAGAGAACAAAACATGTGGAAATGCACTGCATACTTCCTGTAGACCTAACATTTGTTAGAACTAAAGGTAAAGTACAGGTCGAAGCAAGGAATAGTTTCTTTGTCAGTGAACTTAGCTGTCATCAAACACTTACATGTATTCTCTTTTACGATGCTGCCCCAGGAATTTCTACTCTTGGGTTTCAGTAGCTTATCCAAAGAAAATGTTAAATACCTCCTGCAGGCTGGTCTCATAATCTTGGCAGTACTCTGCCCCGTCCCTGCCAGAAAACAACTCTAAATGGTTTTTGTAAGTGAGTATTATCCCTGTAAATTCTGCACTCTGCTTCTTGCCAGGCTTTATCTTTGGTCAAAACTTGCTTCTGCAACACTCAAGTGCAGCATATGGCAGAACCAGAAGGAATTAGCTTTGTTAAGACAAAACATTGTAAAGGACACCACATAATATTTTGCCTATTTTAACAACGGATTCTTGACTCCATTTTCCAGTTTGCATAAAAATTGTCCAAATATGTTAATAATCCCAAGAGAGATTCCTTTAGAAACCATTACTTTCAATTCTATAGGAAACACAGGAATTTCTTTTCTCTTAGTTTAAAATTAAGCTAAACTAAAAATACAACAGATTAGACAGTTCCTTCTGATCACCTCTCCTAGTCTTTGTCTCTCTTCTGGGTTAACCACAAATAAGAATTTGGTGTGTATCCTTTCAGAATTTTTTCTATTCATGCATATCAGGCCATATGGTATAATTTAGTATTTATTTTTCTTTTTACACACATACACTTATTTTATACTTTTGTGAATATTGTCTTTTGCATATTTATAGAAAAGTATTACTCTATGTCATGGTGCTAAATGCATTGTAGTTCTAACAATTCATCTACTAGAACTTTCTAGGAATAAATGACATAGGTAAATACTCTACTGGTAAGATTATAAATTGGCTGTACTTTGTGATGAATTTGACACTGGCTATGACACTGTCTGATTAAATTAAAAATACAAGTAACATAGGATCTAGCAATTTTATTTTGGCTGTCTGTTACCTTACTCTGTTTAACTGCTGCAGTGCATTCTGCAGCATTAATATGTCAAAACTTGTTTAACAATTCCCATTTTGATAGCAATTAAAGTTTCTCTCTTTTTTTTAATTAAAGCTAAGGCTGCAATAAACATCTTTTATATACTTCCTTTTTTACTTGAAAACATCACATGTATTGCTGTAGAATAGATAGCCAAAATGTAACTACTAGGTCATATGCTTTTTGCATTTTAAATTTAACTAGATAGTGTCAAATTTATCACAAAGTAGAATAATTTATGGTCTTATCAACAGAGTACTTAGCTATATAATGGCCAAGTCTTGATTATTATTATTATTGTTTTGCCATTCCAGCAGGTAAAAAATGAAGAAAAGTACTATTAGTAGATGAAAAGAGCTCATTTCTCATTGGTGAAAAGGGCTCTCATATTTGGTTTAAGTAGTTTTAAGTAGTTTCACTGTTCCTAGAAAACTTGACTAGCTTTCTATATTTTTCTTGACCTTTGGTAATTTTATTTCTGTCAATTATCTGTTTAATTATGTAACAATTTTTCTATTGTTATTGACTTTTTTCTTATATATTTGTAGAAGTTATTTATATTTTTGAATATTCTTTGTCTCATATATTCTGCTAGTTGATATTTCTTTTTAACAGTTTTAGTGTATCTTTTGTCATATAAAGCTTAACATTTTGTTGTTGTTGAATTTAATTTTTTCCTTTTGTGGTTCTCCTGTTGTAACTTTGTTTTTTTTTCTTGTTTTAAAAGGCAATCCTTACCCTAATTAATATGTACAAGTTTCGATGTTTGCTTCTTAGATTTGTCAGTTTATCTGCTTACATTTAAATATTTAAGCCATTTTCATGTGCTTTTATTAATAGTGAGGAAGAAGGATCTAAAAGTAGTTTTACTTTTTATTTTTAATTAATTAATTTTTAAATTTTTCTTTAAGTTCTGGGATCCATGTGCAGAATACACAGATTTGTTACATAGGTATACATGTACCATGGTGGTTTACTGCATGTATCAACCCATCATCTAGATTTTAACCCCTGCATGCATTAGATATTCATCCTAATGCTCTCCCCCACCTTTACCCCCAACCACCGAAGGCCCTGGTGTGTAATGTTCCCCTCCTGGTGTCCATGTGTTCTCATTGTTCAACTCCTACTTATGAGTGAGAACATGCGGTGTTTAGTTTTCTGTTCCTGTGTTAGTTTGCTGAGGATAATGGTTTCCAGCATTATGCATGTCCATGCAAAGGACATGAATTTATTCTTTTTCATGGCTGCATAGTATTCCATGGTGTGTATGTGCCACATTTTCTTTATCCAGTCCATGATTGATGGGCATTTGGGTTGCTTTCAAGTCTTTGCTATTGTAAACAGTGTTTCTATAAACATACATGTGCATGTGTCTTTATAATAGAACTACTTATAATCCTCTGGGTATGTACACAGTAATGGAATTGTGGGGTCAAAAGGTATTTCTGGTTCTAGATCCTTGAGGAATCACCACACCGTCTTTCACAATGATTGAACTAGTTTACACTCCCACCAACAGTGTAAAAGTATTCTTATTTCTCCACAGCTGCACTAGCATCTGTTATTTCCTGACTTTTAAATGATTGCCATTCTAACTGGCATGAAATGGTATTTCATTGTGGTTTTGATTTACATTTCTTTAATGACCAGTGATAATGAACTTTTTTTCATAGGTTTGTTGGCCACATAAATGTCTTCTTTTGAGAAGTGTCTGTTCATGTCCTTTGCCCAATTTTTGATGGGGTTGTTTGTTTTTCTTATAAATTTGTTTAAGTTCCTTGTAGATTCTGGGTATTAGCCCTTTGTCAGATGAATAGATTGCAAAAATTTTCTCCCATTCTGTAGGTTGCCTGTTTACTCTGATGATAGTTTCTTTTGTTGAGCAGAAGCTCTTTAGTTTAATTAGATCCCATTTGTCAATTTTGGCTTTTGATGCAATTGCTTTTGGTGTTTTAGTCATGAAGTCTTTGCCCATGCCTATGTCTTGAATGGTATTGCCTAGGTTTTCTTCCAGGGTTTTTATGGTTTTAGGTTTTATGTTGAAGTCTTTAATCCATCTAAATTTTTGTATATGGTGTAAGGAAGGGGTCCAGTTTGAATTTTCTGCATATGGCTAGCTGGCTTTCCCAGCACCATTTATTAAATAGGGAATCCTTTTCCCATTGCTTGTTTTGGTCAGGTTTGTCGAACATCAGATGGTTGTAGATGTGTGGTATTATTTCTGAGGCCTCTGTTCTGTTCCATTAATCTGTATATCTGAGGAGCTGGTACCATTCCTTCTGAAACTATTCCAAACAATAGAAAGAGAGGGATTCCTCCATAACTCATTTTATGAGGCCAGCATCATCCTGATTCCAAAACCCGGCAGAGACACAACAGAAAAGAAAATTTCAGGTCAGTGTCCCTGATGAATATCGATGAGAAAATCCTCAATAAAATACTAGCAAACCAAATCCAGTAGCACATCAAAAAGCTTATCCACCATGATAATGTCAGCTTCATCCCTGGGATACAAGCCTGGTTCAACATATGCAAGTCAATAAATGTAATCCATCATATAAACATAACCAATGGCAAAAACCACATGATTATCTCAATAGATACAGAAAAGGCCTTCAATAAAATTCAACATCTTTTCATGCTAAAATCTCTCAATAAACTAGGTATTGATGGAACATATCTCAAAATAATAAGAGCTATTTATGACAAACCCATAGCCAATATCATACTAAATGGGCAAACTCTGAAAGCATTCCCTTTGAAAACCTGCAGAAGACAAGGATGGCCTCTCTCACCACTCCTATTCAACAAAGTATTGGAAGTTCTGGACAGGGCAATCAGGCAAGAGAAAAAAATAAAGTGTATTCAAATAGGAATAGAGGAAGTCAAATGGTCTCTTTTTGCAGATAACATGATTGCATATTTAGAAAACCCCATCGTGTCAGCCCCCAAAATCCTTAAGCTGATAAGCAGCTTTAGCAAACTCTCAGGATACAAAATCAATGTGCAAAAATAATAAGCTTTCCTATACACCAGTAATAGACAAGCAGAGATCCAAATCATGAGTAAACTCCCATTCACAATTGCTACAAACAAAATAAAACACCTAGGAATACAACTTAAAAGGAATGTGAAGGATTCCTTCAAGGAAAACTACAAACCACTGCTCAAGGAAATCAGAGAGGACATCAACAAATGGGAAAACATTTCATGCTCATAGATAGAAATAATCAATACCATGAAAATGGCCATACTAACCAAAGTAATTTATAGATTCAATGCAATTCCCATCAAGCTACCATTGACTTTCTTCATGGAACTAGAAAAAACTACTTTAAATTTCATATGAAACAAAAATAGAGCTTGTATAACTAAGACAATCCTAAGCAAAAAAAACAAAGCTGGAGGCATCATGCTACCTGACTTCAAACTATACTACAAGGCTACAGCAAATAAAAGTCGTTTTTCAAATGGAAAGCTCATTGTCTCAAAACTGTTCATTGAATTGTGCATGCTTTCTATCCAGACTAAAAATTTCACCTTGATTACACCCTAGATTTCCATATATACATGGATCTGTTTTCAGACTTCATTCTCTTCATCGATGTAATCACTTTCTAGTTCTCCCATTATTTTTTTAACTTTAAACTTCACGTACAACTGTGGTAGTATGCTTCGTGTTGCACGTAGTGGAAAACTCAATGGAAACAGATAAACAATTAGAGGAATTATGGACTAGCCACCGAAATTCAATAGTAGGATCAGATTCAGGCTGGATTTAGTCTAGTGCCTCATGTGATATGACCAGGACACAGTTTATTAGTTGCAAAACAGCTTTTCTCTCCCCTTTTTAAAGCTTTGCTTCATTAGCCCTGACTCCAACCTTGGCAGCTCCACTACCATGTTGCAGGAAGGTGATAAACAAAATCCTGTGTCCAGGATAATTCTCTGAAATTTAATTTGATTAAATCAACTTTTGCCTAGATTACATGCCCATTCCTGAACTAAACTTCATGATCAGGACTGTGGGAATTTCAAATGAAGGCTACAAATGGGACGAAGAGTAGGTGTCCATCCCAAATCCAGGATTTTCTTCTTGAGCAGCTGGATGGAATGGCGGTGCTATTTTCCAATACAGGAAAGACTCAAGGAAGAAAGTGTTGGAATTGGGGGTAGTGAAAGATCAGGAGTTTATTTCAGATAATTAATGTGAAATGCTTGTGAGGCATATTGAGTGGGCAGTTGGACATATGAGTCCGGATATATTGAGTGGGCAGTTGGACATATGAGTCCAAAATTTAGGGGGAAACTTTGAGCTAGAGATACAAATATGGGACTCATCCTGGATTTCTATTTTATAGATGCAATATAAAGCCATGTATATTAGCCCATTCTCATGCTGCTATGAAGAAATACCCATGATTGGGTGATTTATAAAGAAAGAGGTTTAATTAACTCACAGCTCTGAATGGCTGGGGAGGCCTGAGGAAACTCACAATCATGGCAGAAGGCACCTCTTTGCAGGGTGTCAGGAGAGAGAATGAGAACCAAGTGAAGGGAGAAGCCTCTTATAAAACCATCAGATCTCATGAGAACTCACTATCACAGCACGGGGGAAACTACCCTCATGACTCAATTATCTCCGCCTGGTCCCACCCTTGACACATGGAGATTATTACAATTCAAGCTGAGATTTGGGTGGTGACACAGTGCCAAACCATATGACTATGGAAACAAAATCTTCTCGGAAGATAATTTAGAGAGAAATCAAAAGAGGCCTAAGAATTGCCTTTTAGGAACTCCAATGTTTACAGATTGGAGAGAGAAGAGGAACATGCTGATAACAGTCTGATAATATGTCCTCTGTGAAACAACAGGTAACATGAGTGTGATGTCAAGGTCTTAGACTAGGCCATTATGTAAGACAGGAAGTCTAAAACATGAGTGGGTATTCATGGAGTATCCAGACAAGAGGAGAAAATAATACTTAACTAATTCATGTGTAGACATAGATATACATGCCCACGTTAATAACAAAAACATGTTAGAAGGCATGTAGATGCATTTGGTGATTGATGTGGTTTGACTGTGTGTACCCACCAAATCTCATGTTGAATTGTAACCTCCAGTATTGGAGGTGGGGTCTGGTAGGAAGTGATTGGATCATGGGGGTAGTCCTTCATGAATGGCTTGGCACCATCCCCTTGGTGCTATTCTCATGATAGTGTGTGAGAGAGTTATAGTGAGCTCTGGTTGTTTAAAAGTATCTAGCGTGCACATCCCTCATCTCTCTCTTTTGCTCCTGCTCTGGTCATTTAAGATGAGCCTGTTTCCCCTTCACCTTCTGCCTTGATTGTAAGTTTCCTGAGGCCTTCCCAGAAGCCAAGCAGATGACCAGCATCATGCTTCCTGTACAGCCTGTGGAACTGTGAGCAATAAAACCTCTTTCTTTACAAATTACCCTGTCTTAGGTATTTCTTTACAGCAATGCAAGAATAGACTAATACAGCAATACAGGATAATTTTGGAATCAGATAGACAAGTAACTGTCTACCTTGATCAAGTTGCTCCATGTCTGGAAGCTCTAATTTTATCTCATGTCAAATGGGATGAATATGCCTCATAAGCTTTTAGTGTAAAGATTGATTATAAGATGTGGGTGAGTCCCTAAAAAGTTGTTGCGTTTTTTTATTTTTTTCTCATTAAAATTGAAAAATTAGGGAAAAGGGGGTTACCTATGGTGTGTGAGGAATAGTTCAGCATATCTCTGTCTAAACTGGGTTGACTGAGAGGCTGGTAGTTTTCGAATCCCCACTTCATTAAGGGTAGAGCTTCATTAAGGGTGTGTCTTGTCAGAAGCTGACATGACAGAAAGGACATGGCTTGGCCTGGTTGTTTTTCCTTGACCTTCTAATGTCTCTGCTCCTCTTGTTCCTCCTACACACATACTAGCTATAGAAAGTCATTTCCCATTTCAACATCAACTCCTTCATTTTAATCACCTCTAAGAAACTACAGTATTTACTCCTAGGGGATGTCTTCTACATCTTGAATATGTACATCTGAGTTTCTCTGGACTCCAGGTCATTTAGGCATTGCCCTCTCCAGTTCAATTCTCTGCTGTGTCAGTGTTTTATATTCCTTATTCTTTTAAAAACTGCTTTTCTCAGTGATTTCTTCATGCATTAGTAGACTTCTGGTGCATAGATGGTGCTTTGAATAGTAATCTAGTCTCCCATCACTTTGATTTACTTCACAACTCCAGGGTTACAAGATATTTTTGCTTCAACTTAGTGTTTTAGAATATTTTGACATTACAAAACACTGAAGAGTAGATTGTGCAAAACAATGCTGTTCTCAGTACAGAGACCAACCAGATGACCTAATGTGTCTTTTCAGTTTCTAACTTCTATGATATCTTACAGTATGGAATTTCTTTGTAGTATAATAGCCCTTTATATAAAGTAATGAATATTTCATCTAATTCTTTCTTCTTTCTGCTTTTGAGACACAATGTCGCTTTCTGATTAAACTACACACTGAAGTTAGAAAGCAGATGAACATCTTTCAACATCTTTCAACATCTTTTGTAGTCTTTTGACCACAAGGTGAAATCAAATTTGTTGAGGTCTATACATTTTAATCAATATAAGTAGTAAAACACTAATTATTTGAGTTTTTCTTGTGTAGGCAATAAAAATACAAGACCAAGAACACATGATCCTCCTCTTTTAAGTTGTATTTATTTTTAATAAAACATTTCATCGCATTCAAAATCAATTCTATAGTCAGTAAATCATTTAGTGTCTTTTGTTTTAGTAGACCAGCCCCACTTTCTTCACTAGATGCGGTACATGAATAATGTGCTGTTTTTTTCATTATCAGAGTTTAGTTATATCTAACACTTTATATCTTCAAAAATATTTATAATGATTAACAACAACAATATAACTAGAAACACAACAGAATTTGACTTATTTCAGTAAAACTTTCTTGCCAACAGTTAAATTTTGTTAATATTTTCCAAGCAGTTTAAGAAATTCTTACTACATATTTTGAAAAACAACAACAAAACATTTACTTTCTTGGTCTGATGTTCCAAACATTAACAAGGAGGAAAAGAATTTCATTGATTGCTGAATGGTATGAAAGATCTTTGAAGGAGGCCCATATGTCTTTTAAGTACTGAAGTACTGCACAAGACAAATGCTCTTCATAAAATCTGGTTCCCAGAACAACCCCGGACAGATGGTGATATGGTTATATACACAGTCATAAATAATAATTTACTGGATGATTTCCATTGAAGTCATAAAAAGAAAACTGTTTACATAGAGAATTTAAAATGTTGTCATGCTTGTTAATAATTTTTAGTGGACTATTTTTTAGAGCAGTGTTAGGGTTACAGCAAAATCGAGCAGAAGGTAGAGATTTGACATTAATTACTATACCAACTGAGACTGGGACTGTAAAAACGTGAAACAAAGTTGCTTTTCTATAATAATTGCACAACATTTAGTAAACTTATTTAATGGCAAAGAAAAGAGTAAAGGTAGATGTAATTGATAGCAGCATCAGCTAGAGGCATCCTCATCCATGTACACAATGAGGAAGGTTAACCCTGTTTAGCAATTTGAGTACACCAAATAGCTAGCCTATGTTTGGGGCATGTGGCTGACTGTACTGGGAGTTAGTTACATGTAAGAGTGAGAAGGAGTCAACAAAAAGAGGCAAAGGAATGTCTTCAGGGCTGTGAGAGCCCAACATCAGAATCAATATCTCCAGATTATTCAAGCCAGGGACATTTTCAATAAATGTCTTATAAGTCATTCTGAAGTTTTGACACTCCAACCACCTTGCTAATAGAAGACATCCCAGCAGCCTAAATGAAGTAATCTGTGAAAGGCTTGAGGCCTTTAAGTATAACCCCCTTAGGATGCTGAACCTGAGAACAGATCCATTTAATCCAAGACTCCCTTTTCACTTAAACAGAATGGGGTTTGACCGGAGAGAAAACCCAGATGAACTGCCGATGGCGTCATCACAACCTTCTCTGGTCAATCAGAGAACCTTGATGTTTGGTTATTGGCACCTTAGGTATTTAGATGAACTCCCTTTCACTGCTTTTTTCCCCTGTAATATTCCCACAACCCCCAAGTCAAAGCACATCCTTAGATTTGATTTTTAAATTATTCAAATAAACTGACCAGTAGCCCAATTTTTCTCTTCGTTTTACTTGGGTAAAAGAATACTTCTCCCTCTTTCTCTGTTTCTCAGGCATGTGAAAAGACATAAGAAACAGGAAATCTGAGCACTGAAAGTCCATTTCACATGCTCTAGATGTACAAATGCTTCAGAAAATGAACTGGTAAATATGAGATGCTGCACTTCATTATTCTTCTTAAATATGATTATGCAGAAATCGTAAGATTAATTTCAAATTCTTCTACTTTTTAAAAGCACAGTTATGATAAACAATCTTGTGATATGTTCTAAAAATGAAATAAAAGTAGTGTACCTCCAAAGCCTGAAAGTGCTCTGCATTTGTCCTCATTTGCCACATTTTCACATGACCGCATCATTAACACTACTCATAAATCACTGCATCTCTATCAAAACCTATTATGTGTATCCATAATGAATCGTCTGAATATAAAAAAATCTTTCTAAAACACAAAAAGGTATTTCTATAATACAAATTTTGTGTTTCTGTTCTGTATGAAAATCCTCAGTGACTTTCCTTCATGTCTAATCATGTTCAAGTTAAATCTCAACAAGGAATTTCCAGCTACAATCAGAACCTAACTTACTACCCAGGCCTTATGGTTCATGTGGCCTAGAGAACTGGACAACTGTTTCTCATCCAAACTTGCCCAGGATGTTTCCAACACTCTGCTTTGGCTCAAACTCTTCCTTCTGACATACAATGTCTTTCCCTGAAAGCATTGTACTTGCCATCATATGGGTGTCCTTAATAGTGCATCATCGCCTTTCAAAATTTACCAATGTCTTCAGGCCCAATTTAAGTTTTACCTCTTTTGGAAACCCTCCTTCCCTAAGGTTGTCTCACCAGAATTAATTTCTTCATCCATTGGGTCATCATAACAGCTCATCCATAAATCTCTGATATCATTGGCCACTCTGCACAACTTTGTAATTATTTGCATATATATCAGGCAGTGATCTCTGTGCCCCCCACCCCCACCTTCCAGAGTATCTTCCTTACAATAGGCAGTAAATGGCTTTGTCTTGAATTTAATTGACAATAATTCAGAACTAAAGCTCTGAGGCTATATTAACACTCTAGAAGATTTTGGTCCAATGTTAAAATAACATTCCTTCATAAAAATTTTAGGAACACCTCAATATCAGTTTCAATATGTAAATAGACATGTTTGATAGCTAACAGTCTAAGAAAGACGACATTTATTCAGCTGAAATGATTAAGGATGCGTTAAAAAATCTGTAGTGACAAAGAGAAGTTAATTTTTTTTTTTTTGAGATGGAGTCTCGCTCTGTCGCCCAGGCTGGAGTGCAGGGGCTGGATCTCAGCTCACTGCAAGCTCCGCCTCCCAGGTTCGCGCCATTCTCCTGCCTCAGCCTCCCCAGTAGCTGGGACTACAGGCACCAGCCACCTTGCCCGGCTAGCTTTTTGTATTTTTTTAGTAGAGATGGGGTTTCACCGTTTTAGCCAGGATGGTCTCGAACTCCTGACCTCGTGATCCGCCCCTCTCGGCCTCCCAAAGTGGAGAAGTTAATATTAAGGTCAAATTGGAAGACAAAGGCATACTATAAAACAACAAAAACCCAGAGTATTTACAGGGTTTAATAAAAACCATTCCCTGCAACTTCAAATATGTATTACAAACTTTACACCGAATTTGAGAATAAAGGGAAAACAAAGTATTTTAACAAGGACTCATCAGTTGCTGCCAGCCTCTGAGGCTGGCTTTTACCACTTAATCCGCCCTGCTTTCCTGAAGAAACACTGCCGATCTGAACAGCCTTAATGCTGTCAGACCCTGTCAAAAGGTGGGAGGTCTTGCAAAGATTTCAAATGTTCCTAATATAATCAATATCTGGGTTGCAGTTACACAGGCAGTTGCCATCTGTTGGAACCTTCATATATTGGATTCCTTTATTATACAGTAGCTTCCATTCAGAAATTAAATACTCTCTTTCAATTCACTTATGCGAAAGCAATACTAGGGCTGTAAGTCTGGAAAAGTCTCTACTGTCAAAAGCATTCTGTCTTACACTTAAGACTGGAAAAATCTTACCTCCCAATAAAGCTTGCCCTTTTCCTAACTCCTCCTCCTTCAGCCCTTTTGGAAGCACAATGCTCACTGTTTATATTTCCCACCCTTGAAGTCTAGGAGCCATCTCAGAAATATTAAGGAGATAAGAGCACCTATAAAAGCTCTTAAGATACTCTTAAATTTAGATCAAACAATGGACTATTTACTTGCCTTATCTGAGGATGGGTGTTCCCTTCAGTTCATTAAAGAAGGCTAGAGCAGAGGAAATTTACACAAGGGACTGTAGGCCTCACAAATCTCCTAGGAAATGGCCGGATTTTCAGGGTACCAGCCCTTCTGACCTCAGCCAGTCCATCCAGATTCTAAATAGAACACATTGTTTCAGGTAAAATCCTCCCTCTTCTTTATGAAGCTACAATTTATATATATATATATATATGACTAAAATAAGATTCGCATAGGTAGATTTAAGAATACTGTGTCATTCAGGTGTGAACTTGATTAGCCTTAAAGAAAACAAAAACAAAGGTTTGGAACTAAACAGACTACTCAAACAAGAAAAAGCAGAGGTTACTCATTGGGAGCTCACCATAGCAGGAGATTCAGCCTCCATTGCTTGCATTTGGCAGAGACCCAGGGGCAGGCAGGGGAGTGGGAAATTTTACAGTAAAAAAAGAGAAGGTGGCCCGGCGCGGTGGCTCACGCCTATAATTTGAGCACTTTGGGAGGCCAAGTGGATCGAGGTCAGGAGGTTGAGATCATCCTGGCCAACATGTTGAAACCCCGTCTCGACTAAAAATACAAAAATTAGCTAGGCATGGTGGCTTGCACCTGTAATCCCAGCTACTTGGGAGGCTGAGGCAGGAGAATCGTTTGAACCCAGGAGGCGGAGGTTGCAGTGAGCCAAGATCATGCCACTGCACTCCAGCCTGCGCGGCAGAGCGAGACACCTCAAAAAAAAAAAAAAAAAAAAAAAGCTTCAGGTTTGTTCTAATGGTCAAATTTTGGAACTGAAACAGGAGAGTTCCCTTATCCACATCACATGTGACAGGGATGTGGCTCCCTACTTCCGACCCCTAAGGGAGCATGCAGAGGGGCAGGTGTAGTGAGCTGCCATGGGGAGCATTTTTTGGGTTCCAGCCCCAAGGCAGTGTCTAAAGTGGGTGTCTGAGACTCCTGAAACTCAAGAGGGCTTATGTTACAGTGTGCTCTTTCAGCTTTGCCATCTACAAATGGCTTGTGTTAATCAGCTTAATAGACCCTCTGCCATATGGCAAGGGCAGAGGGCCAGTGTGACAGTTTTCTGTATCTCGAGCTCTTGCCCAGTGTACCAGGAAAACTGGGTCACATGTGGGCTCGAAGGATGAGTGCAAGGTTTTATTGAGTGGTGGAGGTGGCTCTCAGAGAGATGGATGGGGAGCCAGAATGGGGGATGGAGTGGGAAGGTAGTCTTTCCCTGGAGTTGGGCCACCTTGCAGTCAGACTCTTCTCTTACTACCCCCAGCTGAGCTCCTCTCAGCATCCAGACCTCCCTTCTCTTTTCTCTTTGCCTTCTTTGTCATTCTGCCTTCACTGGTCTGCTGGGGTCTTCTGGTATCTACTGGTGTATTCGTCTGCTCCTCTCAATGTTCAGCTGCTTGCATCTGTGCCTGCTAAGGTCTTGGGTTTACATGGGCACAGGACTGGGGGGTGTAGCAGGCAAGAGTGGTCTTAGAAAATGCAACATTTGGGTGCAAACAGGAGTGCCTGTTCTCAGTTAGGTTCATGGGCACAGGCCCATGGGTGGAGCCCTCACCAGGAACCCCACCCTTTTCTTCCCTGTCCCTACTCCTGTATCAGAATGAGGAACCTGGAGGTGAGTTAACTAGAAACAAAGCATCCTATATGACTAGCTAGGGGAGCACATTTGGCTTTCTCTGGTTGAGCTTGAGTTGAAAGCAGGGGTAAAAATCAGGGGAGCTGGCAGTAACCGAGCAAGTGCTGACTGTTTGGGGCTGATTGCTGCAGAGGTTGTGGTTTGGCTGTGGGTCACTGTTCTGTTTTATATGTGGTCTGGCCACTGTCTGTTTGCATATTCCGTCTCTCATAGGGTTTCTATTGTTCATTTTTTAATTCTTTGGAAATGAAATAATATTCAGGAAATTATTGAAAAGTTAAATAGAAACTAGAAACTTATCTCTGGATATTAATTCTAGAACTATTTATATTATAAAGGAAAGCAATGGTTTTTTACCCCCAAAAGAACTCATTATCTTGGAACGAGTTTCATCAAAATAGCATCAAAATTTTCCCTTGAGGAAAATTCTTGGATTATAAGCTGGAAATAAAAGCTGCCAAACAGTGTCTATTTTTGTTGATTCAGTTTCAAAACAGAATTGTAAAAGGATAAGTGGTTTGATAGGTCAATATTTCAACCACATAGTTATTGAAAAACAAACAAACAAACATGGAAGAACTGATGAGTAAAAGTATGAGACAAGCAAAGACTTAAAGGTTGTTGTGAAGATAGTGGACAGCAGCACACATATGACAAATGCCTTGTAAGGAGGTTGCAGAGAAAAAAGAACACGTTTACACTGTTGATGGGAGTGTAAATTAGTTCAACCATGGTGGAAGACAGTATGGCAATTCCTCAATGATCTAGAGGCAGAAATACCATTTGACCCAGCAATCCCATTACTGGGTATATACCCAAAGGAATATAAATCATTCTACTATAAATATTCATTGCAGCACTATAGCAAAGACATAAAATCAACCCAAATGCCCATCAATGACAGACTGAATAAAGAAAATGTGATACATACACACCATGGAATACTATGCAGCCATGAAGAGGAACAAGATCCAGCAAACTAATACAGGAACAGAAAACCAAACTCTGCATGTACTCACTTACAAGGGAGAGGTAAACAATGAGAACACACGGACACTCTGGGAGAGGAGCAACACACAGTGGAGCCTGTGGCGGTGGCGGGCAGGAGGAGGGAGAGCATCAGGAAAAATAGTTAATGCATGGCATGCTTAACACCTAGGTAATGGGTTGATAGGGGCAGGAAACCACCCTGGAACACGTTTACCTATGTAACAAACCTGCATGTCCTGCACATGTATTCTGGAACTTAAAATAAAATAAAATAAAGGGACAAGATTATGTCCTTTGCAGGGACATGGATGGAGCTGGAAGCCATTATCCTCAGCAAACTAATTTAGGAACAGAAAACCATATGCAGCAAGTTCTCATTTATAAGTGGGAGCTGAACAATGAGAACACACGGACACATGGGGAAGAACAACACGCACTGGGGCCTGTCGGGATGGACTGGAGAGGGAGATCATCCCAAAGGATAGCTAATGAATGCTGGGCTTGAGGTGATGAGTTTATCTGTGCAGCAAACAACCATGGCACACGATTACCTATGTCACAAACCTGCATATCTTGCACATGTATACCGGAACTCAAAATAAAAGTTGAAGGAAAAAAGTCACCGATAACTGCCTTGTAAGCTAAACCAACAAGACTTGGAGATCCATAAGCTATGGAGATGAGGTGAAAAGATGACTCTGGAATGACTCCCTTGTCTCTGATTTTGATGATGATGTAGGTGGTGAGACTGTTGGCTGAAACTGTGGATTTAAGAGTGGGCACGTTTAGAGGTCATATTCAGGAAGGGAAAAAAAGCCCAAGGGGAGAAACAGAACTAGAGATACAGAACTAGACTCCCTTTGGAGTCATTCATTCAACTATATTTTTGAGTGGATAATCCCAATAATAAACAACAAACTAATTGCAGCTGTAATAAGTGCTATGGTGGAGCTAAGAGATCATCCTACCGGGGGACTCAACTATTTTAGTAGGATCAGGAAACGCAGAAGTAATACATAAACAATTAGCATCATGTGAATTACTGGGAGTTGCTGGTCACTGAAGGACAGATCATTCCTGGCAGACTGAATAGTGTAGGCAAAGGCACTAAGACAGGAAGAAGTATATTCAAGGAACTGAAAGCGGATGAGGCAGAAGTAGAAGAAATGGAGGACTACATGTCTCTAGATATGACTGATAAGGCAGACAGACATCGTATCATACATAATCTTGAGGTCCATTATAAGAATCTGTGATTTTATCTAGGTATAAAAAGGAAGCCATTAAAGTAGGTTAAGCAGAGAAATTTCATGAACAGACTTTCATTTTTAAAAGATGATTTTGTTCACAATGAGGTATATAAATTAAAGGAGTACAAGAGCAGATGTAAGGGACCGGTATGGAGGATATTAAAGTAGCCTATGTGAGAGGGAATAGCCATGGAGATAAAGAGAGGTAGGTCAGTTTGAGGCATAATTAGAAGAAAGATTAGAAATCTTGGTGATTGGTAGAATACTGATCCCAATGAAGGAAAGATAGCAACAATAATTTCCAACTTTCTGGCATGAACTATACTCTCAGCTCAAAAATACTGGGGGGAAGCCAGGAGTGGAAAGAAAATTATGAGCTTAGTTTTCAAGATGTGAAGCATAGGATGCCCATGAGATCAACAAGTTCTGATGGCATGGAGACAGTTGTTAGTTCTACAGATCTGGAGCTCTGAGAAAAGTTGGAGTAAACATAAAAAGCACAGTTATAGATACTGATTGAAGCCATGGTGATTTGGTGATAGTTGAAATTAACTAGGGAAAAAGGATTAAAGAGAAGGTCTGAGATAAAACTTTGAGAAATCCCAACTTATTTAAGACCAGGTGGAAAAGAATGAGCCAGCCAAAGTGTGAAGGAGGAGGAAAATCAGAAGAGTGTAAGGTTATGAAAGGCAAGGATAGAGTGTTTCAGTAATAAAGGTGTGGTGAACTGCCTCAGTATCCCAGATGGATCAAGTAAGAGGAGAATGAGAACATGGCCTTGGGGTTAGTGACATGCATGTCACTGGTGACCTCTAAAGGAGGGCTTTTGGTGCTACAGGGATGATAAAAGTCAGACTAGAGTAGGTCTGAAACTGAGTAGGATTTGAGAAAATGAAGATAATAAATACAGACAATGCTTTCAAGAGGTTTTGGATATAGCAGAGATGATAACTGAACGGGAAATAGATATGAAAGGAGGCTTTGGGCTTTGTTTCTTTTGTGTGTTAAATTGTTAAGGCTGGAGCAGGTTCAATTGCTTATAGGATAGAAGCAGTTGAGTCAAGGGAATTGCAAAGATAGTTGTGAGAAAGGATAATAGACAGTGCAGGATTTCTGAAATGGAGTGTGGGAAGGACACGTGGAAAAAGGGATACAGTGCTAATTACACCACAAGGATGAACATTTCACAAGTGTAATCATTGCAAGGCTCTTGTATCAGTTCGAACCTTGAGAGTGCGCCAACAAACAACACAAGGCTGTGTGGAGCAACATGCTATTTTAATGAGCGTCTGGGTGCAGGCAGGCTGAGGCCTAAAATGGCATCAGTCCCAAGTGAGGACAGCAGGTCCTCTGTAAACAGGAAGTGTTTATAGTCCTCTGTAAACAGGAAGTGTTCCAGTCTGACGTCACTGCTATGGAGTACCCGCATGGCCTACTTCTCAATCTTTCGGGGGTGTGTGTCTTCTGGCCTGCTCTGTTCCTGCTTTTGCTATCTTGCTGAGGCAATGCTACTGGCGCAAGTGACCTTGTGACTTGGGCCTGAGGAGGGAAGAGTTATTCATTCCCTTAAGCTTTCAGGCCCCAGGGGGAATCTTTCAATCATCTGATCAGCATGATGGGTGTAGATCCACCCTGTGATCTCTTCATCATGACATGAGAACCTCTGTGTAAGCCAGTTCTGAAATTTAAGCCTCAGAAACTTGTAATTCGTTATTTAAGCATTATGATTCTGCTCACAAGACGTTTCACTCTTTTACCTCCATCTATTTTGTATAGCTAAATATGTGGTCCAGAGACCCTCTGAAGGAAGCAGACTGTTCCTGCAGGACCCAGGAGATGCCCTCAAAACTGTGGGTGCCCCAACTGCAGAAGTGGGAAAGGGAGACCCTCTCGAACACATATCACCACTGGAGAAGCTGAAGATCTGTTTGCAGGAGAAGTTTCTGAGTTTACCTGGAGCTGAGTCAATTTGGAGAACTGAGCAAAATACAGAGGTAGAAGAAGCAGCAGAAAGGCTCTGGGAGCTTGCTGGGTCCCAAGTAGGTCGTTCCTGCCTGGCACCACAGGGATTCAAGGGGAGAGGAGCAGGCGGTAAAACTACATAGTGAGAAGGAAATCTCTAGCTAAATTTAGTGACAATTAGAAAGGGGTGAGAAACCTCCTGGCCAGAACTTGGGGGAGGGCAGACTCCACACTCAGGGAAAGAATCAAGGCCTTCTCTTTCACACCTGGGAGGTGGATAGCCTAGGGCAGGTTTTCAAGCCCTTATCGCTGTCTGCCTGGAAACCGTCTGGGGACTGATGTGGTGGGGGCATAGTAGGAGTGAGACTGGCACTGGCTTATTGATTTGTGTGGGATGTGGGTGAGGCCTGTGACTGCCAGCTTTCCCCCACTTCCCTGACAAACTTCATGAATCAGCAAAGGCAGCCATAATATTCCTAGGTACACAACTCCAGTGACTGGGAATCTTACACCCATTCCCCACAACAGCCACAGGAAGACCCACCCAAGGAGAGACAGAGCTCAAACCTGCCTAGCCCTGCTCCCACCTGATGGTCCTTCCCTACCCATCCTGGTAGCAGAAGACAAAGGACATATAATTTGGGAGTTCTACAGCTCCACCCACTGCTGATTCCTCCCCATGATAGCACAGCTGATGTTCTCTGGAAAGCACCACCTCCTGGCAAGAGGTCAACCAGCACAAAAATAGAACATTAAACCATCAAAGCTAAGAACCCTCACAGAGCCCATTGCACCCTCCACCACCTCCACCAGAACAGGCACTGGTATCCATGGCAGAGATTCATAGACAGTTCACGTCACAGAACTCTATGCAGACAACCCCCAGTGCCAGCCTGGAGCTGGATAGACTCACTGGGTGGCTAGACCCAAAACAGAGAAAACAATCACTGCAGTTTGGCTCACAAGAAGCTACATCCATTAGGAAAAAGGGGAGAATATGACATCAAAGGAACATCCCATGAAAAAAAAAGGATCTGAACAACAACCTTCAGCCCTAGACCCTCCCTCTGACAGAGCCTACCCAAATGAGAAGGAACCAGAAAACCAGCCCTAGTAACATGAAAAACAAGGTTCTTTAACACTCCCCAAAAAATCACACTAGTTCACCAGCAATGGATCCAAACCAAGAAGATATCCCTGATTTACCTGAAAAAAGAATTCAGGAAGTTAGTTATTAAGGTAATCAGGGAGGGACTAGAGAAAGGTGAAGCCTAATGCAAGGAAATCCAAAATAGGATAAAAGAAGTGAAGGAAGAAATATTCAAGGAAATAGATAAAGAAAAAACAATAAAAAATTCAGGAAACTTTGGACACACTTTTAGAAATGCAAAATGCTCTGGAAATTCTCAGCAATAGAATTGAACAAATAGAAGAAATTCTGACCTCGAAGACAAGGTCTTTGAATTAACCCAGTCCAACAAAGACAAAGAAAAAAGAATAAGAAAATATGAACAAATCCTCCAAGAGTGTGGGATTATGCTAAATGACAAAACCTAAAAATAATTGGTATTCTGGAGGAAGAAGAGAATTCTATGAGCTTGAAAAACATATTTGGGGGAATAATCCAGGAAAACCTCTCCAGCCTTCCTAGATGTTCTGGGGGTCTTTGTTCTTGTAGCTCCCAAAATGGTGGCAGGCCATTCCCAAGATGGGGTGGGCTGCTACCAAGATGGCAACAAGCCTTTTGTACTCTGACCTGGGGTTCTTGGCCTCATGGATGCCAAAAAAAGGAAACTTGGGCCATGTAGCGAGTGTTATAGCTCTATTAGAAGCCGTGGGTCACAGAAGAGAACCGTGGAACCCACCGACTGGTGTTCAGCTCGATTACGATGAACACAGGCACTTAGCCATGCAGGAACAATGACGAGCCTTTAGTCTGATCGGGAGTGGCAATGGGCTCCTCACTGAATCAGGAGCACAGCAGACGCCCTGCTGGATCCTAAGGGGTGGAAGTCAGCAGTGGGTCTGTGATGGTGGCAAACAGCAGTGGTGGATGGCAAGCAAAAAAAAGCTCAGCTCCACCCATAACAAACACGGACCAGAAGAGTGTGCAGCTGCAAGATTTAATAGAGTGAAAAACAGAGCTCGCATACAATGGGAGGGCACCCAAAGGGGGTTGCCACTCCCTGCTCGAATGCCTGGGTTTATATCCCAATCATTGTCCCTCCCCCTGTGCTCTCGGACGATAGATGATTTGATTATTTTTTACCTCCTGTTTTTAGTCTAATTGATATTTTAGTGAGCCCTTTTTACTACCTGATTGGTCTGGTGTGAGCTGAGTTACAAGGCCTGTTTTTAAAGGTAGGTGCATCATCTTCCCCAGCTAGGCTTAGGAATTCTTAGTCAGTCTAGGAAATCCAGCTAGGCCTGTCTCTCAGTCCCCGCTGTCAACAGGAAAACCTAAGTGCTGTTGGGGAAGTTGGCCAACAACCTCTCTTAACTGCTTCCTGCTGAATTGGGGCATAGTAGAGGTCATGCAGTTGAGATTTCCTTGGGAAGAGTGCCTTCGATGTCATTGACATCGGAGCATGGGCTAGCAGGCCTGTCCAGGGGTCCACGGTAGATCTTAGTCATGGACTGCATCTGGGGCTCCATTTGAAGACAATTTGTAGTTTTACAGCTTTGATTCTGGAAGAGACAAACTTAACAAGGAAGTTAAAGATACAGGGATTGAAATGTATGGCCTGAAGTGCAGGAGATTTTTCTTTGGCACACTTCACAGGCCCTATCAGCTTGATAGTCTTGAGAAGTCCTGGTTTAGTATATAATGATTTGGCCATCTGATGGATGCTATCAATGCCTAAGTGAAAGGTTTGGTGAAGGGTTTTAAGTAATTTCCACTGGTTAGCTGCAGGCAAAACTATTTTTCCTTCTTTGATGGCTAGCCATCCTAGGGGGAAGAAACTGTATACTTGCGAGGTTCCACATTCTATTTCTTCTGCTGAGTACTGGGGCTTGGTTTCCTGCAGGGGATTACCCCATACTAGGGGTCATTCTGTAAGCATTTCTAATGGAGGGTCCCACCTTGCGGCTCTCTTTTGTCTTCAATACCCGCTTGGCGGTTCCCTTCTATTTCCCTTTCCTTTCCTTTCCGATGACACCAGCGGTGTAAGACTGCCACCTCTTTAGGTTTCTGTACAGCCAATAATAATCTCCTAATGACCTCCTGATGTTTGATAGGTGTTCCCTCGGAAGTTAGGAATTCCCTTTCTCAGCACACCAACATGGCACAAGTATACATATGTAACAAACCTGCACATTATGCACATGTACCCTAGAACTTAAAGTATAATAATAAAAAGAAAAAAAAAAAAGAGAGAGAGAAAAAAAAGGAATTCCCTTTCTCTCCATATTTCTGCGTGGGCATGGAGGACTAGGTAAGCATACTTAGAGTCTGTATATATATTTACCCTTTTTCTGTCTCCTAATTCTAGTGCCTGAGTGAGGGCTATTAGTTTTGCCAGCTAAGCACTAGTTCCTGGAGTGAGGGGATTATTTTCAAGTATTCCATTATCACTGACCACTGCATACCCCACTTTTCGAAGTCCTTTTTCTGCAAGGAACTTCCATCAGTATACAAGCTGAGGTCGGGATCAGTCAAGGGAACCTCTAGAAGGTCCCCTCGAGCAGCATAGGTTTCAGCAGTTACTTATTGACAGTTATGTTCTATATTCTCTTCATTATCTGGAAGAAATGTGGCTGGATTAAGAGTTGCACAAGTGCGCAGTCACAGCACTGGTCCTTCAAGTAATAGAGCCTGATATTTAAGCAAACAGTTGTCTGACAGCCACAAGTCTCCCTTAGCAGTGAGTATGCCATTCACATCATGAGATGTCCACACTGTAAGATCTCTTCCCTGTATCATTTTAACTGCTTTCCAGATACTAGGACTGCTACTGTTGCCACTACCCGTAAACAATGAGGTCAACCGTTTGCTACTACATCAATTTCCTTACTCAGGTACACCACAGGTTTCAAACTGGTCCCTTGGACCTGTGTAAGGACTCCTAGAGCTATTTCTGTTTTGTTCTGTGACATACAACGAAAAATCTCACCCTGTTGGTAAGCTTAACAATGGGGCTTGCATTAGCCCCTTCTTTAGGGCCTGAAAAGCCACTTATGCTTCAGGTGTCCATTCTACTAAATGGGTATTGTCTTTCTGAGTTTCCTTAATTAGTGTGTATAATGGCCTGGCTATTTTGCCGTACCTGGGAATCCGTATTTGGCTGAAGCCTGTTATGCCAAGGAACCCTCTTAATTGCTTCAGGATTTGGGGATGAAGATAAGCCAGTATAGACTGAATGCATTCCTCACTGAGGGCCCTGATGCCTTTGGATAATTTTAGCTCTAAGTATTTCACCTGCTGTAAGCAGAGCTGAGCCATTGGTTTGGAAACCTTGTAGCCACAAATGGCGAGGAAGTATAAAAGAGCTTGGGTGGCTTGATGGCACAAGGTTTCTGAATGCACAGCTAGAAGTAAATCATCCATGTACCAAAGGACAAGAGTGTCCAAGTATGAGAACTGGCTCAAGTCTTGGGCTAATGTCTGACCAAATAGATAAGGGCTATCCCTGAATCCTTGGGGTAAAATAGTCCAGGTGAGTTGAGACGTTGGGTTCAAACGATCTTCAAAAGCAAACAAAAATTGAGAACCAGGATGTACAGGGATGCAGAGAAAGGCATTCTTAAGGTCCAGGACTGTAAACCACTCTGCTTTCTGTGGTAATTGGGAAAGCAGAGTGTAATGGTTAGGTACAGCTGGGTATAGAGGGACAATGGCCTCATTGATAATCCTTGATAATCCTGAGATCTTGCACTAACCTCCACTGTCCGTTGGGTTTCTGTACTCCTAAAACTGGAGTATTACAGGGGCTATTGCATGGTTTTACTAGGCCTTGGGCTTTTAAGTTCTTAACAATCTTTTGGAGTCCTTGTTGGGCCTCAGGTCTAAGGGGGTACCGCCTTTGATAGTGAAAGGAGGCCGAATTCTTCAGTTTAACTTGAATGGGATGGACATTCTTCGCTTGTCCATATTGTCCTTCTGTTGCCCAGACTTCAGAATTAATTCCTTCCTCAAGAAGGGGACAAGAAACATGTGTTCCTTCTCCTATGTTCAGGTGTATAATGGCCCCTGCTTTTGCTAGAATGTCTCTCCCTAACAAAGGAGTGGGACTTTCAGGCATAATTAGAAAGGCATGTGGAAAGAGTAAAGTTCCCAGTCACAACTTAAGGCTGGGAGAAGTATCTAGTGACTGCCTGTCCTAAGACTCCTCGGATAGTGACAGATCTGGAGAACAGTTGTCCAGGACGGGAAAGTAAGACTGAGAAGCCCGGGCCAGTGTCCAGGAGACAGTTCACCTCCTGGCCCTCAATGGTCAAACATACCCGGGGCTTTGTGAAGGTGATGGCATGGGCTGGCGCTTGTCCCGGGCACCCTCAGTCCTCCTGCTGAATCACCTGGTTAGTGGCTTCTGACACAGAGGATCTTCATCCCCTGGGGCAGTGGGCCTTCCAGTGATTCCCTTGACATAAGGGGCATGGATGAGGGGGTGGCTTATTTCTATTCAGACAATCTTTTTTAAAGTGCCCTTGTAGACCACACTGGAAGCTTTGCCCAGCCTTTCCCTTTTCCAGAGCCTCCAAAGTCCACTTGCCTGAGGGCCATGACAAAAGAGGTGGCCCTTTTTTTTAAAATCTCGTTTGTCCTGTTCTGCCAACTCCTCTTGATCTCTATTATAAAAAAACCAAGGTTGCCAAGTTCAATAGGGTTTGTAAGTTTTGCTCTGGGTCTAAGGTGGACTTTTGAAGTTTTTTTCTAATGTCTGCAGCTGACTGAGTGACAAACTTATCCTTTGAGATTAGTTGGTCTTCAATAGAGAAAGGTGACACAGAGATATGCTTCCTCAAGGCCTCCCTTAGTTTCTCCAGAAAGGCAGTAAGATTTTCTTCTTTTCCCTGTGTTATAGTGGACATCATTGAATCATCTGTAGGTTTCTTCCTAGTTTTCCTTTGTCCTTCCAGCACACAAGTTAGCAAATGTCTGCGGCACCAATCTCCATGTGAAACTAGTAGGCCTTACAAAACCTAAAAAGTTAGCACCAGGTGGCCCTAGATAGGGTCTCACCCTGCCTAGATAGGGTCCCACCCTGCCTCGATAGTGTTCCACCCTGATAGGGTCCCACCCTGCCAATTCCGGGAAACAACCTGATGAGGTCCCACCCTGCCAACTCCAGGGGTCTCACCCTGCCTCAAAGTTCCCGGAATTATCAACTCCAGGAAAGAACCTCATAAGGTCCTGCTCTAACCAATTAAACCAAGACCCCTTGCTCAGGCTATAGCTAGACCCAATCATTTTACGCCTTAAGCTTTGTTTGAATTTCGCGCCATAAGCTGTGTTTGAACTTGTGTTAGCATATATAAACAGCCTGTAACAAGCAGTCGGGGTCCCAGGACCAACTTAGAGCTTGGGACCCTAGCGCGCTAGTAATAAATAACTCTCTGCTGTGAACTTCGTGTCGGTGATCCTTCGCGACGACCCCTGCCCAGGAGGGAATCGAGAGTTCAGTTCCAACACATGTTCTGATTCTGTGTCCCAGTGAGGGTCTACACTGGGAACTGCCTGCTGGCCTGTGGGGAATTGTTCTCCTTCCTCTGTTTTCATCCTATCATTGACCTGACTGAGATACCCAGAGATTGCCAAACTCTCAGGCTGCAACTATGGCGGCACTTCTCTCATTTGGGTTTGGTGTCTGATCTAGCAGTAACATTACATCTCTCCATGTCAGATCAAAGGATTGTCCTAACCCTCGTAGAACATCAATGTAGCCATAAGAGTTATCTG
This sequence comes from Colobus angolensis palliatus, assembly GCF_000951035.1. NCBI lineage: Eukaryota > Metazoa > Chordata > Mammalia > Primates > Cercopithecidae > Colobus > Colobus angolensis. The sequence goes on from NW_012117088.1 coordinate 1,823,096, forward strand.
AGACTTTACCTAGGTCTATTTTAATGTGCTTCAAGGCTGAGAGGGAAAAGGTACATGCACTCTGACTGGGCCAAATTCTGCAGAATACATCTTCAGAGTGTTTTTGCCTTGAGGGGAATGTTTCCCATCTGGAAAGAGAACACAGGGCTGCCAGCACCCATAGTCATTTTCCGATAAGTATTAGTTCTAGAGCGTCCTCTACGGTTATTCCACTCCAGAGTGCTTATTCCTTTCCAGAGTGCGTAACCACCCATGGACCTCTGCTTATCAAATTAGTTATGCTCACCAGTGTAGCAGTTCTGCACCTGTTTTCCCGCCTTTGTTGACCACAAAGAAAACGTTCTGAGCTGCTGGATTCTAGTGGTCCTTTACCAGTTTGCCCAACATTGCCTTTGCCCTCAGGGGTGAGTTCTAGAGCTGGGCTGGTTTCCTGAGTATTTCGTAACAACCCAGCTGCCCCATCAAGATGCATTCCCATAGCCAACAGTTCTTATGCAAATTCGTTTCAGAGAGGGTGTAGGTAACCTTTTGAGTCAGGATTGAGTTAGTTTTTTTGATTCTGTAAGTACTTTAAGTCTTGGCTGAGCACAAACAGCTCATACGTTTGAGCAGACCAGTTATTAGGCAATTTTCCTAACTCTGCTTCTACAAGAGTTTCCCTATAAATTGCTGAATATCCATTGTGATTTTTTTCCTCAATCATCTGGAAGGAGCAATCTATCACCCTGTCCTGAAGGGGGTTCCTGCTAGTTCTGGTCGGACCTTTGTATGGTAATTAAGATTTAAATCAAATGTTAGGAAATTTGCTGGGTTAAGGGAATTTTCAGCAGTTAGCATTATATCCGTTAGTGTTAAATCACCGTTTTCTAACAGAATAACCCCATTCTTTAAGATTTTTGAGTTAGTAATTTACATTTTTGCTTTTTGGCTTAGGATAGTTCTGAACTATCTGAACTGTATCTGAACTGGTGAGGTGTGCTCACAATGAAGTTTCCTCTAAAGGTTATTCTTCTACTTTTAGCAAAGCAGTTGCCGCTACCAACTGAATGCATTTGGTCCATCTGCGGGTTACTGGGTTCAAAGTTTTTGATAAGAAGGCTACGGATTGTCAGTGGTCTCAGTGTTTTCAGGCTACTCCCTTGTTTACACTGACAACAAGGTAGTATTGGAGTGTTACAGACTCATGGTGAAGACCTTCAATTATCAATAATAGGTTTTAAATTTACCCTGGCATTTAAAGGAATAGGGCACACTTTTTTCTTTACTACTTCTTTCTCTTTCTTTCTCTCTTTGACTCCTTCTTTGTCTCTCTGCCTCCTTCCCCTCTCTCTCTCTCTCTGCTTCTCTTTCCCCTCTTGTCTCTCTCTCTCTCTCCCTCTCTTCTTCTCTCTCCTCTCTGTCTCTGTCTCTCTCCTCTCTGCTTCTCTCTCCTCTCTGTCTCTCCCTCTCTCCTCTCTGTCTTTGTAGATGGATTTTGGAAACACAGTGGAAGGACGTTCGCTCATTGCTTCCATTTGCCACCATAGGAATATGTGCCTCACTTTAATTTACTCAATTCGTTTTCATCCTGACCTATTATGTCGTTGTAGACCGAGTTCCAGTTGTTAAAGTACTGTGTTATCAGTTCTAAGGCCCTGGCAAGGGTGGTGGGGAATGGGTCTCACATAACTGCCCTTTCGACTGCTGTATGCCTAAATTGGGAGGGACACCAGGGACAAGACTCCCTGGGTTCATAGCCTAGGGGCCACTGCCTTGTTCTCTGCCTCTATAGTTGTACCTTTTCCAGAGTGTCCTGTGGATGGAATCACATGGAATGCAGCCTTTTGTGTATGACTTCTCCAGTGGTTGCCGCAGATTACACGTGGGTCAGGGGTTGACTACAGTGGGCATGTGGGAATTTGGGGGGTGATGAAACTTCTCTATCTTGACTGTCATGGGGGTTACAGGTCAGCGCACATTTGTCAAAACTCCTAGAACTGCACACTGACAAGAATGAATTTTAGGCTCTCAGGAAACAAATGTAGGCAGGTATTGTGCCCCTTGCATGCATGAGAACACTGAGCCAGGAAGCTTGTCAGAGACAGAGAAAACGTCCTGGACAACCTGAGCCATATAAGTTCCCTTCAATTCCCTGAGGTAGGATGTGTGGCCAGGACTTCATGTCTACAGTGGTCACAGCAGAAACTCAGAGGTAGGAGCTCCCATTGTCCACTAAAGAAAGGTGGCAAGTCTTGAAGAGATGAGAAACTTGAGCAGTTTTGAGGGTCAGATCTCAACAAGGTGAGGGGCAGGAGTATGAACACAGATGGCTCTGGGGCATGTTTGGACACAATCCCTAGTGGAGAGTAGAGGGAGAGAAGGCCCTCTAATGTTGCCCACCCCAGCTGACCCCAGACTTGGGTGCTACTGATTTATCTGGGAGGTGATCTCAGGAAGCACTAGTAGGGGAGGGGGAAGTGAGACTACAAAGGAGAAGATGCCAGCAGAGGCTGCATTAAAGAGCAGGTGACAGCTGTGGACAATGGAGGTTCCATCCCATGAGGAAGTTGAGTGTTTACCCACTGATTCCCACTGCTACTGGCTAAGGCTATTTCTGGGGAACTGTGCCCAGCTTGCTTTGCACCCTGCAGAGGCAAAGGGAAACTCTTTAGGCAGAGCTGGGGCTATGACTCCTTCGACCTCCCAGGAAACAGGAGCCTAAGGAGCATGAACAGACCACTTTGATATCTCCTGCCATTGGTGTCAACATTGGCCACCTTCACTTGTAGAAGTCTTGTTATCAGGAAATAGAAATTGCTGAAAGTATTTTGTTTTCTGGTTTTATCTCATCAATGTGAAAGAGGGGTAAAAGATGCCATTTCTTGTCTCCCACATCATCCTTATGACCATAATAATTGTTGAGGCTGAGACATCTCTGACGCTATGCTCAGGCCAACTGATGAAGCCCACACATGAACAAATGTCAAAGTAAAAGCCAGACCTCAGCGACTTCCATCTGACCCCTCTTCCCATTGCTTCATTGTACAGTAAAATCCAACATGATACTTCCTTCTGGAACAGACATTGAAGTTCTGCTCCTTTCTGTTATAGTTGCAGTGAGCATGCTTTTCTCTTTCTTGAAGATTAAAGGAAGAAGTTTGTTACAGCAATGTCACAAAGCAGAGCACCTCCAAAGAGATTTTTCTTTTCAATTAAAAAAAAAATTCTAATTTTATTTTAGATTCAGGGGTTACACATGCAGGTTTATTACATGAGTATATTGCATGATGTGGTTTGGGGTCCTATTGATCCTGCCACTAAGGTAGTGAACATAGCACCCAACAGTTAGTTTTCAACCCTTGCCACTCCTCCCTCATCCTTCTAGTAGTCCCCAGTGTCTATTATTGTCATCTTCATGTCCAGTGTACCCAACATTTAGCTCCCAACTATAAGTGGGAACATGTATTTGGTTTTCTGTTCCTCATTAATTCATTTATTTGCTTAGAATAATGTTCTCCAGCTGCATCCATGTTCTTACAAAGGACACAGTTTTGTTCATTTTTATGGCTGCAAAGTGAAAAGTGAGTGCAAGTTTTATTTTAGTGGCTTTTCAGATTTTAATCACATTCTAGCTACTTCCACCATTTTACACTTTAGACTGAGTAGAAGAGGACAATAGGCAGCTACAATATTTCCCTTCCAATTCTGAAACTAAAGTCAGAAAAATTAAAAGAGGTGTTTATTTAAAACACAGGGAGTTAAATGGCTTGGAATCAATAGTTTTAACTGTTCCAAAGGTTGTAAAGTTAACACAGTAATAATTTTTATTTATGCTAATTTTCTCTTTAATTTCCTTATTTACCTATTTATAAAAAATCCTTTCATAATAGTTTTTATCCAACAATAAAATAACAATAATAGAGTGAATTCACTGCAACTTAAATGGCTTTAAAGAAGCACTACATTTTCTTTGCCATTGGTTTAAGCATTAGTTATCCATAGAGTTCAAACAATAAATAAGAATACTCAAGAAAAAGACTTGAAAGGGATCAAAGCTCCACTTCTGAGATGACGTCAGTAGGAGGTCTGTTTCCCACTTTCCATCAACAACTCAAGCAAAGCCAGTGAACAATAGTTTTATTTTTTTTTTAGTTTAATGTGTGGAAGTTGTCCAAACAGCATATAGCATACAGCAAATGAAGAAACATCTATTTAAGAAAATCTACTAAAACTCAGAACAATGAGAGTCTGTAACATTTGAGCCACCTTCTACACTCTCCCTTTTTACCCCAAGCTCAGCCTAACAGAAACTTCAATCCAAGTGCCAAAAAGATGAGTTCCTTCTCTTTTCAATTTCTGATCAAAGGTTGCCATATTTTATTGGAAGGGGGAACCACTAACATTTTTCATCTTCTCCAACTCCGTGAAGAGGATATATTCCAGGTGCATGTTGCCAGAGGGTTGGTGGCTATCTTCCTCCCAACAGCTCTCACTCAGGATGGAGTGTCTACTCTGTGCGTGGCTGGCAAGAACATTGGGGTTCCGATTTTCCTGACATGAACTCGATCTTTGGGTAGCATCCCACACCAGGAGAGTCAAGACAAAAAGTCCGGAGGACCAGAGGCTAACTCCTCCAGCCAGTTCCTGGAGTAGGTTTGAGACATCTTAACCAAATGAAAGGGGAAACCATAGAAAAAGGAACATCTGAATGCCCCCCAAATGAATTAATTTTATTTTAAACAGAATATGGTGAAGTTCAAGTCTAAGGGTATTTGTGAAAACAAATAGCTCTTCTTAAGGAAGAGCAAAAAGTTTAACCATAGGCCAACTAGTTCGCCAGACAGAAAGAGAAAGAGGTGGATAAGAAGTGCCCTCCCTGGGGTCTCCATAAACCTCAAACACTGTCTTTAAAAACTACTACCGTGGCCGGGCATGGTGGCTCATGCCTACAATCCCAGCATTCTGGGGGCCCACGTGGGTGGATCACCTGAGGTCAGGAATTCGAGACCAGCCTGGCCAACATGGTGAAACCTTGGCTCTACTAAGAATACAAAAATTAGCCGGACTGGTAGTTGACACCTGTAATTCCAGCTACTCAGGAGGCTGAGGCAGGGGAATCACTTGAACCTGGGAGGCGGAGGTTGCAGTGAGCCAAGATCGCACCACCACACTCTGGCCTGGACAACAGGGTAAGACTGTCTCAAAAAAACAAAAACGAAACAAGAAATAAAAACAATATTGCATGGATTTAATCAGATAATACTACAGAGCAATTTATGCCCCAGGGCATTGTCCAAAACAATAGAACAATCAACTGATAATTTGGATGTGATACCAAACAAGGCAGGCAGCTTAACAGAGAGATCAGGAAAGGAGACAGCGCCCTGCTAAAACCACTGTTTTCACAAGTAACTATGCATGTCCAAAGCTGTGCCTTCCTTAGGAGAGAAACCGCAGGGAAATAGACTTCGTTAAAATAGACTGGTCATGTCACCAATCAATAAACAAGGAAATGATAATGAAAACAACCCCATCTAGCAGGGAAGGGGAATCATTAGTGTTTGCTTAGGACTAGGCAAGGTGGGATGATCTGGGGGTACAGAGGTTTTTTTGTTGCAGTAATGCAAATATTAGAACATTGGTTGTGGCGATGATTACAAAACTCTGTAAACATATTAAAAGCAATGGGAAAATCATACAGTATGTGAATTGTATTTCAAGGAAGATGTTTTAAAAATACCTAAAATTACTATTTAAGCATAGAAACCAACCGTTCACCCTCAAACGCCCTGAAACGTATTTAGATTACCAAGTGAAAGATAGTTTTCTGCCAAATCAGAAATTGTAAACTTGCCTAGGTTTATTCAAATAGTTTGGCAGGGAACCTGTGGGAAATGAGTTCTGAGCTGATGGTCAGCCAGCACTTCCAGTGGACCAGTAGTGACGGAGGGTGGCACATCATTTATCTTGTTTGTTACTGGCTAAAATAAACACTGCTGCCTCTGGGCCACGCACTGGACATGTAAAATCTTCCCAAGTCTGCGGTGCTATGAACTCTGCAGACCTATGTATGTTATCAAAAATCTCACAGTGACCTTATGCCTGTGAGCATCAGACTAGTAAGGCAAGTGAAAGATTTTAGAAAAGTGAATCTAAGTAGAAACATATCCTCATATCCTTCTATTTGTTTAAAATGTTTACCATTTTCAGGTGATGCCCAACTTTTGATTACAACTTTTGAGTGTGTTAACAGGAATGTTTTCTGAACTCATCATTGATTTGCTTCTTCTAAATGGAAACCTCTTGTCTGAACATTTATGTGTCTAAGACCAAATAGTGTTCATTCTAACTTGAATGGGAGGTGTTCCCTGTCAGTTCCTGTTACTTATTTAGCCTTGACTGAGGAAAGCTATTGTTCTGCAAACATGATGTGCTGTGACTTTTGGTATAGCATGGGGGGAATATTTAGGAGGAAAAGATGATCTGCTTAAATAGTCAAATCAGTGGCAATTATTGAGATAGCAGTCATTCAATCATCCAACTTCATTAATTCAATAGATGCTAGACAAGGTGCTAGGTCTTGAGACTATAGGAGTGAAATGGTAACACCTTTTCCCCACCCATTACAAGGGTCTTGCCTGACACTCCTACAACAAAAGACAGGTTATCAAGAGAAAAGCATAACAAATTTATTTACCAAAGTTTTACATGACACAGGAGACTTCAGAAATGAAAGCCCAAAGATCCAGGGAAAACTACAGTTTTTTTTTTTGTTTTTTTTTTTCTTGTTGTTGTTGTTTTGAGATGGAGTCTAGCTCTGTTGTCCAGGCTGGAGTGCAGTGGCCGGATCTCAGCTCACTGCAAGCTCTGCCCCCCGGGTTTACGCCATTCTCCGGCCTCAGCCTCCCAAGTAGCTGGGACTACAGGCGCCCGCCACCTCGCCCAGCTCGTTTTTTGTATTTTTTAGTAGAGACAGGGTTTCACCGTGTGTTTTAAGCTTGCACTCAATGCAGGATCAGCTGCATAGAAATACGATTGGACAAAAAGGGTGTGTTGTAATGGTGATAAACAGAAGGAGCCCAGTAAAGCCTGTTTTTTCAGATTCTTCTGGGCCTATGTAGCATTCCTTCTTCCAGGTATAGGGCATGACACCTGTCACATAAGGACCCTCAAGGGAAAAGGGAGAAGACCAGAGAGTAAAGTTTATAGGTTTTATGGCCTGCTTTCAAGGAGAAGAGTTTTAGTTTCTACGACCCACTTTTGGTAGAGAAATGGGGAAAGGAGAAAGGAGAGTAGGAGAAGGTCAGAGAGAAATTCTTGTTTCTGAGGCCCTTCCAATTTCCTTCCATTGAAAGTACTCAGCAGACCAAGGTGTCATATTTTGGGATGACATGTTCTAAGCCCCAACTGGGGCCATGGCAGTGCCTAAGATATAGCACCCACACTCAGGGAATGTCCCAGTCAGTGACATTGCCTTAAGGTGAACTCAAACTGCCGACTTGAAGGGATGTCTGTGATGCACATTATTATTTCTATGCCTATTCAGTTTGCTTTTCTTTCTCTAAGTTAAAGGGAAAGAATGTCCCAAGTCTTTGTATTCAGAGGAATGTTCATCCTCATTCTCTGACTATCCGTCCAGAGGGGCTAGAGAAGTGAGAAGTTACAGGTGTTTGCACAATAATGACAAATAGAATACGCTTGGATGCAACGTTACCAACATCCCTTACTGTCTTTTACCCTAAGTTACTTGTGAAATTGAAATATAGTTACAAAAACATTTTCCTCCTTTCAAACAAAAATTGTGAAATGTGTAAGTTACAATTAAGAGGTTATAATTCTTAAAAGAATTCCAAAAAGCAAAAGCTTCCCAGTAAGTGTAAATCACATCAGAAATGTTAAGAAAATGATTTTTAAAAAAGTAGAATGAGGGAGGAAATCCTGGATCTTATTGACAGGGCAATAAAATTAATAGCACATGGACTTTTCATCACATTGTTTCTTAAGCTGGTATTACATGAAATATAATAAAAAGATTGGTATCACCCTAAAGATATCTGAACCATCAAAACCTGGAGAGCGAGAAAAAAAATGACTAATGGAGAATCTCCATGCTGTGGCTGTAGTTTAAATGGACAGAAAGCACCCCCTCTCCCTTTCACTCATTGTGGACTCACCCTTAAGACTAGCTCTGGTGATGGTCTCCAGGCTTAACTGATGTCACTTCAGGTCTTTTTGGAGTCTGTCTCTTTCTCTATTTTCTGCCCAGTCAGATACCACTGTAGCCTAGTGCACTTTGTTTTAAATGAACTTAGGGAAATGTATCTGAACATCTTCAAAAAAAATACTGTTTTTCTATCTTTTTAATCCATGTAATACTTTCACTTGATTTTTTGGAAAAATGTACATGGTGCTGAAAAGCATATGTAACTCAGCCCAAATCAACAGAAGCAAAGGCTTCTGTTTTCATAGTTGCTTCTACGTTTCCATAGTACATGCTTATGTAGCTATTTCTCAATTGGTTAGTTTCAGACATCATATATTGACTTACCATTAGACGAGTAAAGGACTTACCCTCCTTGCACTATATCCTGCCTTCCCATTTTAGATATATCATATTTCATTTAACAGTTAAGCCTTACATTAACAAGTCTATGTAAATATAATCATTGATTAAACAGTCAGAAAGCTACTATGATTCTATTTGCTTTTGTGGTTCAGACTTTTTCTTGCTCTTGCCATATATGTTAATCAAATACTGTTAGTTCCAAATTGTCCATCTACCACATCAAGTGCTCTTTTATTCTGTGAATCTTCCTTTCTATCTACCCTCCTGCTCCAAACCAAACTGGCAAATCTCTAAACCTGTCTGTGTGTGACAGATATTTCTTATATTCTCAAGAAACTTCATGGCAGTGTGTAGAGATATTCCTCATTCCTTTATTTTACTTTTTAATTTTTTTCAGTTAACAATGGAGTCTCGCCCTGTCTCTCAGGTTGGAGTGCAGTGGCATGATCATAGTTCACTGTAACCCTGAACTCCTGGGTTCCAGCAGTCCTCCCACCTCAGCCTCCCAAGTAGCTCGATCTACAGATGCATGCAACCACACCCATTTTTTCATTTTAATACTTTATTTTTATTGTAGACATAGAGCCTCATTTTGTTGCCCAGGCTGATCTTGAATTCCTATCCTCAAGTGATCTTCTCACATCAGCCTCCTAAAGTGTTCAGATCAGTGACATGAACCATGACACCTGACCCTCATTTCTTTTTATAGCTGTATGGTATTTCACTGCTTGGGTCTACCATATTTTATTCCAGTAGTCCCCTACATAAGATTTTTTTCTCTTTAGCTTTTTGCTTTTGAAATAGTTCTGTATCAAATAGCTTTGAGCATAAGCCTTTTTATTTTATTTTTTATTGATTCCTAGAATTGGTATTACTTGGTCAGAGAATAAATTTATATGCAATTATTCTAGATACTGCTAAATTCCGTTCCATTGGGTTTTATATTTTTGCATTCTCTTCAGTTACAAATATAATTGCATGTTCACTCATAATCTCTCAGACAGAGTACTCGTCAAATTTAGGGAAATTTTTCAAATTGATAAATCAGAAATTGGATCATAATCTTGAGTTCAGTGGCATAATCTGGGCTCACTACAACCTCCACCTCTGTGGTTCCAGCAATTCCCCTGCCTCAGCCTCCCGAGTAGCTGGGATTACAGGCACACGCCCGCACACCCAGCTAATTTTTAGTAGAGACGGGGTTTCACCATGTTGGCCAGACTGGCATAATCTTGTTCTTAATCTGTATTTTGCTTATTGTGAGTAAGACTAAGCATTTTTTCACATTATTCACAAATATTTTAACTTACCAATTCACTCTGCTTGTATTCTACAGCTCATTTTAGAATTATAGAAAATCATTTTATTTTAATCTATTATTATTTTAACGACAAACTAACTTAGAATTACAGAAAATTCTAGTCATTTTCTATAGGATTATTGGTCTCTTCTGTATTTTAGAAGCTTTTTATATAAAAAGACCTTGACTTTTTATCTATGATATAAGTAAACACATATCTGATCTTGTTATAAATTTTGCAAGAAATATTCTCCTGTGAAATAAAGTGATGATTATTAGAATGGAAGTTATATAACATATAGTGCTGAATTAAGGACTTAATCCATCAATTCCAACCTTATTCAATCCTTTTGCTTTTCAGAAACATGATAGATTTTGAATTTCATCAAATGCCTTTTCTGTGTCTATATAAGCAGATACAAGCATAAGATATTTTATCTTAACTCTAATGTGTTAGATTTTATTAATGGGACTTCCTGATATTTAACCACTCTTCAATTCCTAGAATAAAGCTTACTTAGTTATAATGTGTAGTGTTTTTTTTAATAAATTCTATTTGCTAGTAATTGATCTAAGATTTTTATGCAGATATTTGTAAATGGGATCGGTCTGCAGTTTTCTTTTTTGGTTGAACCTATCAGGTTATAGAAGAGAATATTTTGCTCATTTTATAAAAATAAACTTAAAAGTTTAACCTCTTTTTTCCTGGACTGGAAAGACTTAAGGTGCATTGAGATTACATGATGCTTACAGTGCACTTTGGAGAATGAAGCAAGAAGTTTGTGAAGCCATCAAAGTCTAAATCTTTTATTGTGAGGGAGCTTCTTAGCTGCTTCCCCTTTTCTTCTGTGGCAATTGCTCTCTTTAGATATTCTCTCTACTGGGTCCAGTATTTTTCTATAAAATTATCTCTTTTATCTAGGTTTTAAAATTTAAGTTGCCTACAAGTTTTTTAGTTTTTTTTGTTTTTAATAACAATCATACTGTAAACAAGATTAAACATGGACACATATCTTACTCTCAATATTTTAATAGTACCACCTGGGCTATGATAATCTCATCATAGCTACTATTTTAAAAAAATTATTAGTTATATATTCTTAACTTTAATATATTGTACTTTAAGTTGTACTCTTTTATATTTAGCTAAATTTACTTAGAGACTTTCTACTAATCAGGAAGTGCCAGCTTACAGGTGGACATGTGTGCTACTTCTGTACATTTTTATTGCAAAGAAATCCTGTAGAAAACTGGTTGGAAAGGTCTCCTATCTTTTCCAGTGAAGCGTACTTTGGCAGATGAAACAAGAGAAGACTTGGGTAGTCAAGCAACATTTAATGTCTCTCTCTTCTATAGTTAAGCCGAAAACATTTTCCAGATCTTGATAAGTCTTTGTGACAATGCCCTCAGAGTTTATTCTTGTACCATTTCCTCCTTTATAGTTCCCTGAGCCTTCATCTCTTTTTTTCTCTCAAACCTGCAAATCACCTCTCTGACCTCCCTTATCTACTAAGAAAATATTTTCAACATTTCCTCTCTCTTTCTCTCTCTCTGTCTCTCTCTCTTCTCCTGTCTGCTATATGCCTCATTTTGAAACATTTGTTCTTCCAAAGACATCATATTTATTAAAGTTACATTTTTTTTCACTCATGCTATCAGTGTTTCATGATTGCATATCAAAGCAAAGAATCCTTTAAGATTCTTAGCTATCCTTTAGGATCGCTTACAGCACTTAATACATTTCTCTTTCATTTGTTGATATTTTTAAAAATGGTCTTTATCCCTACTATATTTTGGGGACTCCCAGGTCTAGAGCTTCTATTCTGGGGATGGACAATAATAAAATACTTCTTTTCCAAGTCATCCCAATGACAGGAACATAGAAACTTGGAGAAGCTGAATTTCAGCACACATGGAAATAGCATGTTTCATTATGGAAATAGATTTCCCCTGAGCTGGCCTGCATTAAGAAAGAGCATCTGCTAATTATACCAGGGGGCAAGACTACAAAGGCCAATTTACATTTTATGTGTGGTGTCCTTGATTTGCTTCTGAGAACCAAAACAATATAAAGGATTACAGATGGTTTAATTATTGACAGTCACTCCCTTGCTTTCCGTCTGAGGGTGTCAGGGTCTGAGGCTTTGTTCACCTCACAGCACTGCCTCAGCTACCCTGGCGAAGGCTTCAGGATCCCCTTAGCATAGGCTCAAAGGTGGGGGTCTTTCTCTTGGCCTCTGAATGACACTATGCTCAATATAATGATAAATAAAATGAAACAAACTGGTGGACTCCTTCGGTTTAATTGCTTCCTGCTCATCTGCTGTTCGCCTTTGTCTATGTTGAAGTAACTGCTTCCTGTCGCTAAAGTATATTCTTGGTGAGATTATTTTTCTTGTATCCTATCCAAAGCTCTGTTTTGTGTGTGCATGTGTGTGTGTGTGTGTGTGTGTGTGTGTGTGAGACTTATCCACAGACCTGATTAAAATCCAATTATCAAGGGACAGTGCAACACAATGGGTTGCATCCTGGAGCAGCAGCTGTGAGACCTGCACTCTCCTTCCAAATTTGGCTCTTATTGGTGGGTGGCCTTGAACAACCTCTTTTGCTCAGTTCCCATATGCGAAAAATAGGGTCAACAATGGATATTTCACAGGAATTTTATAATTAATAGTATACTTGAAAACATTCATTAAAAACTAAAAAACCATATATGAAGAAAAAATGCAATTACTATATCCTTTGTAGCACTTAGTTATTTAAAGCTTACATGTGCCAGTCCTCTTACAGCTATTTTTAAGTCTACTTTTAAGTACATTAACACTTAGAATATTAACAACAACTCTTTAAATAGGTACTGTTATCCTCATTTTACAGATGAAGAAACTGAGGCACAGAGAGGTTAAGTACCTTGCTGAAGGTCACCCAAGCAGAGTGGTTTGGCTATGGAGACTAGGTTTTGATCACGACATTGTACTCCTTTATATACAGTATCTTGGGCATAAGAGGCCCCCAAAAAGGAGAGAGAGGTAGTTACTTAACCATAGTAAATTATATATAGTAAAAGATAGTCACTTAAAAGTTTTTAATACTGTGTTTTGACCTATCCAGCATCCTTGGCCTATTAAAATAAGCTCACCTACTTTCTAATCAACAGAGCCCAAACTGTAATTGTTATTTCATGTTTATTTTCAGAGTTACTTGTGAATGGCAGCATCTATGAGCTTTTGGTGGATCCTTCTGTAGGTGCCTTCCAAGTAGTCATTCAAGTAGGACACACAAAAATTTCATGCAAAATTCATGAATACTGATAATCTTTAAAAATCTATACTGTTAGAAAGTGATTTTGTTATCTAAGAGTTAACCTATGTCTAATAAAAATCTTTATTTTTTGAGTCACCAAATTTATTTGAAAACTTTTCTCATTCAAGCAAGAGAGCACTTTGATTTTCATCTCATTTCAATTTAATTCCTTCTCACCACCCCCTCCAAGAAAAGTCTATTAGCTATTCTTCCTTCCACATTTTTGGTTGCGGTTGGTACAGGTGAATATGCACAAAATGGACCTATTGATTTCTAGGCAAATGTCATCAGTTACAGCCACTTAAGACTAGGACATCCCCACCTTTGCTCGGTTTTGACTGGTGGTGACCCACATAGCCTGTGACTTGACTTGGTCCATTTTAGCCTCTTCAAGAACCTATTTCCAATGCCCTAAGTTGTAAATTTTTCTCGTTTTATTTCATAGAATGGTCCTGAAGCACTGAACTTGTCAATGCAGGATTTTTGCATTTTCGTATTAATCAGTATGTAAAATGGAAGGGCAGATTATAGGGCACAAAGTACATAGGCTTTTTTGGGGACATGTGGATCTAGGAGCACCTGGTGGCATTAGACAGGGGAAAAGAGTAAGAAATTGGTCTGGCTATAATCTCCAACTTCTCTCCCCAGAATTTTTGAGATATATAATTGATGTTTTCCTATATCATATGAAAAGTATTATACAAAAGTAGCTTTGAGAGTTGACAAAAATAAGCTATGTGGAAAGGACTCCCTATTCAGTTAATGGTGCTAGAATAGCTAACTAGTCATATACAGAAGAATGAAATAGGACTCTTACCTTTCACCATATCGAAAAATTAATTCAAGGTTGTTAAAGGTTTAAGTATAAAACCTCAAGCTATAAGAATCCTAGAAAAAAATGTAGGAAGCACCATTCCAGACATCAACCTTGGGAAAGAATTTATGATTAAGTCCTCAAAAGCAATTGCAACAAAAACAAAAATTGACAAGCAGGACCTAATTAAACTAAAGAGCTTTTGCATAGCAAAAGAAATACATCAACAGAATAAACAGGCAGCCTACAGAATGGGAGAAAATATTCACAAACTATGCATCTGATAAAAGTCTAATATTCAGAATCTGTAAGGAATTTATACACCTCAACAAGCAAAAAACAAACAATTTCATTAAAAAGTGGGCAAAGGATAAGAACAGACACTTCTCAAAATCACACAAAATTTGCCGACAAACATATGAAAAAAAAGTTCAATATCATTCGTCATAAGAGAAATGCAAATTGCAACCAAAATGAGATACCATCTCACATGAGTCAGAATGGTTATTATTAAAACAACAAATTCCAGCAAGGCTATGGAGCAAAGGGAACACTTACACACTGTTGGTTGGAATGCAAATTAGTTCAGTTGCCGTGGAAAGCAGTTTGGAGATTTCTTAAAGATCTTAAAACAGAACTACCATTTGATCCAGCAATTCCATTACTGTGTGTATACCTAAAAGAATATAAATCATTCTCCCAAAAAGACAGCTGCACACATATGTTCACTGCAGCACTATTCATAATAGCAAAGTTCTGGAATCAACCCAGGTGCCCATCAGTGGTGGATTGAATAAAGAAAACATGGTACATATGCACCATGGAATACTATGCAGCAATCAAAAAGAAGAAAATCATGTCCTTTGCAGCAACATGAATGCAGCTGGAGGCCATTATTCTAAGCAAATTAATGTAGAAACAGAAAACCAAATACCGCATATTCTCAATTATAAGTGGGAGCTAAACATTCAGTATAACATGGACATAAAGATGGCAACAAATAGACACTGGGAACTACTAGAGCAGAGAAGGAGGGAGGAGGTCAAGGGTTGAGAAACCATTGGGTACTATGCTCACTACCTGGGTGATCTGATCAATGATACCCCAAACCTCAGCAGCATGCAATATACCCATGTAACGAACCTGCACATGCATCCCTGAATCTACAATAAAAGTTGAAATTATTTTTAAAATATTAAAAATAAAGTCTTTTCGCTGGGTGAGGTAGCTGATGCCTGTAATCCCAGCACTTTGGGAGACCTAGGTGTGCAGATCGCCTGAGGTCAGGAGTTCAAGACCAGCCTGGCCAACATGGTGAAACCCCATCTCTACTAAAAATACAAACATTAGCTGGGCATGGTGGCAGGTGCCTGTAATCCCAGCTACTCAGGAGGCTGTGGCAGGAGAATCACTTGAACCCAAGAGGCAGAGGATGCAGTGAGCTGAGATCATGCCATTGCACTCCAGTATCAAGAGCGATACGCCTTCTAAAAAAAAAAAAATGCTTTTAATACTAATGTAAAAGATAGCTTTGAGCCCCTTTTTCTTCAGAAATTGTGGAGCAGCCATGGCGTTTAGGAGATCTGAAATCCCAAGCTTCCTTTTACTTGTTCTTTTATGCCTGGTCTCACAATTCTCCCTTTAACATTACACGTCCAGTGCTATGGATGTTTTGAGACTGTCCTCCTTTTTTTTTTTTTCTTTTTATAAGCATCTCAAGATTGGACTCATTGAATAAGGTGAAAGTCTCCTAATTTAACTTAGTCTCAGTTTTGGTAAATTTTTTCTCCCTTACTTTATCCCCATGAATTACTTCTACCAATGATTTTGTTGGTAAAAATTCCTTACAACAACGATAACTGTTTAACAACTTGAATTCTTGTTTGAAGAAAAGTTGGTTCACATACTACCTAAAATGTTAACTGTCAACTTCAGAAAAACAGGAGATGTTTTTAAATGGTGTATATGAAATTGTTCTGCGTGGAAGCTGTTTGTTTTTGCCAAGTGCAATAAGAATTTATCAAACATTTTACATTTCAAGCCCCTTGGAAGATTATCTGAATCATGATCCTTACATTTCCATTACAAGCATATTGTCAAACGTGATATTCTCATAACATCAAGAGCAAAATGGCAACTTCTCATGTTGTACTTATTGTGGTTGTATCCCATATATTCCTGTATATCTTTGTATACTATAAAAGCACAGTAAACCTTACAATATGCAAAACTCCAATAACTCTGAGACTAATGTATTATAATAATCATTTTCTGACAATAAGGAACTTTTTTTTCCCTAAGAAAAGAACATTCTGTACATTATCCAAGGTGGGGCATGGGAAATGAGTCTCAAGGTTAAGTTATCTCTGGTTCCCGGACATCTGTAATTCCTTTTCTGACAAGTTCATTTGTAATATACAATACACATTGATAAGTTATCAGTCACGTGAAAATTTGAAGGAAGAAAAAAAAGTACCCATTGAATGAAAGATCATTAATCTTTTATAACAAGGTTTCAAAGTATATTTAAAGTATATTTTGGTCCTGCTTGCTGAATGTCACATTGAGAACATCTGATCTTTGGCAGACAATGAGGTATCAAGCCCAGGTTTCCAACAAACAAAATTAAATAAAATGTCATTAACTTCAACAAACAAATATTTGGAATCAACAAGGTATATGTAACAAAGTATGTATTTCAAAAAGTAACTCAGCAGTCTTATTTTCATTATACAGAGGAAATTGCACCAAACTCTTATTTCATTCTCCATCCAAGGGTCACTGAACCACTTGCCTAAGTAAGAGTAGCATGAGCATCACTACTAGCAACTGTGATATCCACAATACTAATTGGTTTAATGAAATATATCTGCCATTTCCACTTTATCAAAAAATGAACAGTATCCAGTTCCTTTGTTATAAATTCACACCTATTTCCCGTCAGAATTTTAATTGAAGCAAAATACAGGAAATCAGAAAGATAAAACCACTTTCAAAGACAAAATATCCATGTTCTGGATCAGAAATAGAAATGAAACACAAAGTAGATGGGGCTTGCTGCTTCCAGATATGCAAGCAAGTAGAGCCTGCTGGCAGTTTGGGTTCCAGTGCATGATAAAAACTGAAAGTGCCCCGCTGGAGATGGGACTAAGTAAGACTCACAACCTGAAATGAGGTGCCTCAGTGGGGCTCTCCCCAACGTGATGGAAGCTCAGAACAGTGGTGCCTACCATGTATGTGAATGAATGGTTAGAGCTATTATAAAATTGCATCACTAGGAGGAAAAGAGGAAGTAGATAATGCCAAGAAATGAGGCGAAGACTACACCACCCAATCGCTTGGCATCTGGATTGCGCTATTTACAATATCGATGTGCTATAGAGGCCCCCTAGCCACACTACAGAACATGACAGGCTTCCAGTCAAGATGGATCTGGAAACCGGTATTCCAAAATTCGTGAAGAATACCAATTTAGGAGCAGCAGCCATGAGATGAATTCAGTCTAGATAAAATATGAAAATGTAATAGAGAAATATGAAAATCAATTTGAAGCATATATGTTAAGGATCTTCAAAGAGATATAAAAAGTACAAGACCACTGGAGGAAAAAAAGAAAATATAAAATAGTAAAAAAGAACAGAAAAAAATAGAGAAGTAAAAATCTAACAAATAACATAGTAAATGAAATAAAAATTAAAACAGAAAACCTCTCAATTGGTTCTAGTAATAGAAACAGCTAGTGAACATAAGAAAATCCTGAGGCATTCTGCCAGAATATTGCAGAAGTATAAAGAGACTAAAAATATTAAAAAGTGGTTAATGGAGATGGAAAAGAGTTTGAGAAGACTCAACACATTCTAATTGGCACTCAAAAAAAAAAAAAGAAAAGAAAGAAAGAAAGAAAATAGAGGGAATGGCAGAAAAATGATATTTAGAAAGTGAATAGCTAAGAACTTTTAGATTTGAAGAAAGATGCAAACTCAGACCCATGAACATCAAGTACCAAGAGGGTTAAATAAAAATAAGCCTGTGTTTAAATATACCATGGCAAAAAATAAAGGTTATTAAGGGTAAAGAGAAAAATCTTATAAAGTGATACGGACATCATATTCAGAGATACATGGAGATAGGGGTGCAGAATAGGGGGAAGGTTTAATGTAGTACCTTGTCTTCTTTAAGAATCAGCAGGAGGCTGGGTGCAGTGGCTCAGACTGTAATCCCAGCATTTTGGGAGGCCAAGGCTGGGAGATTACCTGAGGTCAGGAGTTTGAGACCAGTCTGGCCAACATGATGAAACTCTGTTTCTATTAAAAATATACAAAGTAGCCAGATGTGGTGGCGTGTGCCTGTAGTCCCAGCTACTTGGGAGGCTGAGGCTGGAGAATCGCTTGAACCCAGGAGGTAGAGGTTGCAGTGAGCTGAGATCACCCCACTGGACTCCAGCCTGGGCGACAGAGTGAGACTCTGTCAAAATACATAAATAAATAAATAAATCAGCTGGAGATATAGAATAGCTTCTGAGTTATAGAAAGTTAGAGTCAAATATGTACATGATAATAAAATATAAATACAATGTATGGTTTCCAAACTGGTAGAGGGAATAAAGGAGAAAAATATTACCAATTCAATAGAAAGCAAGAAAGAAGAGAAAAAAAATCCAAAAAACCATCAAAATTAAGCAAATCAGAAACAAAGAGAAAACAGAAAAATTAGTAGGTAGAATTTCAAATAAATGAGTAAGCACAATAAAACTTGGTGGATTAAATTTTCTGATTAAAAGGCCGATTATTGGATGAGGCTGTTAAAAAGTAAATACACTTCTAAAATGAAATGACTCAAAAAGTTAATAAAAAAGAGAAGGAAAACAACACACCGCATAAATAACAAGAAACAAAAATTGAATGATCAACATTATTGTTGGAGACAGAATCTAAGATATTTCTAACAGTGAAATACCATTTGTCTACATCCAAGTATAGAGACTGATTTCATGGTGTTTGCTTCATCACCAATTCACAAGTACGGCTTTGAAATGAACAGTTAATTTCACAAGAAGTAAGGTTCAGATTTGTGTGTGTGTGTTTCAGGGGGCTTCTGAGAAAGGAAGGAGCAAAGGACACTTATGATGACAAGCATATTTTAAAATACAACATTCAAAGCATTTTAAAATTTGATACAAAAGGTTCTTAATCTGAGCATTGGTTAGCTTTCTTCTCCTGGTGTCATCAAGCTTTTAAAAATAATACTGAGTCAAACTATCTGTAATTGTATTGTGTTTTCAATTAATTTCAGTAAAAGCTCTTGTTCTCCATCTACCCCTGTACCCATTCCCTGTGACAAGAGATGTTTGCAGTCTGACTAAAGAGGATTATGTATTCCCACCCCCTAGACTTTGGTTTCTGTCTTGTGACTTGACTTGCAATGGAGTGTTATTGGATGTCACATGAGCAACAACATGAAAAGTGCTTGCATTCTTGAGCTAGCTCTCATTCGCCTTTGCCATTGCCACAAGAAAAACACGCTTGTTTGGGCAGAAGAATTCAGCCATCCCAGCCACATAAAACCTACAAGAACTCACCTCCAGCTGAACCCTAGACAAAGACCAAGCCCACTTGAGATCAACAGAGCCATACAGCTGAGCCCATCAGTGAGCCAGCCCACAAATCTATGAAATTAATTATGGCTGTCTTCAGTCCCTGGCATTTGTGAGTAGCTGGTTATACAGCATCTTTGGCAGACAATGAGGTATCAATAGCTAACTGACACACACTGCACTATATTCAACTGTGGTAGCAATAGCTAACCGACACACACTGAACTATATTCAACAATCTTTTATTCTGCCAAATATTTTCACTGACAAGTGCTAATTAGAGGCTTAGCATTTGGCTTCAACCATGACCTAATAGCCAAACAGAATTTTTAAAAATAAAGAATTGAATCACAGAACATAGGGTATATAATAGTTACATTAAAGAAAATGACCCTTAAAATTTTCTCTTTCCATAGCATTTAACTCAAGAAACTAGAAAAAGAGCAACGAAGTAAACCTCAAAAAAGTAGAAGGAAGGAAATTATAAAGTAAGAGTAAAACCCCCCTCCAAAAAGAAAACAAAAAAGCTGTTAAAATGTCAATAAAAACTAAAAGTTGATTGTTTGAAGAAAGTGATAAAATACATCTAGCATCACCTATTGAGAAAAAAGAAATTAATTAAATTTACACAGCAAAGAACAGAGGAATATAAATGCAGATATAGTAAAGAAAATGAATAACTGTAATGGGGGTAAAAATAATTGGTGAGCTAAGCATTTATGAAATAATACTTTCCACCTTCTCACCTTGACATATACACCCTCCCTAAGTAGTCTTCCTTATCCACATAATTTCAATGACTGTATATATTCTAAAAGTTATAAAATATTTACATCCAGAACATACTTCTAAGATTCGAATCTACAATTCCGATTACTACTTATTGGACAACTAAAATTGAATGTAAAACAGGATCTCAAAACCAACGTATTTTTCCATCTCTACTCTCCTTTCCTCTAGTTATTTCTTGAATTTTCAATCTGGTTTCAGTCTGGATTAATGCGATGACCACCTGTTTACATACCAGTAGATAAAACCTTAATTAACTCCTCTCACGCTGACTTCATCAATTTGGTAATTTGGTTCTTTGGATTCTTTAATTAGCTTTTACAAAAAAAAGTTTCTCAATACTTAATAAACTACAGTGTACAAAATATGTACTGACAATATGAAAAAATTTTTGATGACAACCTATAATATCCTTATGCTTTATTTGGACAGTGTGGATTTAATGTAGCTTTTGTTCTTTAAAAAGATATTTTGCTTTCAAAGAAGTGAATGGTATATTAATAACTAAACAAAATTAAATCTATGCCTCACTGACTTTACCTTAAATATTTGCAATTATCCCTTTATAGATTACTCACAATGCTAAATATTCCTTCCATGTTGCCAAGATAAAGCAATTGAAAAATACATTAAACTACTTTAAACAAATTTGGAGGAGCAGTGCATTTAGGTGGAAAAAAATTTCCTGTTGTTCATTTATTAACATATTTTTCCATTCAAAGTCAGTGAATATTATATCCTAGGTATTGACTTAATGGAGATTACATCTTGGTCCTATGAGACAAACAGATACACAAATACATGTATACTATATTTGATGGGGATAGTGCAATGAAGAAAAATGAAACAGGGTAAGAGAGAAAGAGTTTTGGAAGAAGTAGTATACATAGGGTGGTTTAGGAGGCCTTCCTGATCATGGGATATTTTAAGCAAAAGCTCGAAGAAAATGAGGCAGCCAGCCATCCGGATAACTGAAGGAAAAGTATCCCAATCATGAGGTTAGCAACTGCAAAGGCCTTGAGTGTTTGGCACGTTTGAAGAAAAGGAAACCAGTCTATGTGGCCAAGAAGAGTAAGATACGGGAGAGGGGGATGGAAAATGATGTTGGGTAGAT
This sequence comes from Colobus angolensis palliatus, assembly GCF_000951035.1. Lineage (NCBI taxonomy): Eukaryota > Metazoa > Chordata > Mammalia > Primates > Cercopithecidae > Colobus > Colobus angolensis. The sequence goes on from NW_012117088.1 coordinate 1,844,554, forward strand.
AATGGGTGACAGGGGGACTGAAACAGCTGGATCAATCATGAAAGACCTGACAGACAACGGTTAGAGTGTTGCCTTTTTTACTGAGTTAGATGGGAATCTATTGATAATCCAGATACAATTATTTAGAGCATACTAGAGTGAATTATCAGAAAGAAACCAGATCGTGAGATATTTGAACACTCTTGGGTATGTATTTAGCATTTTAGATGTAAATGTACAAGTATGTTTATTGACTATACCAACTAGAAAAAAGTCTTTCGACAATACAAATATAGCTTTCTTTACAACAAACCGGTATTTTTCTTTTAATTATCATAGGACAGTGCTGAACAAAGGTTTTGATTTAGAATAATCAGCCTATTAAACCCACCAAACATTTCCTTCCTGAAAAAAGCACATAGAGATATGACAAAGATAAAAGCTGAGCAACAGTGAAATAAAAGAGGACACAAACAAATGGAAGAACATACTCATGGATAGGAAGAATCAATATCATGAAAATGGCCATACTGCCTGCAGTAATTTATAGATTCAATGCCATCCCCATCAAGCTACCAATGAGTTTCTTCACAGAATTGGAAAAAAGTGCTTTAAAGTTCATATGAAACCAAAAAAGAGCCCGCATTGCCAAGACAATCCTAAGCCAAAAGAACAAAGCTGGAGGATCACGCTACCTGACTTCAAACTGTACTACAAGGCTACAGTAACCAAAACAGCATGGTACCAGTACCAAAACAGAGATATAGACCAATGGAACAGAACAGAGTCCTCAGAAATAATACCACACATCTACAGCCATCTGATCTTCAACAAAC
>NW_012117088.1:1846613-1880829 GCF_000951035.1 Colobus angolensis palliatus
AAAAAAAAAAAAAGCTAAACAAAAGTCAGGAATATTATATTTATGAAAATAAAATTTGAGCAATATAGTGTGTCTGTATATTATTGGACAAGCTCATATAAATTTTATCCACGCAGCTGGCCGTAGTGATCTGCATTGTTTGTATAATAAGGCTTCAGCTAACCAGACATCAAATAAGCTGAATTACTCACAATGTAGCCCCAGAGAATGAACGACGAGACTGCACACAAATTGTATCATAAAGTAGTAATCATAGTTTTTAATTAAAAATATAAAATATTTCTCAATATATTTCTCAGACAGTTCAAATGCTGATGGATCCAATTCAAAACCAGGTATTTGGACACTCTACTCTTAAATAATTCTTAAGTTTATTTGTTTCTCATCAACCACTCTTTTACCTTTTTTATTTCAATAGTCCCTTCACCCATCCCCGATCCTCTGCACTACAGTAGAATATACCCAGGCAGTGACATGTAGAAGTTAGGAGAGCAGGCTTTGTTTAAACAGCCCTGGTTTAAAATCCCAACACGTTGTCACTTAATAGATAGATGATGTTGGACACATTCCTTAACTCCTTTATTTATAAAATGTGAATAATGGTAGTATTTCATTCACAGTGTGTTTTTAAAGATTAACTATGATAATGCATATAAGCAAGCATTCAACTAATAACTTGAGGATCATGATTACCAAAACAATTTTTTAAAATATAAATTCAGTCCAGCCCTCCTTTGCTTAAAAAAAAAAAAAAAAAAAATCCTTCAATGGCTTTCCATCACCAAGAGACAAATAACAAATCCCATGGCAGGTGGAGTCCCTCGTGATTGAGAGGTATCTTTCCTTTGAGCCCCTTCCGTCATTGTTTTCCCTGTTAAGCACATGTCAGCCATACTGAATTACTATACTTGTACCCCATCACTCCATACGTACTACCTTTGTACATACCATTCATTTTATTTGGAATGTCCTCTCTCCACTCTGCTTCTTCTACATGGCAAAACTAACATTACAAATGTAACTTAAACATACTTTCTCATTGAGGGGAGTTCCCTGAAGTATTGGAACCTCTCTCTGTCTCTCTAGAGGACTCTGTTTCCCATATCCACATTCTCATTGTCTAGTAGACTGCCAGACTTATACTACACTCCTGATTATTGTCTATGGAATGAATTTAGGCTTCAAACATCAGTGAAGTATTTTTCCTAAAGAGAAATTTATCTTATGAACAGCTATTAGATCTCAGAACAATTTTAAAGATGTGTTGAGTTTTGTTAACACCTCTGCTATCTAAACTGATAGAAATTATAAAACAATAACAACACAGATATGTTTTCTAAAAATGTTGAGAAATAATTTGCACATTAGGCATGTTTAAACACTGACTATTGCTCAAGCCGCAGTTGACTAAAAATTCTTGAACATTGCTATCGTTTTGATGAGAATAATAAAAATAAAGGACAAATTGATTAAATGACAGAATAATAGACACAACTAAATGATACGGCTATTCTATTCTTTTTTTTTTTTGGAGATGGAGTCTCGCTCTGTCGCCCAGGCTGGAGTGCAGTGGCTGGATCTCAGCCCACTGCAAGCTCCACCTCCCGGGTTTACGCCATTCTCCTGCTTCAGCCTCCCGGGTAGCTGGGACTACAGGCGCCCGCCACCTCGCCCGGCTAGTTTTTTGTACTTTTTAGTAGAGACGGGGTTTCACCGTGTTAGCCAGGATGGTCTCGATCTCCTGACCTCGTGATCCACCCACCTCAGCCTCCCAAAGTGCTGGGATTACAGGCTTGAGCCCCACGCCCGGCCTCTATTCTTTTTTAAATATTAGTTTTAGCAGCTATTTAGACTTTAAAGAACAAGCTTGATATACTGTTCTGTAGAAAGCACCAATTTATAGGCCCCAGAGATACTATGAAACTAAAAGTAGCATTGATCTTTTAAAACAGTATTTTTTTCCTCTCTAAAGAGTAGTGAGATTCAGGAGTCACCTGTTTTGGGTTTTGTTTTTTTTTTAAGACATTATAAAATAACTTGAAGAAAGTAAATTTCATTTTAACTGTTTTACTGGTACATTTTAAAGTTTCCTAAAATGATGCATATCTTGAATAACAGTTCATTAAAATTTTTAATATGCCAGATAGATCTAGTCACGTTAAAACTTTGGGCACATGAGGACTGCAATTTTTAGATCCTTTAACTGTGCAAAGGCCAATAACAAGGTTCGATAGAAAAATAATATCTAGTGTTTAAGTTATGTAATGCAAAAATACTAAGAATTTTTTGACCACACATAGGATAGGATAGTGGGATTCTTGATCCTCAAAGCATACAAAATCATCCCACTATGAATGTCGCTGCATGGAAAGACAAAACACAAGCTCTTTGTCTCCATGGCCTGCCTGAAAATGAGTTTACCCAGCCAAGGCTGTAGTTATAGAGCAATTAACTTTCCCTTCTTCAGGCCACTTGAAGTTTGAGAGGTGGGCTACTCATGTGGGAGTTAACTGGCAGCACTGGCAGCTCCCTTTGCCTTCCTTAAATCTCAGGAAAAGTGAAGCGAGTGGTGTCCTGGCAGAGTGAAACTCAATCCCAACCCCATCCCTCAAACTTCCTCTGCACTTGCAATGCACATTGCTTTGTGTAAAATAAAGCAATGGAGAATCAGGGTTTACTAAAACAGGAATTGCACCTTCTAGTCAATGAGAATGAACATATCCTATTCAACGTATTGAGAAATATCAGAGCTGTATGAAGATGCTTGTTGTTTAACCAGGCAAACAGGAAACTATGGAACTAAGCGTTCTTACAAGTTCTGGTTAATGCCTGTTCCCCATCTGAGATATGCCAATTATGTTGTGACTGTGTTGACACTTCTGTTCTCTACGTGGTTTGTATTTGGGTCTTAAATTGAGTTAATTGTAGCCAGGTTAATTATATTAGCCATACATATGTACACACAGACATTATAATGGGAGGAAAATACAAGATCTTTGATGTTTGTAAATGATAATATTGACCATAAAGAGGCTGTCTTTATTGAATAGGAAGCCGACCACAACCGCCATCTACGTATAAACATTTGCCTAGGTACACAATTTACAGAACAAAATCTATTCATAGTCCTCACGTAAACAAGATTTCTTCCTAAACAATTTTGTCAATATTTCTTGGCACTCACATCTGTTACCAACAAAATTTTCTACATGCTCAAACTGTCTTCTAAGTGTTCCCTTCACTTTCCTTATCTGAGGGAAACCTGGCTCTCCCCTGAAATTCTTTCCCCGGCAGCTCTCTCAAATGGAGCATTTTTTCCTCCCACAATCATCTCGTCTTTAGATCCAGTGATGAGGAGAAGTTATTACTGATAATTACCATTTCCAAATGCTTACCTTCCTTACTCCCTAAAAAAGCCTCATTTTTTGAAGCTCTTTTTATCCTATTATAAGATTTGCCACAGTGCATTTCCCTGGGCTATTCCTGTCATTTGTTAAAAGTTTCTTTTAGTAGAGGACTGTCACTCTATCCTATGTGATTGTCATTGTTCTTAGCAATTTCAGTATGTATGTGGACTGTTTTTCCAACATCTTGGCCTCTCAGTTCCTTGACTTCTCTGTTCCAATGATCTTGCCCTCTATCCCACACTAGCTACCCACTCTCATGCTAATATCCTAATATTGATGCTTTCAATAACTGTACCCCTTCTATTATCTCAGGTGCAATCATCCTACTTTTTGACTAATGGTAATACTTCCTATTTTTCTAGCTCACTGTCTCTAGTACTCAAATTCCAATAATTCCTTGGTTATACTGAAATTTTCTACTTTGTCTTTGACCCTAATTCCATTCAAATTTTTACTTTCCTGCTTTAAGCTTATATTCCTTGAACTCTGTGCATAACTTCCTATTATATATCCTCAGTCACTTGCCGCTGTGCTCTTAGACATACTCTCCTCACCAAACTCCAAACTTAGTTGGATCCAACTCTTTGCCTACTCTATGTATAACAATGCCCTAAACATTACTGGAAAAAAGTACTCAACCATGCTGATCTTAATTTATATTCATTTCTTTTATTTATAGTATTTTTATTCCATCTTATTTCTTACTCTCCAATTTTGACATTCTATAATTATTTTTCTTGCTGTTGATGTTTTTTTCATAAAGCCTATGATGATGTAAATGAGCCCTCATGTTAACCAATATGTCTATATTAATAAAATCATACAGCATATATTCTTTTTTGGCTGGCTTCCCCTACTTGGCATAATTACTTTTAGATTCACTCATACTGTATCATGTATCAATTGTTCATTCATTTTGTTGGTGAGTAGTATTTCATTGTAACATACTTTGTTCTTCCATTCACCTTTTGATGGATACTTAGATTGTTTCCAGTTTTTAAATATTTTAAATAAAGCTACAATGCACATTTATCTACAAGTTTTTGGGGGGCTCAGGCCACCCTTCTGCCTTGGCCTCCCAAAGTTCTGGGATTACATGTGTGAGCCATGGGACCCAGCCAGATCACATCTTTTTATCACTAAGTAACTTGAAACCCATGAGTGGTAATTACTCAGTAAGATCACTGGGTAATTATCTGGATATACTGCAGATTGGTTATCTATTCACTTATTGCAGGATATCTTGCTTCCTTCCAAGTTTTGGCAATTATGAATAAAGCTTCTGTAAGTACTTATGTGTATATTTTTGTATGAATATATAAGTTTTCAACTTATTTGGCTAAATACCTAGAAATGTGATTGCTGGATCCTACAGTAAGACTATATTTAGTTTTGTAAGTAACCACCATGCCATCTTCCAAAGTGGCTGTGCCATTTTGTATTCCCACCAGCAATGAATGACAGTTTCTCTTATTCCACATCTTCATCAGCATTTGATGTTAGCAGTGTTTGGATTTTCACCATTATAATATGCATGTAGTAGTGTTGCATCATTGTTTTACTTTGCAATTCCTTAATGACATAATGTTCATCGTATCTTCATAGCTTCTTTGCCATTGGTATATCTTCTTTGGCGAGGTGTCTATTCAGAATTTTTTGCCAATTTTTCAACTTATATAGTTTTTAAAAAATATATTGTTGAATTTTAATAGTTACTTGTGCATTTTGGATACAAATCCTAATTTTTTATTAGGAGTTGGTGCTTTATCTGTAGGTATACTGTGAGGTCTAGGGGGAACATGTATCATTGACTAGAATTGTGCTTGCTTCTGTTCTACTCCGTGGGGCAGAACAGATCCCTGATAAATTCAGTTTCTTAACTAGATGTCATCTAGACATCTCTGTTGTAGTAAATTCAAATTCTATAGCTGAATGAGGAAAGATTGTAACTGCAAGTTTTAGGGAGGAACCTATTTTCCCATCCTTAGGTGGGGCTGAAACTGACAGAGGCCCCAATGTATTAGACAGGGCCCACCAGAGAGACAGAACTCACAACATCAACAGCAACAACAATACATACACACACACACACACACACACACACACACATATATATATATTATATATATTTTTTAAAAATATTTTAAAAAAATATTTTTTCCTTTTTTTTTTTTTGAGACAAAGTCTTGCTCTGTCGCCCAGGCTGGAGTGCAGTGATACAATCTCGGCTCACTGCACTCTCTGCCTCCCGCGTTCAAGTGATTCTCCTGCCTCAGTCTCCCAAGTAGCTGGGATTACAGGCACCCACCACCATGCCCGGCTAAATTTTGTATTTTTAGTAGGGATGGGGTTTCACCATGTTGGCCAGGTTGGTCTGGAACTCCTGACCTCAGGTGATCCACCTGCCTTGGCCTCCCAAAGTGCTCGGATTACAGGCATGAGCCACCGTACCTGATCTAAGTCTGATTTCTCTTAAACCTTCGCAGTCCTTACACAGAGTAGGCATTCAATAAAGGTTGTTTGACTTTTAAAAAGTCTAATATTGAATGATGAAATAAACGAACGATGTGGCTGACCCATCATATAGCTAAGCCAAATAGATCCTTAGAATAAAGTTTACTTTTAAGTTGAGAGCTTGCATTCTCACTAGTAATTGAAAATACAGCCTTCAAATACAGCTGGGCATTTCTATTTGGGGAATAGCTTGTGAAGCTCGGGAACAATGTTATATATTAATTCTCTGGGAACGCTTGGTATACAACCACCATACAGGTGTTTCCTGTTGAGACTCCAAGTTCCCATGCAAGAACTTAGAGGGCAACTGAGAACAAAACTTAGCCTGCTTAATTATATCTGCCCAGTGTGCTGCATAAAAAAGTCATTGACCAAAAATAACATGTTTAAGTAATGTTCAAGTTGAGATACAGAGCAGCAGCAGTCAGGAAATTCAAAATTAAATCTGATCTCCACCCTTCACTTGCCTCATTGTGCCCAGGCAGCACGAAGGTCAGAAATTAATTGGAGAAACTGCAAAACACATAGCCTGCAATATTTCAGCACAGTAAGGTCAAGGAGAAAATTTAGTTAAAACCTTATTACAGTAGTTTACAGAAACACATTACTGTGAATATGAAATTAGAGTCTTGGCTTGATGGATGTGTCACCTACCAGGGTAATTTGTTGGGAATAATTTGAAATGTAAGTGAACATAATTAAGCTTCTGTTTTATGGTAGTCTGGTCATTTGTCCCCAGGTACACTTGTCTCTGTAGATTTGACACTGCAGATGCCTAGAATATAATGAGACATGTTTCAGTCACTCAGTTTTAAGGTAGTATTTGGGCATCTGTGGATTAAAAGAGGACCTTAGAGTTGACCATAAAGTTGCAGTTAATATTTTCTTTTCTTTTTTTTTTTTTTTTTTTTTTTGAGACGGAGTCTAGCTCTGTTGCCCAGGCTGGAGTGCAGTGGCCGGATCTCAGCTCACTGCAAGCTCCGCCTCCCAGGTTTACGCCATTCTCCTGCCTCAGCCTCCCGAGTAGCTGGGACCACAGGCGCCCACCACCTCGCCCGGCTAGATTTTTTTGTATTTTTTTTTTTTTTTTTAGTAGAGACGGGGTTTCATCATGTTAGCCAGGATGGTCTCGATCTCCTGACCTCGTGATCCGCCCGTCTTGGCCTCCCAAAGTGCTGGAATTACAGGCTTGAGCCACCGTGCCCGGCCAATATTTTCATGCATAATTTTTTTTCTGTAGAATCCTAAGTATAGGATAAAATCTCAAGGGTAATATTACCTTGAAAGCCAGTGGAATACTACAATACTACAGTGAAGCCCTTAGTCAGACTTCCCTAAAATGAAGGAAGCCACACCCACCTGGAATTATAAATGACTACCTGATTATTAAGTATGTGAAGAAAAGTATTCTCTGGATTTTAGACCATCCTTTAGGTATGTTAATACTTTTCTTTTAGAAGTCTTTGTAATTCTGGCCAAGTTTATGAATGTCTTCCTATTTATTTGAGACACTGCTGCTTAGTGTTAATTGCACTATCTTCTTTAAATACAGAAAACAATATATCTTTTCTTTAAGATGCTTAAGGAAAAGAGTAAAAGGGAAACAGCTGTAGAAAATCAGAGAGTATCAGAATTTGATTTATTTCATACAATATTTAGTCATCTATGATATACTAATTGAAGATTGTTATTTGATTTATACTAAAGATTCCAATTATGCCTACAAAGGTTGAAAGTGAAGATAAATATACTGTTAACTCAGAATAGCTGTTTCCTAAATCATTGTTATTTTTCTTTTCATTATAAAATTTAAACCAGAATAATTTATTTTGAGTTTAAATCACCTTTATTTTTAATTATTCAAAATAAACATTGTCCCAAAAATAGATTTATGTAACTTTTTAAAAGACATATTAAATGATATTCATATTTGTAATGTGTCTTTCAAAGTGAGATTGAACATTTCTAATACATTGTGCACCAATTAACAACTGTTCATGGATGTTGCAACTGCCTATATTACTTGGTATGGAAAAGATAAAATTAACCAGAAAAAGTACCATAAATTAAATATTCCTTTTAAAGTCAGATTAAGTAAGAAAATATATTTCATTGCTCTACAATATTTTTTAAAATACAGATAAACCTAAACTTGTTTCAGAATTAGATCTGTTGTTCAATTTCTACATCACATGTATGAGTTTGACTACCGGGGTTGCTGTGTTTATTCTTTTCTGGGAGAAGGGTTCATTATGAGGTTGTGCCATGTTGCTAGGCAGACGGGTTCAGCATTCAGATATTCTAGCTGTTCTAGCGACTTTTCAGTTCTCTGACTTTCTCGTTAAATTTTTGTCTACTGTCTTCTATACTTCTAAATAGCAGACACACACATAATGATAAATGTGTTATGGGAATGACTAGTTCCCTCTCTACCAGGGAATTACGTAAGAACAATTCTGTATTCACCATTTTCAGGCACAAAAGCAGAATAAAAGCCTACCCCAATGTGACCTGCTGCACAAAATACCTTTTGTTATCAACTTAAATGCTCTTCTGAATCCTCAAACCACCCATTGACAGATTTTCTTTTTCCCACATACATAATTTATAAGTCATCTAATGAATTTTTCATAAGTTAAACAACTGTTAATATTAGTTCCTGGCCTTCACGAATGGCAAAAATTAATTTTTTCCCTAAATGCATTTGCAGTGCCTTCTTCACTTTCTCCAGTGCTATACAGAGCAGAGACTTGAATATGTGGAGCTTTAAGTTGAGGAGTGGTTTTAGAATTCAGTCTCTGGGCAGACAAAAGCTTTCACACTGTGAGCAAGTCTTAGCGGAAGATTGCTTAAGGGAAAATCCTGTACCACATGATATATCGCTGACCACTGACCTTTCTCCTCTGTCCTTGTTACACAGAGAACTGAACCCCTTCTCTGTCTCCATTTATGAAGCATTTGACAATGACTGATAGTTTTGTGTTTTTTGTAGTTGCCATTGCATTAAAATGCAGTTGCTGTTACATGGAGTCTCAGAGAGCGACAGAGTAAATCTGAAAGGAGCAAGGAAAAAATAACACAAAACCTTCATGTGTCAGAAGACATCAAAACACACCATCTCAAATTATGAGTAACTCTTAAGTTTCTGGTACATAGAAGGAACGAGGAGCGGGCATCAACTACAGAAAATAAAACTATTTGAAATACAAACTTGGGATGGTCTCCTGGCTTCTGGGTGGAAGGGGAGAGATTAGATGTTAGACCACATTGAGAGGCTTTGATGGCTTTTCTCTTCTCATTTGGGTCTGAGATAGGACTGAAATCCTCAGCTTGAGATCAGACAAGGGGCTAGTAACCTGATCTCAAGAGTTAAGTAGAAACCCACTCAAAAAGTGGTTAGAAAGTACAAGAAGACCTCAGCTCCTGCCTCTCCTCTCTAAAGTCACTAAATCCAGTGGACACCCTAATGTGTCCCTTGAATCTGTTTGCTTCTTTCATACTCACAGCCACTACTCTAGTTTGGCCACCATAATCTCTTCCCTGGATTCATTCCACCACTGGTAACCTGACAGCCCATCTCTTCTTTCCCTACTCTCTTACGTGAGTAAACATCCTGCAGCACAAAACTGGGTCTCTATCCTGCTTAAAACCCTTTATTAGCTTTCCAGTGCTCCTAGGATGAAGCCCAAAACCCTCCACGTGACTTAGAAGGTTGTGTGAACTAACTCCTGTTCACACTTTGTTCCAGCAGTGAGAAGGTCTACACAAACGTACCTCCAACAGCCCAGGAAGCTGAGACACTGAAGAAAGAGACTGACAAATACAGTTTCTTAGAAGTAAATATTTAATAGGGACATATGAACAGGAGCCATGTCTGCATCTCAGCTGACCGTGAGACAAGATATGGGATCCTCTCACTGTTACCTCGTATGCTCAGGGCTTATAAACCGTAGGGAAGGAATGTGTAGGATAATTGAACTGGACCCCTCAATGAAAGGCAAGAATGCTATGTGAATCTGCCTAAGGGCAGGATGTATGGTCAAGGTTGTTGTGACCTCAGGGCAGAATTTACAGTGACAGTAGACGAAGTAGAAATCTGAGAGGCATTCTCAGAATCAATGTTAATCAGAAGTCAACATGGCAGATTAGCATCCAAGATGGAGTTGCTTTAGTCTTCACGCACTGTAGCCTGGATGTTCCACGTTGCCCTCAACCCCTGCTGTACTCTCCCCTAGAAACCTCCTTCCTTGACTCTGCACCTGGCCACCTTTTCATCAGCACCTGGGCTTTAATACAAACATAGATTCTTCAAGGAGATTTCTGACCTCTCAGTCTGGGTTACCTGCTTCTTCCATTACACGCTTCCTCATCATTGTTTGTGCTCTCTGTAGTGCGCTACATCATACTGCATTATAATTGGTACTTAGTTGTTACTTGCCTGTTCTACCCACTACACCACAAAGAATTTAGTTTTCAAACCATTTGAAAGCAATACCTCCCCTTCCAGAGAAGGCTATAATGAATCAGGACATAAAACTCAAAGGCAAATTAAGTAATAGTAAAACATTGTTATTATCAACTTTTATCCATTGACATTCTTATATAAGAAAATATATTTGAATTTATCAGACTATCCCACTTCAATTTTTCTGATTCTTAAACTTCTTTCACAATAATATGTAGTCTTATGAGTTCTCTGAAAAGTTTCTTATATCATTTCATATTTCTGAGTGGTATATGGTAAAGAAGTGGCCTTTAGTAAAGAAAACACAAACTATTCTGTTTTATATTCATTCATTAATAAAGATTCATTATAGGGCTTATTTTATAACTTTTGGACCTTTCAATACAGTTAAAGAAAATTCTGGACTTTTTCTATTTAAGTGATGCATGCTTATTGATTTTTTAAAAATTAGTTAAGAAGAAAGCATTACTTGTTGACTATACATTTTTGTTGAATTTTTTGGTTATATCATTTTTGTTTGAGGGACAAATATTTGTTAAAGAAAATTGAAATTTATGTGTTATGACATCAACAACAGATAAATTATGGAAGCAGAAATTGTTTACTAGAGCTAAAATAATTATCTGGTTATGTTTTTTAATGATAAAAGAATACAAGCAATGGTCTACACATTGCAAGTAAAGATCTGCTTCATTTTTCTCAAAATAAAAACTAAAATTGAATATGACTTTCATTACACTTTCTGTTTATAACATGAGTTTAAAATACTACTGACATCTTGATGCCTGATAAGAGGATTTTAATTAGATGTATGAAATTTTCAGATTATAAAGATCATTACAAGCAACTGTTCAGAATTATATTTTATACTTTACACACACACACATGCACATACGCACATCTCTTACTTTAACACAACGAAATTTACTTGACCTTTGTTATAGTCCAATGTATGTATTCCTAGTCAGCCTGCCATCTTCCATATGATTATTTGGGGACTCAGGCTAGAGCCTAAGAATCCTCTGTCTATGGCTAGCAGATGAAGAAAAGAAACCAGACAACATACACTGTCTATAAGTGAGAACAAGTTACACAGCCACACTTGACTGTAAGGGGTGCTGGGAAATGCAGTCCTGGCCTAGGTAGCTTGCCTCTCAGTGACAGGTTTGAAAGAGGACACACAAATATTTGGTAGACAGTTGCCATGTCTACTGCAAAGAGAGAAAGAGAAAGAGAGACAGAGAGAGAGGGAGAAAGGGAGAGAGACCATAAGCATGTATATATTTTTGATGTATAGTTAAAGGATGTGACTTTACCAGTAACAAGTTTGTGTCACTTCTTGATGATCTGATAGTACACCACAAATAATTTAGTTTTCAAAAAATCCTCCAGAAAGTGATGTTGAGAGTACTTAATGTAAACTCCCCATACAAATGTGTCACACACCAAATTCTAACATAGTAGAGACACCCGGTGGGTGAACATGCACTGCCAAGTCTGCTTGTTTTGGAACAGTTATTCCATAGAAGTTTTTCCAACACTATATAGTATATATTCCTTATCAAAATGATGTCATTGATTAGAATGCTGCTAGTTCTGCACTGGCTCTTTTAAAAATAATTTACCACCACACACATTCACTGACTTAAAACAGTGCTTACAAGAACATTACCACAACCCAGATGCACATGATCAGTTAAATACTAATTATAACCCAGGCAGGTATATCTTCTCAGCTCACACTTGTATTTGTGCATTAGAAGGAGGACAGCAATATCTCATAATTGCATGATATTGTATTTATTTTGTGTTAATTGGAGATTTGGGATACTTTTTTATAAGAATGAATTTGAGCAAATATTAGATATTATTCATTAGACAACGTTCCAGCTTAAGTCGTCAATGATTCTATACTGATACAGACAACAAATTTATGTGTTCTATGTCAGTTAGTCGTGTAGCTTCCAGGTGTTGTGTTGTCTTATTACAGGGAAGAGAAGCAGTAGGAACTAGGGCTGAAGATGCTTGTTTTCACACAGAAGAAAAGATCTGGTTTAACTCTCCAGGCAGGACCCAGTTCCACCTCTTCTCTTTACATGGATGAATAACTGAAAGCCAGGTTTTTCCATAGTTATCTTTGTATACCTCCGGTCACAGTGCCTGGGATGTAATAGGCACATTAGTTTTCTGACAATGAGTTACAACTTACCACAACTTATTGGCTCACACCACTACCCACTCATTATCTCATAGTTCTGTAGGTCAGAAGGAGGGAGAAATTCAACTGGGTTCTCTGCTTAGAGACTCACATGACCAAAATTAAGGTATCAGGCAAGCTGTCCTGTTATCTGGAAGCTCTGGAGAACAACACACCTCCAAACTCATTCAGGGTGTGGGCCAAATTCAGTCCCTTGTGCTTGTAGGACTAACATCCCCATTTCCTTGCTGGCCTGTTTTCTTTGCCATGTGGCTCCCTCCATCTTCAAGCCAGCAGTAGTGCATCAAATCCTCACATTTGGAATCTCTCTGACTTCCTCCTCTGCCACCAGAAGAAAACTCTCTGCTTTTAAAGAACCCCCGTGATTAGGTTAGGCACACCCAGTACTCTCCATTTTAATGTCAACAGATCAGTAACCTTATATCTGCAAAACACCTTTTGCCACATAGCATAACTTAATCACAGGAGTAACACCACGTGACAAGGGGCATGGGAGTCATGATAGAATTCCACTTAGCACAGTAGAGGTAGGGTTTGTCACTCCTCCCACTGTAGTGCTTTGTAGTGGATATCACCTTGTGGACAAGGAAGAAATTCTTCCTGATGTCCAAGGTACAGGGGTATGCCTTACGTAGATTAGCACTACTTGTCCCAAAGCAAGCATAATATTTCTCCTCTGCATCATACAGGGAACCTCCTACTCTCGGATTTATACTGTTGTACCTGGAGAAGCTTCCTGAGACAAGTTGACCTTTCTGCTCAATTCCTAGCACATTTCTACTTAGGGATCAATTGGTGGTCAAAATTCCTTATAAGCCTTCAAAACTTCTTTTCTTCTCTGTCTAAACACCTCCTTCTAGGTAATCTCAACCTGACCCCCCAGTTTTAAATACAAGTATATACTGTGACTATACTATATAGTTCTGATTCCTTTTCTGAATTCTATTCCACCTTCTTGAGATGTCCACCTGGATATTTACAAGATATATAATCCTTCACTCTTATTTTCCACATATCCTAAAGCTGCTCTGAGCCTTCTCCAAACCAGTGATTGGCAATGCCATCAACCTAAGTTTTTAAGCCAAAAGCATGAGTCATTCTCAATTTCTCTCTTTCTCTTCCTCTCATCAGAATTCCATCAGCAAGTCTTATCTATGCTATGTCGAAAATATCTTTCAAAGCCATCTATTTCTGAATAATTGAATTACATTATCACTATTTTGCAACTGCTAATTTAGAGATCTGAGTGACGATTATCAACAATTGTTAACATCCCAGAAAGAGACTCTCAGATATTGTGTGCCTCCTGATGGAAGGACATTTGGCAAAGAAAATTAAAAAAAATTAAACCTGAATCCAATTAAACTTTTAGCTCTAACTTCTTACAGAAAACACAGGGGTTAGAGGAACACACAAAATAACACCCTTATGATGCAATTAGGTAAGTCCAAATTGACAAACACTCTTAATGAAGCCACACAAATTCTTTAATGAATAAGTTACAAGGAAAAGAAAATAACAAGAGAGACATAAATGTGACATCAACCAAATGCAATATGCAAACATAAGAACCTTGACTCAAATAAATCATTAAAAAGTCATAAGACAAAGCAATTTGAACACTGACAGTATATTTGATAACACTAGGGTAGAGGGGAATAGAGAATGAAAAGAGGATAGAACAATTCGTATGTTACTAGCACAAATAAAAGATAAATATTTAAGGTGAGGGGCGTTCCAATTACTGTGATTTGACCTTTGCACATTATATGAATGTATCAAAATATCACATTTACCCTTAAAATATGTACATCTATTATGTATCAATAAAAAATACATACATACATACATACATAAAATTAGACATATTAGCAGTAAATTTGTACTTGGTAAAAGTTGTTACCGATTAAAATCTAACAGAAGAACTGAAAAAAAGGTAAGGATTATTGTCCATCTTTAGGCATAAATTTAGTATAGTATTCAAAATATAAATCCTTGTCTATTAAACATTTACATTGTAATATTTATGGGTGAAATGATATAACATTTTATATTTGCTGCAAAATAATCTGGAAAATTTGGTGAGCTACAGAAGAAACACAACTGGCAACAAGTTGATAATGGTCAAATGTGAGTGATGGGTGTGTCAGAGTTTAGTTTACGATATTTTTCTAAATTTATATACACTTGACATTTTCCTTAATAAAAAGGCCTTTAAGACATTCACTTCTTGCCACCTCCACTATTGCCACCTCATCAGTGCCGCCATCCTTTCTTACCTATGAGGCATATGGTAGTGCCTCCCCTGGGTACTCCCTTTATCCATGGTAGCCTCCTTTAATCCATCCTCTTCATAGCCCGAGTGATCATTTAAAACTGAAATCAGCCAGGTGTGGTGGCTCATGCCTATAATCCCAGCATTTTAGGAGGCCGAGGTGGGTGGATCACCTGACACCAGGATTTCAAGACCAGCCTGGCCAACATGGTGAAACCCTGTCTCTACTAAGAATACAAAAATTAGCTGGGTATGGTGGCACATGCCTGTAATCCCAGCTACCTGGGAGACTAAGGCAGGAGAATCGCTCGAACTCAGGAGGTGGAGGTTGCAGTGAGCCAAGATTGCACCACTGCACTCCAGCCTGGGCAACAAGAGAGAAACTCTGTCAAAAACAACAACAACAATAATCATATCCCATCTTCTTTACCTTGTCTCCTTTAATGACCTTCCCCAAACTTCTCATTCAACTGAAATAAAATCTAAACCCCAGACCCACAAGGTCCTTTGTAATCTGGACCCTGAACGTCTCTTCAAACTCATCCTACATGTCTCTTCCTGATCCTATGGTCACCCGGAGGTTCTTTCTGTCTCTCAAACATGCAAGCTATTTCCTTCTCAGGGCCTCTGTCCCAGCAATTCCCTCTACCTGAAAGACTCTTCCCTGAGCCCTCTGAGGGGCCTGCTTCTTCCTGTTCTGGTTTCAGGGAGGCCTTTCCTGGTACTGCCAAGCAAAAGGAGCCATTCTGTCGTTGTCCATCACACAAGTCTGTTTCTTTGCTATTATTTTATCACTGATATTTAGGTAGCCAGTTTGCTCATCTATTTTTACCCACTAAAATATAAGCCTTATTTGCACAAAAAAGAGGACCTTTTTCTATGATATCCCCTGTACCTAGAGCTGCCACTCAGCAAATACTATTTGAATAAATCAATGAATTAATTTATACAAGATCTAAGTTTCTGTTTCAGTTCTACATTTGTATGAGTCTTGTTTTAGTTAGCGTGTGACCAGGAAGACTATATAGAAGAGTTTAGCTCTCATCTTGTAGGCCTGTGACTTTGGGAATTAGCTTCTCCACGCCTCTGCCTATTTCTCTGTAAAAGGAGGCTTCTGCTAGGTTATGAACATTAAATCAAATTTTATCCTTCATCTACCTATATTCCAAGTACCCCTCTCTATTGTCAGTAGTATTTAACACATTTTAAACTGCCTGTGAATTTATATTTGTTTAAGTTATATACATTATATAATTAATATCTAACTCCTCCTTACTGTGAGAGCAAGGCCCATACTTGTTTTCACTTGCAGTTGTATCCTAGTAAGTATCACAGTAATTGGCACATTCTAAGCTCAGTACTCACGTATAGAATAAGAGAATAAGTGAGTAAGTGGATACCTATACTATGCCCAATATATAACAATTCCTCAATAAAGGGTACTTTTGTTATAATGGAAATGGTGGCAGTTCTCTTACCATTAACCCAAAGGATCTGGTGACTAAGGCCATACAACCAGGTCTCTGAAATGATCATGTATCTCAAATGCCTCCGCTGTAGGCAAAGAATTAGATGATAGGTTTCCCACGCACCCACTGTAATCTCTGATGCCAGCACTCCTGGTTTGACAGCTGAGTTCTCATTTCCTTCGTCTCTGAGTCCGCCTTAATCATCTAAGTCAGCTGGCCTGAGTGGCTTACTGCTCTCACTTCCTGTTTGCTGATTCATTATTAAACCATTTCCTGACTTCTATGTTTTTACCTCAGCCTAGGAACCTAAAACTGACTTTTCTTTGATTACTACCTGGCTTTCTAGGGCTTAAAATCCTGCCCTAACCTCTAAGTGCATGACAGCTTTCTGACAAGAATAAAATAATGAAATAGAGTGGTAGAAACAAACACAATCCTCTTCTTTTATAGAATAAAATAGTAAGGAATGCTTCCTAGTACCTAACATATTTGGTTGGATTACAATATCACATTGCTGCATTTCATAAAAGCATTTTATTTATACTGCCTATTAAGTGCATTGGCATCAAAATTTACTTTTTATTGTACCTAACTAGATTTGTGTTTAAACTTTTTTTGCCCCCATCCACCTTAGATTGGCCCTTACTAATACCTTTTTTTAAATGAACTAATTTTCTCAAGGTCATTTTGTATTTTGTTTCTGATTTCTAGAATATTGGCACTGTCACTTAGGGTAATATTTTCTCTCAATTATAATTTCTATTACTTTCATTCACTGAAATTACTATGCATTTGAGCAGTATGTCTGTCTAAATTTGGAGAAGATCAATTATGTTAAATATTTCAAATATTTGAAAATGGAATTAAAGAATCCTTCAATAACAGTAAAATGTTCTCTCTCTCAAAACATATCTGAATTTGCCTACCATCAGAGACTTAAATGTAGAATAGACAAAACGTAAGAAAAACTATTTAAGGAATATTTGTTTATTATCTACAAGGACTAGGTTAACTGATACAGGATATGCTTTTTTAGTTTTACTTTGTGATTTTATGATTCTTATTTATAGCATCTCTAGGACTTTCTATCTGAATACAATTCATTTAATTGCATCCAAGTTATTCTCCTATTTAATACACAGGAATTTTCATACTAATGTAGCATACTGATTTAACATTCCTTTTAAATACCATTTCATAATCTTAAGTTTATTTCTAAAAAGTTGATAAAATATCTTAAAGCTGGGTTATGTACATGTCCCACTCAAAATTTATATAGAAGGCACAAGAAATAGCTTCATTCACTGCAGAACAATTTTGACATCCTTGATAAGAAAGCAAGAAGCCAAACTGCGTGCTGGGATAGTCTATCTTGAAAACAGTCCATGTTTTCACCCAAAGAGTCATCTGCAAAGACGCACAGACAGCTGCAGACCTGTTCTGCCCAGAGAAGAGCCTTCCACAGAATGCTGATGAGGCTGCTGCCTGTATTCCATGGGGTAATGGCTGACCTCCGACCCTGCCTGACAGCCAGCACTTTTGTGATCTTTCTGTGCAACAAGCCGAATTAGGCTATAATTGCTGCACAGACAATAGGCTGTAATTACACATTCATGTTCCAGAGCCTGGTAGGAGAGAGATGATTGAGGCTGGAAGGGAACAAGGAGAAGTCAAAAAGTCAAAAGACAAACCCACTTTTTGATTTGATTTTGATTTTGATTTTCTCCAAAGTGTGGCTGTACTGTGGACTCCTCAAAGAGGAGAAAGAATCAAACCGCACTGGAGAGCAACCACTCTTATTCAAAATACCATAAAGACATTACTTTCATGGACTTTAGTAGGTGTGATACACCAAATAAAAGCAAGGACAACTGTGGTTCCCACAACTGTGGTTCTCTGCAGTTCTCTGCAGATGCTGTTTACTGTGACTAATCTATTTTAACTGGGAAAAAAAAAGGAAAAATGGAGCTATATAGGACTTAGGAGACACAGGACATGCAGTCATATTTTTCAATATGTTTTACCATATCAACAACTTTAATTCTGGGAGTTATTCATTAGAGTGAGTCAAAGTTATTCTAAAAAAAAATTAAACCTTATTTTTAAATATGCAAAACATTTACAGTAGCAAATTAAGTACTCTGAACAGCTTAAAAACACCCGTAAAAGTAGGTCTGCCTTTGCTGCCTTTGAGACCATCTGCAAAATTATTGGCACTTTTCACCCTCCCTATCCAAAGTTGTGATAACCAAGTAAGTTATAGTTTTCTCAGGAATGAGACAGCTTGTATTTGTTTCTGACATATCTTTTCTGACATTTGCTTTTCCAGCATCTTCTTGAATGCCTTTAGAGCTAAACACTGACCTCCTAAATGTGGCAGCCCATGCCATCTTGAAATAGTTCTGTCTGTTAAAAATATCTTCCTCAAGTTAAAAGAAAATGTTCTGGTTTAGTTATCATTCAGTCACCCTAACCCTATATTTTGTATACCAGTCCTTGGTCACATTCCACTTGGAAAATCATTTAATATTTAAAGATAGCTATAATACTATCCCACCCTTACCCCAGCAAACATTCTTTGTTTGTTTTCTCTATGACATGACTTCAACTCTTTTAGCAGTCTAATATGAATATATATCCATATGCTTTAAGGCACCTAGAACTTAAAACAATATTCCAGAAGTGATCTGATCAGGGCAAACAGTCTGGCACTGTTTGCATCATTTTTCTATTGTTCTGTTAATAAGCCTGTGATCACAGAGATTCTCTGAGCACCCACACCAAAGTGTTGCCTCTCTTGAAGCTTACTATAAGCCAGAGCCTCAGAGTGTTTTATCTATATGCTAAACCAAATGTATACCTTCTCTCACCTGTTTTTACTTTGTTTTCTTGTACCTAAGGGCCAGTTCTTACATTTATCTTCATTAAATTTCATATTGTTCACGTCAACCTAATAATACCAACTTTCATTATCACCCTAGACCATGATTCTGCCATTCAAAGTATAAGTACCAATCGAATGTTATTAATAGAATAAATTAAGCAAAACTGTCAGTAATACAAATGATCTATACTTTTGTACCAGAGGTTAGATAAAAATTATATGATTATACAATAAGTCATTGGGACTGCCTTCTATATTTCATTCAAGGAAGTAGTTAAATGAACTAATCAGAGCCAAAGTCAACACTAGACATCTTCTGCTAACATGATATTAATCCAGTGTTGGGGCATATGACTTTGGAGTCAACCATTTTTTCATATACTGGCATCTCCTTTTACTTGCTTAGTGACCCTGAAAACTTTAATCTGTAATCTGCATTTTCTTTGTCTGTAAAATGACAATGTATCTCTCATAGATTATATTAAGTGAAATAATGTGGTACATTTAGTACAATGCTGGCACATAGTAAGTGCTCAATAAAGGGTAGCTACTAGATTATTATTATATAAACATCCCTTGAGTAAAATCATTCAACTCCTTTTAAATATATTTGTTTTATATCTAGTTCATATTTTCCAATCTCATTCATTAAAATCTCATAAGAAAACTTGTCAAATGCCTTGCTAATGCCCCTAAACATTTGTCATATATCTGCTATACATTCCTGATCTTTTAGTCAGGTAAGCTCATAAAAGATGAACAAGAGTGTAGCTTAATATGACTTCTTCCAAATGTCTTTGGGAATCCATATGATAGCTTGGTAATTTTGCTTTAAATATGTATAGTCTTTTAAATGCCCACTGAGATGAATATCAAGTTCGTGTTTGAAATAAATATTCTTACAAAAAGTGTAAATTAGTTCAAGTTGCTTTCTAAATATTCATTCCCATATATAGTTCTTTAACCAAAAATCTTTTTAAAACTTATTTTAATGAGATGAAACAAAGAGTATATTCTGCATTTTATAATCATCTACTATACAACGTCTTGTAAAATTATTTTCAGAATCCACCACAAAATTACATTTCAATCAGATTTCTTCTTCTACAAACCAGAGTAGGTATCCAACATGGGCAAATATGCTGACTGGAAAAATTAATTCATGGACTGATTTCAGTGAGATTGAGTATTGTGTACAGTCTCCACAACTTCTGGCAAATATCTTAATTCATGAATTGATTTCAATGCAGTGCAATGAGTTAATCCCCAGTGGAGCAAATCCCAAGACTTGAGAATAATTAATGTTACAAATTTAGGTAAACATAAAAATATATTGTATATACTCATCATCTGCCAACAAACCTCAAAATATCTAAGCAAATTTTAGTGTTATGCACCAAGGAGTGCACTGACAGAAGATTTGGGTTTAGCCACCATCGTTCAATGGATTTTCACCTTGAAGACTCATATTTCTCATAAATTAAATGAAATAAAATACTTGGACAAAATAGAATTGAAAAAAATTCATATTAATGACAAAATTCGTAACTATTATGTAATTACTGCCATTTCTTCCAGTTCTAAATTTTTGTCTTTGATTTTGTGACTTTCATGGACAAAATGACTCAGAACTAATTGAGCACAAGTTAGAAGACATCTTTCACCTTGTCCAAGATTGATATGTCAATGTTAGTGCATCCTTTTCTGCCTACTTATCAAAACATACAAATGTATAAAGATAGATGCATAGAAGAAAAGGGAGAAAATTGAATTCTTAATCGCAAAGCATTCCTCCATTAATCTCTATTGCTCTTCTCTAGTGATTTTTTTTTTTTTTTACGTTTCAAGAAGTAAAGTTCAATACTACCTTCCCACCCTGACCTTGTCTACCTCCCACCCTTTCCTCGTGACCACTATTTCCTCCCCAAATTGAAAAAAAAAAAAAAAAATCAGGAAAACAGTATAGCGTGATTGAATAAAGATGGAGATCAAAGTAAAGCCAGATGAATTGTCATGACCATGATTTATTCAACCAGGAAAAGTGGTGGTGGGGGCAGTAATGTTGCAGAACCTTCAATTCTGGTTGTAACTGACTGAATTCTTTATGGAAGATAATAACGTCTCACTCTAGGAGAAAGAAAAGCCGGCTGGGCACAGTGGCTCACACCTGTAATCCCTGCACTTTGGGAGGCCAAGGCAGGTGGAGCAAGAGGTCAGGAGTTCAAGAGCAGCCTATCCTAGATGGTAAAACCCCGTCTCTACTAAAAGTACAAAAATTAGCCAGGTGCAGGGGCAGGTGCCTGCAATCCCAGCTACTTGGGTGAGGCAGGAGAATCGCTTGAAACCAGGAGGCAGAGGTTGCAGTGAGCCAAGATCGCACCACTGCACTCTAGCCTAGGTGACAGAGCAAGAATCCTTCTCAAAAATAAATAAATAAATAAATAAATAAATAAATAAATAAATAAAAATAAAAAAATAAAGAAAAAAGAAAATTACCAACAATAAAATGTCCAGGACCAGATGCATTCACAGCTGAATTCTATCAGACATTCAAAGAAGGATTGGTACCAACCCTGTTGACACTATTCCACAAGATAGAGAAAGAGTGTATCTTCCCTAAATCATTATATGAAGCCAGTATAAACTTAATACCAAAACCAGGAAAGGACATAACAAAAAGAAAAAAAAGAAAAGCAAAAAAAGAAAACCACAGACCAATATCCCTTGTGAACACAGATGCAAAACTCCTTGACAAAATACTAGCTAACAGAATCCAATGGCATATTGAAAAGATAATCCACCATGATCAAGTGAGTTTCATACCAGGGATGCAAGGATGGTTTAACATACACAAGTCAATAAATGTGATACACCACATAAAAAGAATTAAAAACAAAAATCACATGATCATCTCAACAGATGCAGAAAAAAATCTAGCATCATTTTATGATTAAAACCCTCAGCAACATTGATATACAAGGGACATACCTCAATGTAGTAAAAGTCATCTATAACAAACCCATAGCCAATATAACACTGAAAAGGGAAAAGGTAAAAGCTTTCCCTTTCAGAATTGGAACAAGACAAGGATGCTCACTCTCACCATATCTGTTCAACATAGTACTGGAAGTCCTTGTCAGAGCCATCAGGCAAGAGAAAGAAATAAAGGGCATCCAAATCAGTAAAGAGGATGTCAAACTCACTGTTTGCATATGATATGTTTGTATACCTAGAAAACCCTAAAAACTCCTCCAAAAAGCTCCTAGAACTGATAAATGAATTCAACAAAATTTCAGGATGCAAGATTAATGTACACAAATAAGTAACTCTGCTATACACCAACACAAACCAAGCTGTGAATCAAATCACGAATTCAACTCCTTTTACAATAGCTGCAAAAAATAAAATAAAATACTTAGGAATATACCTAACCAAGGAGGTGAAAGACCTCTAGAAGGAAAACTACAAAACACTGCTGAAAGAAATAATAGATGACACAAAGAAATAGAAAAACATTCCATGCTCACGGATGGGTAGAATTGATAGTGTGAAAATGACCATACTGCCAAAAGGAATCTACAAATTCAATGCAATTCACATCAAAATATCACCATCATTCTTCACAGAACTAAAAAAAACAATTCTAAAATGTATATGGGACCGAAAAAGAGCCTGCATAGCCAAAGTAAGACTAAGCAAAAAGAACAAATCTGGAGGCATCACGTTAACTGGCTTCAAACTATACTATAAGACCATAGTCATCAAAACAGCATGGTACTGATACAAAAATTGGCACATAGACCAAGGGAATATAATAGCGA
Organism: Colobus angolensis palliatus; assembly: GCF_000951035.1. NCBI lineage: Eukaryota > Metazoa > Chordata > Mammalia > Primates > Cercopithecidae > Colobus > Colobus angolensis. The sequence goes on from NW_012117088.1 coordinate 1,869,667, forward strand.
ACCCATAAATAAACTCAAATGTGTACAGTGAACTGATCTTCAACAAAACAAACAAAAACATAAAAGTGGGGAAAGGTTCCCTTACTCAACAAACAATGCTGGGATAATTGGCAAGCCACATGCAGGAAAATAAAACTGGATCCTCATCTCTCACCTTATACAAAAATCAACCAAGATGGATCAAGCACTTAAATCTAAGACACGAAACTATAAAAATTCTAGAAGATAACATTGGCAAAACCCTTCTAGACATTTGGCTTAGGTAAAGACTTCATGACCAAGAACCCAAAAGCAAATGCAACAAAAACAAAGATAAACAGGTGGGACTTAATTAAACTAAATTAAACTAAAGAGTTTCTGCACAAAAAAAGGAAAAGTCAGCCATCAGAGTAAAAGACAACCCACAGAGTGGGAGAAAGTCTTCATTATCTATGCATCTGACAAAGGACTAATATCTACAAGGAAGTCAAACAAATGAACAAGAAAAAAACAATCCCATCAAAAAGTGGGCTAAGGACATGAATAGACAATTCTCAAAAGAAGATATACAAACGGCCAACAAACATGAAAAAATGCTCAACATCACTAATGTTCAGGGAAATGCAAATCAAAACCACAATGTGACACCACCACCTTACTCCTGCAATAATGGCCACAATCAAACAATCAAAAAATAATAGATGCTGGTGTGGATGCGATGGAAAGGGAACACTTCTACACCGCCGATGGGAATGTAAACTAGAACTAGTACAACCGCTATGCAAAACAGTGTGGAGATTCCTTAAAGATCTAAAAATGGAACTGCCATTTGATTCAGCAATCCCACTGCTGGGTTTCTACCTGTAGGAAAAGAAGTCATTATATGAAAAAAATACTTGCACACACGTTTATAGCAGCAAAATTTGAAATTGCAAAAATATGAAACCAGCCCAAATGCCCATCAATCAATGAGTGGATAAAAAAATTGTATAGGAATATATATATGGAATATATATGGAATATATATATTAGGAATATATGGAATATATATAAGGAATATAGGAATATATATTAGGAATATATGGAATATATATGGAATATATATATTAGGAATATATATTGGAATATATATACGGAATATATATATTCTACAATTTTATGGAATTAAATGTATATATACACAATTTCACTCTGTGTGTGTGTGTATATATATGCGTGTGTGTGTGTGTGTGTATATATGCGTGTGTGTGTGTGTGTGTGTATACACAAAGGAATACTACTCAGCTGAATTAATGGCATTCGCAGCAACCTGGATGGAACTGGAGACTATTGTTCTAAGTGAAGTAACTCAAGAATAGAAAACTAAACATCATATGTTCTCACTCATGAGTGGGAGCTAATTTATGAAGATGTAAAGGCGTGAGAATGATACAATGGACTTTGGGGACTTAGGGGTGCCTACTCTCACCACATCTGTTCAACATAGTACTGGAAGTGGGAGGGAGGTGAGGGATAAAAGACTACAAATCGGGTTCAGTGTATACTGTATACTGCTTGGGTGATGGGTGCACCAAAATCTCACAAATCATCACTAAAGAACTTACTCATGCAACCAAATAACACCTGTTCCCCAAAAACCTATGGAAATAAAAATAATAATAATAAAGGTCTTAAAGTCAGTATAGTCTGACTTTTCTTTACACATTTTTTCAGTGTAAAGTATGCGTCTAATATCAAAATGTGGAAATAACACGAAAAAATGGGAAAAAGAAAAATGCATTGTTTAATATCACTACCTGTTAATAATTATGGTTAATGTTTTTTGATATCTTTTCAATCTGCTTTTTCTACCAAGTCTTTAGAAGAAGAAAAAAAAATAACTTGGGGATCTTACATAAAGCATTCCATATCCTGCTTTCAAGTGTTACACTTATTTCACTTCCCATAACGGCATGTGTTTTTCATGACATTTGTAAGCATTATTTTAATGGCTACGTTATTCTTTAAGTGCAAAGACAAGAAATCCCTTTACTGTTTGATACGGTTTGGCTCTGTGTACCCACCCAAATCTTATCTGCAACTGTACTCTCATAATTTCCGCAAGTTGTGGGAGGGACCCTGGGGGAGATAATTGAATCACGGGGGTGATTACCCCATACTGTTTTCATGGCAGTGAATAAGTCTCAGGAGATCTGATGGTTTTATCAGGAATTTCTGCTTTTGCATCTTCCTCCTTCTCTCTTTGCCTGCTGCCAACTATGTAAGATGGGACTTGCTCCTTCTTGCCTTGCACCATGATTGTGAGGCTTCTTTGTAAGTCCAATTAAACCTCTTTCTTTTGTAAATTGCCCAGTCTTTCTTTATCAGCAGCTTGAAAACGGACTAATGCACTGTTCCTCTATACTTTTACTTACAGTTTGTTTCCAATTGTTATAAATCATACTGTGGTGAACATATTGAGACACAATTTGTTCTCATTATTTCCTAGTGATATATTCTCAAAAGTGGAATTGCTGGGCCACAGTTATATATTAAGCAGCATAGTAAGGTTAACAGACGATGTAATTAAAACTCCAGATATGGGAGTTCAAATTCCAGCATTTTTTTCTAAATTACTTTGTAACATTGGTCAAAGGAGTTCATTGCTCTGGTCTTCAGTTTCCTCATCTACAATATAAGAAGGCTAGACTAAATTATTCGTATTTTAGGGTGCCTACCTTTGTTTTCTATGAGTGCATAACAAATTATCCACAAAACCTGTGGCTAAACCAACAATTATTCTGTTATTTTCAATGATTCTGTGGGTTGACTGTGTCTCAGCTGTATCGTCTTCTGCTGGTAAATCATCTTGCTCATAAATCCTTACACAACTGCAGTCAGATGTGAGCTCCATATTCAATGTCGAAGATGAAATGTCCAAGATGGATGCACTCATGTAGCTAGCACCTTAGCAGGGATAGCTGAGATCAGCTGGGATCCTAGGAAAACTGGGCTTCCTTCTCTCTCCCTATAGCCTCGGGATGTCCCCTCTTCATATGACCTCTCTATAGAGTATTTTCATGTTGTCTCTCCATGTGGTCTCTCCTTCAGGGCAACAGAACTTCTTATGTGGAAGCTCTGGCTCTCAGAAGTTCAAATATATCATCACTTCTACCACCTTCTCTTGCAACAGCAAGTCACAGGATCAGCTCAGCTTCAAAATGAGAGGGACAATGCAAAGGCATGGATACTAGAGGCCATCTTTGGCAAATAGCTATCACATAGTATCTGACTGCAATAGGGTCCTTAGAGCTCTAGGACTTTAATTATGTGAAAATTTGCAATCCATATGTGGAAAGTGCTATGACAGTCTGTATATCACATTAGGGACAATGTAGTGAATCTCTCTTGTCAAGGATGTTTATTTTACTACAACACTCAATTTATCAACCCTTCCGGGAAAGGAGTGAAAGTATTCACAGAAAGAATACTGGAAGCATTCTTTTACTTTTGGGAAAAAAAAAATAGAGAAGATTTACTCTACTTATATTAAAATAATTGCACTATCCTCTTTGTGCTGACAATCTCTACATTTACATGTTAGCTATCTGCTGCACAGAAGATATACATCAATTGAAACTTCCCACACCCTACCCCAAGAAGAGTACCTGGTGGAAGATCCAACAGAGTCTGGGAGTAATGGAGTTTTCTCATATGGAGTTCAGAAGACAGTAATTCTGACCGGGCTTTACTGACACTCCATGTGATTGGGGAAACCAAAAACAGATTAACCAGAAATGAGCCTTCAGAGCAATGAAAAATGAATCTCTTTTGCCCACCCTCACCTAATAAAATATTCTGTTCCTTTCAACAGATTAATTTTATTATGCACTAGCTGGGTATATACACTAAGTCCGAGAACTAAGACTTCCAGGCTGTGATAAAACCAAATAACCATTGTTACAGATGACAAAGCCAGACTCAGTAACATTTTATTAATCCTCAATGCCAAATTATAAATGCTTGAGAAAAATATCCTTTTTTCTCTCATACTACGGGAAAATGTCAGCTTTTTATTAAGTCTATCTCTTAAAACTTAAACATTTGCTCTTTTTGCTGCCTAGCAGTGAGAACTGAAGCTTCAAGAGAGTTTTATTTATTTATATGGCATTTGCCTTGATGTTGCCCAAGTAATATTAGGTAGTAACAGAGACAGATGAGAGTTCTGTATCATCCTTTCCCTCAGGGCAAACCAGGCACAAATAGACCTCTAATGAAAAAATCCACAGAGCAGAACAATAAGTAACATGGAATAAAATGAGAAAAAAGTTTCTAAACACAGCCTTTGAAAATTACAGAACAGAAAAATCTCCTACTCAAAGTGGAGTAAGGCCTCTTCAGCTTTCACATTATACAGTTGGTTTTAGTTTCATTACTTGAATGAAGCACTTTAGCACTAACCAGATTACCTCTAAATCTAATATAACCTTTTTTGGCTTCAAGGTATAGCAATGACTTCAATGGTGCTTTATTCATAAAATGGTACTCATTCCTAAGTAGCAGCTGAAATAGAGAGTTTTTTGGTATACATTTAGAGGGTACAAATGCCGTTTTGCTTCATGAGTATATTGCACAGCAATGAAGTCTGGACTTTTAGTGTAACCATCATCCAAGGAGTGTGTGTTGTAATTTCTCATCCTTCACCTCCCTTTCTCATCCTTCATCCCCCCAACACACACACAATTCCAAGTCTCCGATGTCCATTTTTACACACCCTGTATCCATGTCTACACATGACTTAGTTCCTATGCATAACTGAGAAAATGTGGAATTTGACTTTCTGTTTTTGAGTTGAGATACAGAGATTTAAACAAAATATAAATATGATTACCCCAGATGTGCTTATTTCCTGCAAAGCAGCTACCAATTTATTCAACAAATACCCTGTGATTGCCAACTACATGCCAGATACCATGTTAGATCTTAGGAATACATGAGAGAATAAGATACTGTTTTTGTCCTCAGGAAATGTTAGTTCAAAAGAAGCAATAGACCACTAAGCAGGCTGGGGCTCAGGGAAGTGATATCCAGTCAGTCTAGAGCTTCAGGGAAGGAGACCCAGAACTAATAGGTTCTGAGAAAGGAAAGATTCAGGAAAATTGGTCAAGGAAAGAGGAATGAGGTGAGTGAGCTGTAGGTAGCTGTAGGGGTACTGGCCCTCAGGGAGGAAGTTTCAAGCAAAGAAACATGAAATGTAAAGGTGCTACGAGCCAAAGATGGCTCTGGGTGACCTCCAGACTTCTTAGATTCAGAAGCTAACACCTTCCAGTGTGTACTTCAAAATATTCTATTCTATTTTATGTCTGAGAACAGAAATCACACGCCCGTAAGGAGCCCTAAACATGGATACATGCCCATTGTTGTTTTTATCTTTATGTAAGTAAATCATGTTTCACCAGCTTGTCTCCTCACTGGCTACTAAAGGACTTTTTGTTCTCCACAAAGTCCACCCCCTTGACCTTGTGCCATTATTTCTGTAGATCACCAGAGGGAATTAAAACTGTCCTCATATATTACTGGTTCTCAACCAGGGATGTTTTGCTTCCCAGGGGACATCTGGCTATGTTGATGAGAAAACATGTTTGGGTAGAAGCCAGGGATGCTGCTAAATATTTTTTAGTATGTAGGACGACGACTACCTCAAAGAAGTATCTGGCCCAAAACATCAATAGTCAAGTGCTGTGGGCCATCACAGGTACTTCTGGAATGTTGGGCAAGTCTAAATGCAGGACCTCTTCCCTGGTATTCCATCCATGTGGCTATTTGGAGCTATTCCCCAGACCCTGGGGCTACAGGCCTCCTATCTTCTGCTCTTGAGTGCGTGTCACTGATGGCTTATGCCACGTTGGGTTTCATACCTCTGATGCCTCCATATGTCCTTAGCCTTTGCCTCCAGAGGAGCTGCTTGCCCAGTATCTGCAGTTTCCACAGGTAATATGGCTTAAGTGGGCTTCATTAAGACATACAATAATAATTAGGCTTTCCAGGGCATGTATTCCTTGCCATGTTTTGTCTAAGTGCTTTAAAGGTACAATTTCCTTTCTTCCTGGAGCAAAACAATACTTTTTATTTATTTTACAAACAAAGCTATCAACACAGATAGAAGTTAAATAGTTTTCCCATCTTATACTGCTAATTTGAAAAATCCGAGCTTTAGATTAGAACCAGCTCTGTTTGACTCTTAAACTGTGTTCTCAATCAGTTCACTAAACTGCATGAATTCCAGACAGGTGTCCATCCTCCATGATTGGTTTTGGCGTAGCCAAAGTCCATAAACAGACTTCTCACATTCCCTAAGCCTCATTCTAAAAGAGACCCAGCTTAACTAACTACTAGAAAATAATATAGTTTGTGGAAAAATGAAAATTTTTTCTCTGTGATATATTTTTAATTTCCTTTAAACTATATTTGCTCTTTTGCAAGGCCCATTTTAAACCAAATTTCTGTCCTCCTCAACTGCACTGATCTGTCCAGTTAACAGATAATCTCTATAATCTCTTTTATTATCCTAAGCAATTTAGCTTCAACTCTCAGCTTTGTTCTATTGTCCTGAGCAATTCGGCTTTGACTTTCAGCTTGTAAACCTCAAGTGAAAAAAATAAAATAAAGTAAGATGTTCCTTTCCACCTTAAAAGGCATGCCATCCATTGTTTCTTAAGACTGACTGTTGGGGCTTTCTGTCTCAGACCTCATCAAAGTCTTCATTCAAAAAAATTTTTTTTCTTGATAATATTTAGGGAATAGGGGAATGGAAGGAGATTTCATTGCTAATTTTTAAAAACTTCTTTTTATAATTTTTTCACACATAATTTATCCAACCTCTAAATTAGCTTTTAAGATTTGCTCCACTGAGCGTAAGTTCGTTAAGGAATAATGGTAGTCATATAAGCCACTACTCATGATGCTCCAGACATCGAGTTAATTCATTTATGTAAGACAAAGGTCAGCGAACAACAGACCACAGGCCATATGTGATTCATGGCCTGTTTATGTATGGCCCGCAAGCCAAGGATGACTTTTACATATTTAAATAGATAATACTTTAAACTAAAAGTGTTTAAAAACAAATGAAAGTTTAGAAAGCATATTCTGATAAAGGATCAGCTATTATGATGATATTAAGATATGTGCCATGCACTGTAATTTTCTATTTTTATAAATTTTAAAGCAAGTTATATCTTGATGTGAGCTTGGTAAAGATCTCTCCTCCTCTCCACACTTTTTTCCCCCAAATAGCTATGAATTCCAACTTCTTTTTATGTAAGTACAATTTAAAATGTCAAACCATGTAACGTAACTAATAAAATTGACTTTCTTTGTATTCTCTACACATTTGTTTCAAGACAAAGAGTAAAGCAAGATAATTGAGTTGAGTTGCTACTACATGGCCAAGAAAAGCGTGAATTTGCTGCAGTGATGGGATGGTCCCAAGGGCAACACACTCAGCCAGACTGAAAAAAAACAGGAAAGGAAAAGAACGAAGACAAGACATTTTTTTGTCCTACTGAGTCTCTGTATGTTCTTTCTGGCTGTCTGTACCCCTTCTCAATGGCATATTAGCTAGATCTTTTCCTTAATGTTTCAGTTCTGTTTCTCTGCCTATGTAAAGTTTCTCTCTCACCCACATTTTGGGACCTCAAGGTCTTCTACTCTGACCAACAAAATTTTGAAAATGTAATTAGCATAGGTCATTCTTGGAAATGTAACCCCATCTAAAGGAACCCATCTCTTATGGTGGAAATCTGGTACATGGCAGGCAATGAGAAAGCTTTTCCTAGGAAAGGGGTGCTGCTCAGATCACCCTGAGGGCTTCATTGGTCCTCTGTGCTGGTGAAGATGGAACTGACTACATCACATGGGTTACTCAGACTATAAAACAATAGGAGACGGGAAAAAAGGAGAGGAAGAGAAATCTCCTTTTTGCTTACTACTTATAAAACATTCCTTTTGCTTCTAGTGGGAGGTGTGTGAAAACACGATGTACTTCATATATGCAATAATTGGGGATGGGCCGGAGTAGGAGAGGTTCCAATTATTATATGGCATATATTAAGTTTAGTTTATTGTGAATAATTTTGCTTGTGAGGCACTAAAAAAGGGAGAGAGAAAATCACATCTATTATCTCTTTTCAGTTATAGTATCTTAATAATGGTCATGTAATTGGTAACTTAGCAATATATTACAGTGTTATCTTTAATTTGCCTTTCTAATGTATTTAATATGACAAGATTTAAAAAAAAACCAAAATCCATAACCCCACACATGCTCTTTCAAGAGTTCTGCTTGTGGAAAAATACAGAACCCTAATATATGTGTAGAACTTTCTAATACCCTGCCTCATCTATGTTAAATATAGATTTTTTTAAAAAAGAATATAAATCTGAAAGTGTGCTTATGACTAGTGATGTTTTGGGATAAAAAATTTATTTAAAAGTCATTAAACTTTAAATGCTTTGTTCTTGTAAACTCTTTATGTACTCAACATTTTCTCTCGGAAAGAAATGTGTGAAGTAAGGACAGAATTCTTTTTAAAAACTGCTGACATGAACTGTGGCATGAAATACATGCCTTCAGACAGCTCACTGCTTTAACTCTTCAGAGAAAATTTTAGCTTTCACGTAATTTCCATTTAACGTCACATTAATTGCATTTCCTTAAGTTATAAAAATATGTGGGATGCTGTAAAATATATCACAATGCTTAATATGGCTCTGGAGGGATGTTGCTTTAAGCCAGAGAAGCAACCCAGGGTGAAGCTACAGGGCTGGCAACAGCTAGCTATAGTTGAGGGATCCAATCCTCAAGGAGCCAGTACCAGGAAGGCAATCATCAGCCACAGCAAGGTATTTACAAATGAGAGTCCCAGCCTATGCGGTGGGATTTAGGCATCAGCTTCTAGGACATTTTAGGTGGAGTGAGCCTGACAACAGCAGTGGTGATCCTATAGGGAGAGACAGACAATAAGACCCTGTAAATTACTAACAAGTCTGAAGTCTAATTTCCATAAACAGAAATGAAATTTCCCAGAATAAGGCTAAAACCTAGTTTCCAGTGCTGGGTCAAACACTGATGTGGGATTACAACACCAGTGCCTGAGTTCCACAAGTGTAGATCAGACTCTGAAATTCTTTCTCAACGAGGCTAAGATAGGTCTTAGAAGCTTGGATGGAGTTGAGGCTGGAAGAAACGATTAGGTAGCCCCAGCTGTGGGAAAAGGCAGATGTAATGTTCAAAGTTGGACAGTCTCTGGCAGCAGAAAATCAAATACACATGAAATTATATTTCTTACTGGAGAATGGAAAAGATGGTATTGCATGGGAAGCTTTTAAGGATGGGTGGAATTGAGATAAACAAAGAAAAGAGGGAAAGAGCATTCCAGGTGGAATGACTAACATAAGCAATGGGATAAGGAGTTGTTGTTGAGAAATGACAAATTTTATTATGTGGTTGAGCAAAGGGTGATCAGAAATAGGATGGGCCCCGGTGGTAGTAAGTGAGGGTTTCAGGAAGTTGCATTTGAGGAATGACAGGTAAATAAGGGGTGAAAGGAGGAATACATGAAAGCAGAATGGGCCCAAATAATGACATGCTTTGAGTGCCAGCTTGAGGAACTTAGGGTTTATCTAAAGGCACCAGTTGGCATTCAATATTTGGGGAGGGAATTAATTGAACTTAACTCTCTTTTTGGAGGGTAACTTTGGAGACAGTGTGATGCATTTGCATTCTAGTGGTAGCAAAACATAAGTCTCAAACTAGGAGAGAGCAATAGCAGTACCATAAATCATTTGAAGAAATGTAACTTCAGTATAAAAAATGCATAATTAAGATAACTCAAAACAGTTAAGATTCAAGAAGAAAAACATCTGTTCCCAAATTCTATCACTTGATAAGATGTTCCAGAATTTCCCAGATGCTGGAACCCACCACCAAGATTCTGATTAGTAACTCCTGGAAGGGAGTTGGGAATCTCCATTTTGAACAACGATTTAGGAACAACAGTTACATACAATGCTTAGTGTCCAACATGTCAAGTGGATAGAAAAGACATAGGGGGCAATTTATTGACCTGGAAAAGTTTGCATTGTTGTGTTCTATTTGTGATCATTCTTGAAATGTGTACTATTTACATACTTTTTTCTACATATTTTAAGCTTCAATTAAAGTTATTAAAATACTTACATTGAATAGAGTGCTTAAATAACCGAATAAGAATTTAAATTCATATTTATTTTAGTTTTTATGTTCTAATTTAATATTTAATTCTGTTAATCAATAGAAATATACTGTGATGGCTAGTTTTCTGTATCAACTTGACTGTGCTAAGAGATGCCCAGATAGCTGGCAAAACATTATTTCCAGCTGTATCTGTGAGGGTAATCACAATATGGGCAGGCATCACTAAATCTTTTGAGGGGCTGAGTAGAACAAAAAGTGGAGAAAGGGCAAATCTACTCTCTGTCTGAGCTGAGATATTTATCTTCTGCTGCTCTATGACAGCAGCACTCCTGGTTCTTGGGCTTAGTACAGGTTTACACAACCACTGCCTCCCTTCTCCTCACCCCCCATCTCAGACCTTCAAAATATGACTGAATCACATGCCTGGCTTTCCTGGTTCTACCCTACCGCTTGCAGACAGCAGTCTGTGGGACCTCCCAGTTTTCATAACCACAATACTCAATTTTTACAATAAGCCATTCCTTCTACATATATTTATATGTATTCTAATGATTCTGTTTTTCTTGAGAACTCTGACTAATAGACATACCTATGTGGAAAATTGGATCTTACAAATATTTATAAATTCACCTTTTTTCAAGTATCATTTGAATATTGTCAAACATTATATTTATTAATTTCACAATAAAACCACCAAGAAACTGCTTCTTTTTTAATTTTTTTTTATATTACTTTAAGTTCTGGGATACAGGTGGAGAAGGTGCAGGTTTGCTACATAGGTACACATGTGCCATGGTGGTTGCTGCACCTATGAACACATCAAGATTTGTGTGTGTGTGTGTGTGTGTGTGGTTTTTGCCATTACTTTTTTTTTCTTTTTATTATACTTTAAGTTCTAGGGTACATGTGCATAGCATGCAGGTTTGTTACATATGTATACTTGTGCCATGTTGGTGTGCTGCACCCAT
>NW_012117088.1:1881814-1882680 GCF_000951035.1 Colobus angolensis palliatus
CTCTTTAGTTTAATTAGATCCCATTTGTCAATTTTGGCTTTTGTTGCCATTGCTTTTGGTGTTTTAGTCATGAAGTCTTTGCCCATGCCTATGTCTGGAATGGTATTGCCTAGGTTTTCTTCTAGCATTGTTATGGTTTTAGGTTTTATGTTTAAGTCTTTAATCTATCTTGAGTTAATTTTTGTATAAGGTGTAGGGAAGGGGGCCAGTTTCTGTTTTCTGCATATGGCTAGCCAGTTTTCCCAGCACCATTTATTAAATAGAGAATCCTTTCCCCATTGCTTGTTTTTGTCAGGTTTGTCAAAGATCAGATGGCTGTAGATGTGTGGTGTTATTTCTGAGGCCTCTGTCTGTTCCATTGGTCTATATATCTGTTTTGGTACCAGTACCATGCTGTTTTGGTTACTGTAGCCTTGTAGTATAGTTTGAAGTCAGGTAGCAGGATGACTCCAGCTTCATTCTTTTTGCTTAAGATTGTATTGGTTATATGGGCTCTTTTTTTGGTTCCATTTGAAATTGAAAGTAGCTTTTTCTAATTCTGTGAAGAAAGTCGATGGTAGCTTGATGGGAATAGCATTGAATCTATGAATTAATTTGGGCAGTATGACCATTTTCACAATATTGATTCTTTCTATCCATAAGCATGGAATGTTTTTCCATTTTTTTTGTGTCCTCTCTTATTCCCTTGAGCAGTGGTTTGTAGTTCACCTTTAACAGGTCCTTCACGTCCCTTGTAAGTTGTATTCCTAGATATTTTATTCTTTTTGTAGCAATTGTGAATGGGAGTTCATTCATGATTTGGATCTCTGCTTGTCTGTTATTGGTGTATAGGAATGCTTGTGATTTTTGCACATTGATTTTGTATC
>NW_012117088.1:1883450-1883830 GCF_000951035.1 Colobus angolensis palliatus
TGGGAGTTCATTCATGATTTGGATCTCTGCTTGTCTGTTATTGGTGTATAGGAATGCTTGTGATTTTTGCACATTGATTTTGTATCCTGAGACTTCGCTGAAGTTGCTTATCAGCTTAAGGATTTTGGGGCTGAGATAATGGGGTTTTCTAAATATACAATTATGCCGTCTGCAAACAGAGACAATTTGACTTCCTATCTTCCTATTTGAATACCCTTTATTTCCTTCTCTTGCCTGATTGCCCTGGCAAGAACTTCCAATACAATGTTGAATAGGAGTGGTGAGAAAGGGCATCCTTGTCTTGTGCCGGTTTTCAAAGAGAATGCTTCCAGCTTTTGCCCATTCAGTGATATTGGCTATGGGTTTGTCATAAATAGCTC
>NW_012117088.1:1883880-1891370 GCF_000951035.1 Colobus angolensis palliatus
AGCTTTTGCCCATTCAGTGATATTGGCTATGGGTTTGTCATAAATAGCTCTTATTATTTTGAGATATGTTCCATCAATACTTAGTTTATTGAGAGTTTTTAGCATGAAGAGGTGTGGACCTTTTCTGCATCTACTGAGATAATCATGTAGTTTTTGTCATTGGTTCTGTTTATGTGGTGGATTACATTTATTGATTTGTGTATGTTGAAACAGACTTGCATTCCAGGGATGAATCTGACTTAATCACGGTGAATAAACTTTTTGATGTGCTGCTGGATTCAGTTTGCCAGTATTTTATTGCGGATGTTCACATTGATGTTCATCAGGGATACGGGGCTGAAATTTTCTTTTTCTGTTGTGTCTCTGCCTGGTTTTGGAATCAGGGTGATGCTGGCCTCATAAAATGAGTTAGGGAGGAGTCTCTCTTTTTCTATTGTTTGGAATAGTTTCATAAGGAATGGTAGCAGTTCTTCGTTGTTCGTCTGTGAATTGTCTGGTCCTGGGCATTTTTTGGTTGGTAGGCTATTGATTACTGCCTCAATTTCATACCTTGTTATTGGTCTATTCAGGTATTTGACTTCTTACTAGTTTAGTCTTGGAAGGGTATATGTGTCCAGGAATGTATCCATTTCTTCTAGATTTTCCAGTTGATTTGTATAGAGGTGTTTATATTATTCTTTGATGGCAATTTGTGTTTCTGTGGGATCAGTGGTAATCTCCCCTTTATCATTTTTTATTGTGTCGTTTTGATTCTTCTCTCTTTTCTTCTTTATTCGTCTGGTTAGTAGTCTACCTATTTTGTTAATCTTTTCAGAAAACCAGCTCCTGAATTCATTGAACTTTTGAAGGGATTTTCGTGTCTCTATCTCCTTCAGTTCTGCTCTGGTCTTAGTTATTTCTTGTCTACTGCTAGCTTTTGAATTTGTTTGCTCTTGCTTCTCAATTTCTTTTAACTGTGATGTTAGGGTGTTAATTTCAGATCTTTCCCACTTTGTGATGTGAACATCTAGTGATATAAATTTCCCTATTAACATTGCTTTAGTTGTGTCCCAGAGATCCTGGTACATTTTCTCTTTGTTCTCATTGGTTTTCAAAGAATTTATTTCTTTCTGCCTTATTTTGTTATTTACCCAGTAGTCATTTAGGAGCAGGTTGTTCATTTTCCATGTATCTGTGCAGTTTTGAGTGAGTTTCTTAATCCTGAGTTCTAATCTTATTACACTGTGGTCTGAGAGACTGTTTGTTATGATTTCCGTTCTTTTGCATTTGCTGGGAAGTGTTTTACTTCAAATTATGTGGTCAATTTTAAAATAAGTGCTATGTGATGCTGAGAAGAATGTATGTTCTGTTAATTTGGGGTGGAGAGTTCTGTAGATGTCTATCAGGTCTGCTTGGTCCAGAGCTGAGTTCAAGTTCTGAATGTCCTTGTTAATTTTCTGTCCCCTTGATCTAATATTGACAGTGGGGTGTTAAAGTCTCCCACTATTATTTTTTGGGAGTTGAAGTCTCTTTGTATGTCTCTAAGAACTTGTTTTATGAATCTGGGTGCTCCTGTATTGATTGCATATATATTTAGGATAGTTAGCTCTTCTTGTTGCATTGATTTCTCTACATGTAATCCCCTACTTTGTCTTTTTTGATCTTTGTTGGTTTAAAGTCTGTTTTATCAACGACTAGGATTGCAATCCCTGTTTTTTTCTTTTCTTTTAATTTGCTTGGTAAATATTCCTCCATCCCTTTATTTTGAGCCTTTGTGTGTCTTTGCACGTGATATGGGTCTCCTGAATACAGCACATTGATGGGTCTTGACTCTTTATCCAATTTGCCAGTCTGTGTCTTTTAATTGGGGCATTTAGCCTGTTTACATTTAAGGTTAATATCGTTATGTGTGAATTTGATCCAGTCATCATGATACTAGCTGGTTATTTTGCACATTGGTTGATGCAGTGAGAAACTGCTACTTTAATATCACAAACAAGAAAATATGATGTCTTCTTTCACCACAGTGCAAAATAAAACTAAAAACTAATTACATGTATAATTTTACATATTTTCATGATTAAAACGGAAAAGAAGTTAATAAGTTTTAATGCAAGAAGTCACAAAACAAAAAAAAAGGGATAGTAAGGCAAAGTAGGGGAAGATAATTATCAACAAGTTTGAAAATAGGAAGAAAAGAAGATTTATGTGAATAAAATAGTTTTTTTGTCTTTGTAGTTATCTATTACTCCAGTATACAAAAATGGCTTGACAGAGTTTAATCAAATTAAAAAGTGTGTATTCCATGGCACTCCCAAAATTAAATGTATAGGTGTCATATTAAGCACATCATGAGTTAGGCATTCATTCCCCAGAGCACTTGCAATAGAGGAAGGTAAAAGAGGCCCACACAATTGCAGATTGGGAAAGATATGCCACGAAAATTAATTTGCATTGGGAAGAGACAGCAAATAATGGATCACATACAAGTCATCAAATAGAAATCATATTAACTCATGATATTTTACTTGACAATGAGCTGCCTCTCAAATAGGTGATGTAAGTTATATGCTTTAGGTGACAAGTAGTTAGAATTTATGCTTGTTAATGATTTTCCTAAGCAGTTAAGTAATTCTCATACAACATAACTCCAATTTTAAGGAAAAACAATCAAATCTGCACATGCACAGAGCAATACATCTATGCTTATATAAATATGTTGTTCTATATATATAACAAGTATTCTGTACTGCTTTATTATGTATATGTTTATATATAATTATATAGGACATCAGCACTCCTGGTTCTTGGACTTAGTAATATATAAAATATATATAAAATAATGTTTTATATATGTAAGATATTATATATATGTAAGCACATATAGAAAATAACTATAAATATAAATTAATATATTAAAAGTATAAAATAATTGTGAACATACATAAAATAATTATGTATAAACATATACATAATAAAGTATTTGTATCAAATATATGAAAACCTTTAACATGTCAATGAGAAGAAACAATGTAATAAACAATTATCAAAATTTGAAAGAAGGCATACACAAGACAGATAAGCACATAAAAAGATGTTCTAGTATCATTAGTCATTTTACAAATGCCCATTAAAGCCGCAGTAAGATACCACTCCATAACCACTAGAATGGCTAAAATTAAAAAGATCATGAATAGCAAGATTTGGTGAGGATATAAAACATGAGGAAGTCTCACACATTGTTGGTTGGAACAGTCTGGATACTTCTTATGGAGTTAAAGATACACTTAAAACACTGAGGAATCATCCTGCCTGGGTACACAAGAAAAATGTAAAGATACGGCCACCCAAAAACTTGTACCTGAATGTTCATAACATATTTATTAGCCAAAAACTAGAGGCAAGTTGATCTTTCTTCACATAATTAACAGATAAACAACAAGGATGAATTTTCAAAATATTATGCTAAGTGAAAAAGCCCAGACACAAAAGACTACAGGATGAATTCATTTATCTGAAATTGAAACCAAGAAGTGCTCTACTGACTGAATGCATGTCAGGGCTTTCCAGAGGCCGGGGTGGTCTAAGAGGAATTGACTGCAGAGGGATACAAGGATGCTTTTCTGTGGTGATAGAAATGCTCTAATCTAGATGATGGTGGTAGTTACATGACAAGCACATTTGTCAAAACCCCTCAAATTTACACTTAAAGTAGATAACATTTCTTCTATGTACATTATTCCACAATTAAACTGCTTATTTTAAAGTCTGCTTAAACGGATAATCTCCATAACAATGGATATTTCCTAAATGCCAAATAGCTAAATGAATTATGATTTATCTTTTGGTCACTGAAATTTTATCATCCCAAACTTCTTTTTGAAGACTTTTAATTGGAAAGGTTAAACAAACAAAATAATTCCCATAAAACATAATCCCAATTTTAAGGAGAAACAATCAAATCTGTACATGCACATATTTAGAAGAAAATGTGAAAGGAGCATTAACAGTTATTTCTCAATGTGATAATATTAGTGATTATTTTATTTTCTTCATTTGCTTTCGAATGTCTTTCTAACTTTACATAATATACTTGTATTGCTATTTTAAACAAAAATAAATGAACAAAATTTAAAAAATTGTTTTTAAGAAATTCTAGCTTATAGAATGAAAATAAAATGTCTTAGAATAGCATACAATGCCCTCTCACCTCTAGCTCTAGCCTCAGTTTCCCCCCTACGCACATAGAAATTGTAACCCTTCCCTGACATCTGAATTCTCTCTAGGCTTCCAAGGCTTTGTATGTGCTATTCGCTATTTGGGAAAATGCTTGTTCTCACACCTCATCCACCTCAAACCTTCTTGTTGTCCTTTAAGAATCAACTCAAGTACTTCCTCTGTTCTCATTTGAAACAGTTTTCTACTTCAAAATATTAGTATACGCTATCATGCTATGCCTATGATACAGGATCCCAGATTTCTTTTTCGGTATTGGGTAGGATTGACCAGGGGGTAATAAATAACTCCTAAATTTCATGTGACTTGCCACAGCAAAACTTTTCTTCTTTCACATTTCCATGTCCCACATGAATTTGCAGGAGGCTTTGTTGCACATGGTCTCTCAGAACCTCAGGCTGTTGTAAGTTCCACCATCTTGTAGCTGCTCCCAGTGGCAAAGAGCAACCAAAGAACTACATGTAAGTGTTTCACTGCTTCATCCCAGAGAAGGCACAATATCAATATTGCCCCCATTTCATGACCAGATCATATCATATTAGCCTCCCTACTGGTAAGGAAGCTGGGAACTTTGGGGGAATATGAGCTTTACTGTCTCTACCACACTTCCACTACTTGATGAGTTCTCAAAAAATGAGGACTGTGCTATACTCACTGAGCTTTGTATCTCCTGCACTGAATATAAGGCCTGGCTTTTAGTAGATGCTTGAGAACACCTAGGTGAACGAATGTATAAATGAAAGTATGTTGTGTGACTTAAAAATAAACAACAAGATATGTTCCTGAATGAGAGAAGCTGAAACTTAGTAAGAAATAGTAAACATTAGGAAAAAACACGTAACTAAGCATTGATCTATATTCCAACTTCAACAGATGGAGATCTACAAACTTAATTGTATGCCTCAAAGAGATTGAGTAGAGTTTAGACAAAAAAAAAAAAAAAAAAAAAAAAAAATTTGAGGAAGGAGAATGTAAACGGGTAAAGGATAAAATGTAACCATGACCATAATAAGTCTTTGGGGAATTTCAGGTAACTGACTATGGTATACTGAAAAACAGTCCCCAAAAGATGCACATATCCTAATTCCACAACCTGTGAATTTTACCTTATATAGCAAAATAGACTTGATAGATGTGCTTAAGGATCATGAGATGGGTAGAGTATCCTGGGTTATCCAGATGATCCTAATGTAATCACAAGGATCATTTAAAAGGAAATAGGAGATCAGAGTGAGTAGTAGATGTGATGACAAAAGCTTAAGATTGGAGTATGGTGAGGAAGGGGCCACTAGCTGAGGAATGCGGGCAGCCCCTAGAAGCTAGAAAAGGCAAAGAAATGGGTATCCCCTGAGCCTCCAGAAGAAACAGACACCTTAGTGTTACTGATTTTGAACTTCTGACTTTCAGAACTGTAAGAAAATATATTTGCATTAGTTTAAGCCATTAAGTTTGTGGTAATTTGTTATAGCAGCCACAGAAAATGCACACACTCATCAATCTGCCTAGAAAACACAAAGTTGGTCCAAAAAAATAGAGATAAAATCATACAGGTAAGACTAAGAAAGACTGGTAAAGACAAAAAACATTGAACCAACTAGAACACAAAGAAAAGACTAGCATTATGGCATGCAAGTTGGCACTAGGCACAGTCCTTGGTACTTCACCAATGTTTTCTCCATCTAATCCATACACCAAGCTCCATGGAGGTTCACATCTCCATTTCACAAATGAGAATGTAGCGGTTCTGAGAGGTTAAGTAACCTAATATTCACATGACTAATATGTAGAGGATTCAAGATTTGAACTCAAGTCTGTCTCACCACGTCAAGATGAGGTAGAAAACAAGAATACTATTCCTAACAGTGTGATATAAATATTTAATACATAAAATGATTTCCTATGCACCATTTTGACTAATTATTATAATAATCCTGTAAGGAAGGTAGGGCAGGTATTTTTCATTATATTTTGTGGATAAATAAACCAAGGTTAAAGTTAATGCGTTGTTCAAAGTCACAGAGCTATAAAGTGGCAGAGCCCAGTGCCTCTGAGGTGAAGTAAGGAGGTGAAGGGAAGGGGATCAGTTCGCACTTGCTGCAGGGATCACATGGGAGCTGGAAGATTCTTGGTTTTTTTGTTTGTTTGTTTTTATTTATTATACTTTAAGTTCTGGGATACATGTGCCATGCTGGTTTGCTGCACCTATCAACCCGTCATCTAGGTTTTAAGCCGCTCATGCATTAGGTATTTGTCCTAATGCTCTCTGTCCCTTTGCCCCCTAACCCCCTACATGCCCCACTATAGGATGTTCCCCTCACTGCGTCCAAGGGTCCTCATTGTTCAGAGTGGGAACATGTGGTGTTTGGTTTTCTGCTCCTGTGTTAGTTTGCTGAGAATGATGGTTTCCAGCTTCATCCATGTTCCTGCAAAAGACATGAACTCATTCTTTTTTATGGCTGCATAGTATTCCATAGTGTATATGTTCCACATTTTCTTTATGATGAGCATGTGGGTTGGTTCCATGTCTTTGCTATTGTGAACAGTGCTGCAGTAAAGATGTGTGCATGTGTCTTTATAGTAGAATGATTTATAATCCTTGTTTTTAAGATAACTAGTTAATGTATCTTCCAAGTGTGAGGTGATGGCAATTCTTTAAAAGAAGAATTGATAGGACTTGGTGACAAATCGTAGTACAAATTGATTATGGAGAAGAGAACAAAAAGATTTCTTGGCAGGTACATAAACATGGTGTCTATTTTAAATACACTTGAAGTATTGATCCCAGTCTCACATGTAATAAGAGCTGCCTCACAAATATCTGTTGAACTAAAATGTCCATGAAGAATTGTAGGACTAAAACTTGGGAGAAAGAGACAGATATCTTTGACCTATATTTTTAAGGATCGTAACAATAAAAATGAAAGTGAATGTTGTAAGAATCGATGAACTTTCTGAGAGAGAGAGAGTAGCTACCAAGAAGACAGTCTGCCTCACGAGACAGCACAATTCTCCTGGGTTTAAAACTCCTGCGTGGGCTGGGCATGTTGGCTCATGCCTGTAATCCCAGCACTTTGGGAGGCCAAGGTAGGCAGATCACCTGAGTTCAGGAGTTCAAGACCAGCCTGGCCAACATGGTGAAACCCCATCTCTACCCAAAATACAAAATTAGCCAGACATGGTGGTGGGCACCTGTAATCCCAGCTATTTGGGAGCCTGAGGCAGGAGAATCGCTTGAACCCGGGAGGCAGAGGTTGCAGTGAGCCGAGATTGCCCCA
>NW_012117088.1:1891420-1910932 GCF_000951035.1 Colobus angolensis palliatus
AGTAAAATGATAAGCATCTTGCCATATTAACTAAAAAAAAAAAAAAAAAAAAAAAAAAAAGAAAAAACCATAAAACTCGTGTGCATTCAAGAGACCCCTATTAAAATGCAAAGCATCTAGTGAGCTAACAGAGGTTCAAACAGTACCAGCCAACACTTCAGAGAGACTGTTTTTTACTGAAATAGGCCACCTAACAATGTCAAGGCAGCGAAAGAAGCTTCTGGGCAGTAAGTGTGTGAATGATGAAAGGAAGATGAATGGGAGGTAGGAAGGTGGGAAAAACGGACTGAAGCTGTTTCTCCTTTCTACCTAGGACCAGTCTTGCTCTTAAGTATAATGAATACCAGGTAATCTTATCAACATTTCTATGATAACTACTAGCCTAGTTTATTTTAGTCAACACTCAGCTCTGCTTAGAATGTCAACTATATTTTTAAGAAGCAATGAATTCTTTTGCAATATGAAATGTATAGATAGGTTAACATGCTCATATTTTGGAATGCAGACATTTGCCTGGCCTTGAGAATAAGAGCATTTTCCATTTTTCGGATGTTTAGCCCGTGTCCCCTGCTGTGTGTTGGCATGTGTCACAACCCTGCAGCATGTGAGTGAGTGGTGACCACACTCATTTACAGGAGTCCAGACTCTGACTGGATGATGGTCTGAGGTTGCATGACTGGTAGTCATGGACTTGGGACAGATCTATCTGATTCCAAAGTCTCCATCATACTGTCTTCAACAGTGTGGCTATTTTTATTTTTGAAATAAGTTGGAATTAAAGACAGAAATAAATAAGAGACTGCAATACATTTCTAAACCTTCCAGCAGCTGCTATCCAGCCTAGCATATCATAGGTACCTGTTTTGTTTTATAGAATCGAATAGGTAAACTTCTGACTGATTTTAAGCCTGTCCTGACTCTTTTGTGGTAACAAGCTACTCAAAATGGTTTAGTTAAATGAAGCTTTAGCACAAATCCTCATCTGGAAAAAATGTACAAAGTTAATGATTCAACAGTAGTCGTTATTGAAGTAATTGATAAGAAAATATTGCCTGATAGGTTATCTAACAAGAGAGAGGCTCAACACCTCTTTGGTGGGATACATGCCAGGCGTGGTGACTCATGCCTGTAGTCCCAGCACTTTGGGAGGCCAAGGCAGGCGGATCACCTGAGGTCGGGAGTTTGAGACCAGCCTGACCAACACAGAGAAACTCTGTCTCTGCTAAAAATACAAAATTAGCCAGGCATGGTGGTGCATGCCTGTAATCCCAGCTACTCGGGAGGATAAGACAGGAGAATCACTTGAACCCAGGAGGCGGAGGTTATAGTGAGCCGAGATGGTACCATTGCACTCCAGCCTGGGCAACAAGACCAAAATTCCATCTCAAAAAATAAAGAATACGTTTATTATTATTTAGTATTTGTACAGTCCAAAAATATATATGTATTTGGTAAGAACAAAATATTTGCTCAATGCTCTACACAGTTCCAGTCTAAACTAGGAAAACAAAATATATTAGGACCAAGATACAACACCCAAGGGGGTGGTCAAATGTCAGAGGTGTGGGACTAATTATTATTTATTTATTTTTCTGGCTCTGCTGTGGGAACCTTGGTCTTGACTCCTCTGAGTCCCAGAATCACAATCTTCAGGAAGAGATTCCAGCCACACCTCTTGTCCTAATCCCTAATCTTAGCTCAGGAAACCAATAAGCTTCAAATGTACATACCAGGATGTTTTCCTAACCCTCAGCAAGGACTCAACCATGAGAGTGTTGTTCACAAGGAGGGCCACGTCCCTCCTACGTTCGTTTTCTGGTTTAATACGTCTGCCAAGGTGTCAATATATTCCCAGGATGAGCTTATTCTTGAGAACTAAGTGTGTGAATGAACACTAAATGTTCTTCATTTTAATGTAAAGTTAGAATTCTCTATTCATGAATCATAAAAAGAGACGTGAAGTTATCAGCCATGCTCAGATGACCAAGGGAGCTGGGAAGGGTATTATAAACAAAACAAAAGGGAAAAAACTATTTTAAGGAATCATAACAGTAGAAAAAGTGCCTTACTTTTATCTCAGAAGGTAACATTTCTCAAGCAGAAAAATAATAATAATAATAATCACTATATCTCCCAAAAAGAACATTTAAAATCTTGCTAGCAATGAAAGAAGTCACTATGTCTCCTATCAGTTTATAAACCATAAAATAGACTTTATGTCTGAAGCCTGAAAAACAGAATAAAAGCTGTATTTCAACATTAGTCTTGCATTTGTTAAAAGAAGCATTTGTTAAAATACTTTTAAAATAATGAACCACTGGCATTTAAGTGTTTCTACAATGTTCTCAAAATGTACTCTGAATATTTTAGAGGAAAAGATGATTGGTAGGGCTACACCTTCTAATGTAAAACATACGTGCTTTTAAAACAAACTTGAATTTTAAATTTTTAAAATTTTATTTCTGTCTTGTCTAGATTTAGCTTTATGAGTAATTTCACTTTTGCAATATTAACTCTTCTTTTTGAAACCAGTTTGTCAACTGCTTTCGAGTTTTTAAAAATGCAACTAAAATTTTAAGCTGAAAACCTCAAATCTGTAAAATTCAGTGATTTTTTTTTACAACTCAGAAATGTGGTCTAGTATGATATTCACCCTTTAAATTCCTAACTTTAGAAAAACATTCTGTAATGTAGTCCTATATATCACCACACACACACACTCATATACACAGGCATATATATCTCCAATTTCTATTTTATGATATAGTGTGTATACATATGTAAACACATATATAAACATATTTTTTCTGACAAATCTCTTTAATAATGCCCTAGAAATAAAATCAAATAATAGATTTATTGAGCAGTGATGCAAATAGTTCCAATGAAAAGAAATTACTCCAAATAATTTTTCCCATTTGCTTTACTGATATGTAAATTTGATCTCTACCTTTATGTGAATAAGAAATCTAATTTTGGCCAGGTGATTATCAACCTGGTAATAAATCAAAATTACACTCATGGAAGAGGGAGAGATATTACAAACCATGTTCAAAACCAATTATAGTATAATAAACCTTTCTATATATTGGCAACCAGCTTATATTTTGATAAGATTTTGCTAAACAGATCTTTTGAAATACCACTTCTCATTATGTTTTAATGTTCTCTCTCTGTGCACGTATGTGTGTGTGTGTATATATATACTGTTATATATAGTATATAATAGTATATGTGTGTACGTGTATATATACATACACACATACACATACACACACACATACTCTTTTAACTAAGATCTCAGTGAATAAAGAAGTTGACAGCTAATTTGTTAGTTAATTACTTAGGAAAAGAGATGTGGAGCAGTAAACACAAACTTCTATTTTTTCAGTTATTAGGAGTCATGTTTGAAACAGAGACAGAAATTAATATTTGATTTAAATATATTGATGTTATAGTCCCAAAATAAGTAAAAAATTTCAGGAGGCTCAGTTTATCATTTAAAGTGTGTGATAATTTTTAGTAGAGACCCAAATGCTGTTGTGTATTGGAAAGAAAAAGAAAAGTATGTTAATATAATAATAACAGATTTTCATTTCTCCTATGCTGACAGAAAAATCTAAAGTGACTTTTCCCTGTCTCTTTGAATAATAAACTAATCCTGGAATGTTGGAGGGAGAATTTAGCACAACACGTTAAGGAAATGCAGATGGAACTGATGTTTTATTAGATGTGCTAAAAATATCTTTATGCTAGGAACTCCTTTCTTATCAAACACCACGGGGGGCCAGTTTCTCATCCTATGAACACCAGTGTGCTTTGTGGGAAACAGCCTGTTCCCTTTATATTTAAAACTTGTATTGTGCTTTATCTGGAAACCCGAACAAAAAGTGTTGCTAAATTAGGAGATACATGGCATCTTCTCTCGTTGACATAGAGACCATGACTGTGATAAATATGGGCTAATATATTTTGAAGAGAAACAAATAGTCACAAGGGAAAAGTTTATACTCTCCTGGAGGAGAAAGGAAATAATTTTGAAACTTAAATATTTTGTGGGATAAACAATCACAAATCTTACCAAAGGTGATCTAGTACGAACACTCTTTTTTTTTCCTTGCACAAAGATTATAATCCTTATTTAACTTGAAAGGAAACTTTAGTTTTACCTTATAAAATAAGATAGAAATCTCTAGAGCAGGACACTGGCTGCCTCATCAGTTATTATAAATTTTATAAGAAATGACTCTCAAACTGTAGAGCATGAAATTAAGCAAAAACATTCTGCATATAAGAAGAGCATTCCTAGACCTTGCCCTCAAAGTAGATCTGCTATCATTCTAGATTTATCAGTGATGAAATTGAACACACTCGATTTTCCTACCACTGGTAATATTTGCGGTCAGCATGAATAGACTTTCTGAGTGCAGTTTTCAACTCCTGGCACAACAGTATCCTTCTTCCAAACTATAACATAAATCACAGAAAAGTATCTCCTCATATGTTTGGGATGAGTTTTAATTCAGAAACAATTCATGGTAATATTCTAAGAGATTGACTGAATTTGGTTTCCCAACTAAAAAAGGAATCAACTATTTATTATTATTTAATGAAGCTTTGAAGAATGAAGTTAATTACTCTTCAGTGCAGGTCAGTATTGCTTTTGAAATATTAGAAATTGAAGAATAGTAACAATACCTTAATCTTATCAAACACCATTGTTCTATGTACTTCTCATTATTAACTCCTCAAAGTGCCATAATAACAAGATAAAGTAGGTACCATGAGTATCACCATTTAACAGATAAGGAAAATGAAGCAACCTGACCAATATTAGATGAAGAACTCTGTGGAAAAGTCAGCTTTTGAAACCAAACACTTAGGCTCAAACGTCTGTTCTCACAAGCACTGTGCTAGTACGTCTATGACTTTTTAAAAGGCAATTGCTTATTTTCCTATCTTGTTGATGACATAATATTTTTGCTGTAAAGCAATGGTTGTTCATTTTATTTTTCAAAATGTTTCAGTGGAGTGCAGAGCCTGTGTTCCTCTTCTTTTATTTTATGACTCTGTTTTTTTTTTTTTCAATTGGATGTGATTTTTAAAATAATAAATGTTTTTTACACTCCAAAAAAAATACGGAGTGAACTAGTGGGATCATACATAAATATTTGCATGATTTTCAATTTTTATACGGCAGTTATCTTACTTTTATAATAAGATTTTGCAGGTTGTAAGCTCAGAATTTCATGCTGAAAAATGAGAAAAATCCAAGTTCTTGTCATTTCCAATCATTATAATTTGTTTCTTTCTCTTTATAACAGTCACTCCTGTACTGACATGAGTTTTGGATAATTTTTTTATTTATTTCAAGCGACGTACAAAGGGGACTCCTGCATTTTCTCTGTTCCCTGAAGAGATTAAGAACTTCTGAGTGGAGACAAACAGGAAAAAATATTGTTGTGGAACTTTGCCTAGGCTTGATGAGAAGGAGGAAAGAGCTCTTACAGCTAAAACTAATCAGTAACTGTGGTTTCTCCAAACATGGAAGAATTTTTCATCAACAGTCACAATGGGGGAGTGTCTAGTTGGACCATCATGGAAGATGGATGTGCGTAAAACCGGATTATTTATTTATTATTTAAATGTAGAGACTTGACTTTAGTAGCATTTTGGGTGCTGTAGGTATATATAATTTGGTGATCTAAATTAAAGTATAATCCAATAAATGTTATACTTATTATTGTCATCCTTTCTACTGAAAATTCAACAGAGAAAAAGAAAAGGAGAGGGGAATATGTTTGTGCTCTAATATTAGGATTGTAAGAAACTGTTTCAAATATTTCCAGTAGGTAGACTATTATCTAGTTTTCCTGATGTTTGTGCTGTTTCAATTCAGCAGATAATAGCCTTTGCAAGCATATAAATAGACAATGACATTTCAGGCATAATAGGCATGCCTAGTAGTGGCTTTTGTTTTGTTTTGTTTTTCTCTGAAAATAATCTTCTATAGTTACTTTATGTAGCTACTATGAAACAAAAGATCCTCCATTCACCCCACTGGATAAATTTGAAAAGATCCCATTCCACCATCCTCTTTCATCCCTACCTGTTCCAAACTGTAGATGGCGGTTTTGTCATCATGCCACCTGAATTAACCTATTAGAGAGAATAGAGATCCTTAAATGTACATGTTTTATCAGAGTCGTGCACACCCATTGTTGTGATGTTCTGCTCATGTTCTTCTGAGTTTCCTTAGTGATCTGGGGAGTTTGGATGATGTAGCTGCAATGGCAGGAAAGGACACTGTCCATTATGGCCTTGAACAGACAAGATCCATTCCCTGTGGTAGAGCCTTATCATTCAGTCTGGACTGGAATTCAGTTGGCACTCATTTCCCCCTGTCCTGCCTTGGCAGGGATTGCAGTACACTAGTGATGACACAGCAGCCACACTGAGGGGAGTAGTGCTAATTCCACTCTCATGGACACCCATCTGTGGTGTATCATTGGTGTTTGGTGGCTTTTGGAAATTCCAATATATAGCACAGTCATTTCTGTTCCTAAGAGGAGGGGACTCTTCAACTTAGCAAGAGTATAATGAGAAAGTGGGAGTTAGCAACCATTAAAGTTGTGGTAGCTTCTGTTGGGCACCTAGAAACAAAGTCTAAAGATGAGAAAAGATCAATAAGCCCTGTGGTAGAATCATATGAAAACCTTACTTTGGGATATTTTTGTGCTTTTTAATGATTTCTGACTTTTAAATTTACTTTTCCAAAGCTACCATTCTTTCTCAGGCTCCAAACTAACACTGAGAAGCAAGATTTAGGGGCACTGACCATGCATCTGATAAGTCATTACTTCAGGAAACATGTACTAAGCCCTTTTATGTGACAGACACTGGAGTAAGGAAAATGAGCAAACAGCACTTGCTTCAAGGAGAGAACAGCAACATGTCAGAAAGCCAAACTGAATTAAAGAGAGAAAATTAAATTTCTCATTTACCGGCTGCAACAATAACATACAAATAAATTTACTGATCAATAAGGGATGTAATTTCAGGTAAGTTTTCAAACCCAGCAAGCAGTAAAACAACAACCAATACTGAAATAAAGCCAAAGGCTAACTGCAGAACCACTAATTTTATTTTCTAATCAGATAATATTTCAGGGTTGTAGCCTTCTCGAAAACCTTTAAACATCAGCCTAATCCTTAAATACATGCTTTGCCTGGGAGTTAATACTAGGCATGAATAAAATTATTTTTTATAGGAAAAAAATGACAGGTAACAAACAGATATATTTATGGTTTATAATTTAAATTCACATCTATTCTGAATATGTATACAGTGTGTATGTGCATACATACACTTTCCTTAGAATTCCTTAGTAATTATGAATATGGTAATTGTTATTGTTAGTGTCAGAGAGATACTAATAGGCTGATTCCAAATGAGTGTGACTAGACTAAAATTTCAGACGCTCTGGGAGATACCATCTTTTAATCAAGCATTCTTTATGAATATGGAGATAGTTTCTGATGTTCAATACAATAAAATTACCTTTAAGAGATTTTAAAATATAAAAACATATCTTACAATACTTAGACTTACACACTTGAGGGTAAAATGCTGCACACTTTCAGAAAGTACCACAATCCCAATTTCCGAAGTGGGAGAACGCCTCTCCTTTTCACACCATGTGCAGGGGGAAGAAGGGGAGGAGCAGGACATTGATCAAAGTGCAACACACGTACAGGCATTTCCTTTCCGCCCAGCGTTGAGTACCACTGTGGGATGTGCAGATCCAGGTGAGGCACCACTCCATCCCAGGTCTGATGGATGCCCAGTCCCCACGGTCACCACCTCCTGCCCACCCGCCCTGGGAATGCCCTAAAAGGGCTGTGAAGGCCTTCTAAAAATGGGTTGAGCAGGTGACCTGAAGCAGTAGGAGGCAGGAAATTCCTTGCTACCACACTGGGATGTATGCGGATTGGATCCAAACCTCTCTGGATGAGCACCTGAATCTGAGGGTTTGTGCCCTGGAGCATCCCAGAGAGCCTTGAACTCTAGCAGTGACCTCCACGGTGTATCAGTGTGCCAGCTGTCATTGTGTGGTCTCCCAGTAGCTTTCAGCACAATTTTCTCACAATAGCATAGAGCCTGAAACTCATGAAACTGGGCAACAATTAAAGCTCACCCTGAAGAACTAAGGCGGCACAGGGGCCAGTGCTAGTGGCTGCACAGAGCGACATCTCTGCGTTCTTCTCTCAGCTCATCTTCCCGAGGAAGAGAGATCCTGGTATCTCTCCACGAAGAACAGTTTCCATTCCTATCTGATGTGGTAACATTTGTTCCACACTTAGCATTTCAAATCTAAATTGCTCAGTCCCATATAAGATATCCTTGATTGACAGGAAGACCCAGATGTACCGTTAGCTGAAGCTCAGCTAGGAGCCACAGATTTTGAGGCCAGACTGCAGGAACTCAATCCCAGGACTCTTATGTACCGTCCCAGAAGAACTCTGGAAGGACTTGGAGAACACAAATGACTTCTGCAGATGTACCACAAGAATGCCTCTTACTTTATGTGTTAGCTCTTATCTCAGTGTCAAATTGATAACAATGGTAATAAAGGAAGTAAACACTTAGCTGGTATTTACTAGGTGCCAGGCCATTGTAAAAGTTTATTTACTTTGGTTTATTGAATCCTCATGTACAAGATGACAGGTACATTTTCTACCATACCCACTTTACAAGTAAGAAAACTGAGGCCCATTTCTCAAAATGTTTTGGAGAAAACAGTGCTCAGAGAATATGCATTCCTCTGAACAACTAAAGCAGATGCAGCCTCTTTTTAGAAGTTTTCTGAAGATCCTTATTCACTGGGCAAGACATATCATATCCTCTTTTGTACCACCCCAAATTTTAAGAGCTTTTCAGGTCACAATGTTCTTTATTGTCCCTAGAGTTTATATCATAGCCACAGCAGTGAAAGGATTGTCCTCTGGTTCATTCCCAAAATCCCAAATGAAAAGCACAACTTTTTTGTTCTGATGTTGTAAAGTGCCCCAAAAGGGCACTTTACATGTCATAAAATGCCTCTGAAGTGCCCCAGGCTCTCATTTCCTTTAGACCCCCACCCACACCAGCCAAATTTAAACTATTGTCTCAGCCTTACAATTTTATTTAACATTCTATTATAGTATTTTAATATTGCAAGAGAGTAATTTTATTTTATAAATATTTATTAATAATCTATGCTGAGTCAGACAAAGACAACACAAGGAACATGAACCAGACAGGTAAACATTCACATACTCCCAAAGTTTTTTCATCTGGTGGAGGACTCAGACACTTAACAGATAATACAGCACACAAATGTGCTAGGAAAGGAGTAGTAGCAACCACGGGGAAAAGACATCTTTACAAAGATGATTTCTATGTTGAAATAATACAGTTGGTGACAATATTGTCAGGTGAGGAGGCTAAGATGTGGAGGCTGAAGGTAAGAGCTGGGTGGAAGGACGAAGCATAGGCAAGCAGAACATCATGTTGAGGGTCAGGAAAGTGGAGTTTATCATAAAGCACAGGTGAGGAAAGCAGCACCATCTGGCTGAAGATAGAATTTATTCAAGAAATGAGATTGGAGAGGAAAGCAGGAGTGTATAACAAGGATGGTAAGCCACTTTAGGGAGTTGGCACTTTATTCTTGGGGCAATGTGGAATCACTGAATGATTTTAGGCAGAGAGTGATGGGATTTGAGTTATATGTTAGAAAGATCACTGTCTGAAATAATGCAATCAATTCAAAGAGAATATTCTAAAGTCAGAGACCTGTTTGAAAGGCTCCTTGAGTTGTGCAGGCCATTTTTGTGAGGACCTAAACAAGGATTGTGGGAGTATGAATAGAGAGAGAAGTGGTTGCTTCCCAGAGCTTTTTAGGACATAGCCTCTTTGGGAAATTGTGATCAATGGTATATTGGGCAACAGGGTCTGTTGCTGAATGCCATTAACTAAAGGAGGGGCACAGGAGGAGAGCAAGTTGGGAGGAAGATAAAAATCAATGAGTTCATACTAGGTATTTCAGTTTTTAGCTGGAGTATCCAATTGCAGATGTCAAGTTAAAAGAAAATATATATGCACACCTAGAGTTCAAGGAATGATCTGAGATGGATTTATAATTTAGGAGTCAATAGCAGATTTAAAATGTAACCCATAGGAGAATATATGATTGTTTAAAGAAAATACAGAGAGTAAGAAAACTAAGAAGACCCAACAAAGACCCCCTCCCACTCCTTATCTCCTATATATTCATTCATTTATTTCATATTTATTGAGTGCAATTATTAGGTGAGTTGCTATGGAAGGAAAGCAATATATTCTATAAGAGAAACTGAGAACCAGAGAGGCTAAATAGCTTAAAAACTATGTGTAAAAACTGGGACTAGTTCTCTTTCCTAGTTGAAAGATATTTCTATTACATCCATTTACTTCTAGTTTAAATTAGACATGCTTTTCAGAACTAGTGGAAGTTCAAAATCCTCACTTCTTAATTCCTTGCCCTTTCACTCCTGTATTTTCATCATTCTTACATTTGCTTTAATATCGTAAATTTGCCACTGTCAATAGGCAGCCTAACGCTCCTGAGATATTATATGTTATGGACACATATCCTAAATCAAACTATCCTTTATTCCTAACAGTCTACTTTGTTTACAAAAATTCAATGGTATCCTTTATACAAATAAACAGAGAAGACGTCTGTTTATAGTTCTTCTAGTAAACAAAAGGATCCATACTTCCTACTGCAGCCTTGTAAATAAATAATGGGGCTGGGTTTGTCTCAGTTCCCATCCCACTGCTTCCAGATAAATTCCTCCTGGTGACCTAAACAGGCCCTTTCTTCTGTGGCCCCAGTGTGGAGAAGATCACTTGTTGCATTTATGTTTATGGCTCCTACTCCTCAAAAACCCATTACATCAAGACAACACAGATCACACTGTATTCCAAAGCTCCTATTTTCTTGCTTGAGTTTAATTTAGCACCAATTTGGTGTGTTATGATTCTGTAAGAAGTTTTTATAGTATCTCTTTATTTGCTACAAGTTTAAACACAATATTAACAAGTTATTTGCTTTCACACTATCTCATTTTGCTCAAGTGTTCCAGTTTATTATTATTGTCCCTTGGGAAGTAATTGTGCTATTTCTGTTCCTACTCCTTAATATGACTTCTGTAATTATTCTGATTATTATTCAGCATAATTCTGGGTTTCCTAATTAGTCACACCTCTTCAATTTGTCATCCTGTATTGTTATTGTTTAACTCCTCTAGAATAAAGACCGCCTTATTTTGTGTGCCTAACATCTAGCACTGTGCCCAGCCAGCATACAAGAGGCATGCAATAAATTATTATTTTGTGCCTTATTTTGTGTGCCTAGCATCTAGCACTGTGCCCAGCATACAAGAGGAATGCAATAAATGATTATTCAGTAAAGAAATGCATGAAGGAATGGGTGAAGACACTGCTTAATCATTATGATTTGGCTAGATTATCTTTGGATCATTATTATTCAAAATTCAAAAAATACTCATACTTAGAGGTATAATGGGAATAAATTAAATCACTTGGCTAAATTAAAATAACTTTAAAAATCATAAAATTTATAGAAATAAATATAGTGAAAGATGTATGAGACAGCTACAAAGAAAACTACAAAATGTACTGACAGAAATTGAGAAAGATTTAAATAATGAGATATACCATGTTCATGAATTGGAAGGTTCAATATTTTAAAAATATCAGTTCTTCCTAAATTCACTTATAAATTTGATGTAATCCTCCCAACCAAAATTCCAGAAGGTGTTTCTGTGGAAATTAATAAGCTAATTTTAAAACATTTTTGAAAATGCAAAAGACCAAGAATAGCCCTGGACAAAGACTACTGTTAATACAAGAAGTCAAGCCAGTCACATACGAAGCTATTATATTTAAGAAAGTTTGCTATAGACTCAAGGATAAAAATATAGATCAGTGAAAAAGAAGAGTGCATTCAGAAACTGACCCATTATTAGAACTCTCACCTGGTTTATGACAAGGGTGACACTGCAGTGCAGCAAGGAAGGATGGGCTTTTTACATAAATGATTTGGGGTCAGCTGAATTTTACATGGAAAAAGTGAATCATGACCCCTTCCCAAGCCTCACACAATACACAAAAATCAGTTGTAGATGTACAGGAGATCTAAATGTAAAAGTAAAATAATAAAGCTGTTGTTAAAAAAGTAAAAAATCTTCGTAACTTAAAACCAAGCAAAGGTTACTTAAATAAGGTTAACAATGTACCAGCCATAAAAAAAAAAAAGTCATAAGTTAAACTTTCCTGTTAAAATCACTTATATTAATCAGAATATGACTAAGGATTGAAAAGGAAATAAATCAACTAGCAGAAGATATTTGCTAGGTATCTACTCAACAAAGAATATTTTATTTCCAGGATTAAGAGAACTTCCACAAATCAATCAGAAAATGGCAGACAATTAAATTTTTTAATTAGCCAAGAGTTTTGAACAGATATTTTACAAATGAGGATATCCAAGCCACTAATAAATATATGAAAGATATTCAGTTTCAGTAATCATCAAAGAAATGCTAATTAAATCATAGTGATATGCCATGTACGTACACACCAGAATGGCTAAAATGAGAAAGACAATGCCATATTTAGCAATATTATGAAGTAACTGGAACCCTAGACAATGACAGTTTTCCAGACTGGTTGAACTGATTTGCATTTCCAACAACAATGCAAATCAGTTCAACCAATCTGGAAAACTCTCAGTGTCTATTAAACCTGAATGTACTGAAATGCAATGACCTAGCATTTATTACTTAAGAATATAAACCACAGAAATGTCATTACAGACTGAATTGTGTCCTTCCAAAATTCATATGTTGAAATCCTAACCACTAATATGACTGTATTTATTTGGTGGCAGGGGCCTCAAGAAGGTCATCAGGATTAAATGAAGTAAAGAGGATGGAACCCTAATTCAATAGGAATGATGTGATTATAAGAAGAGAAAGAGACACCAGAGCACAGAGGCAAGATGGTGTGAGGACACAATGAGAAGGTGGCATCTGCAACTAAGGAGAGAGGCTTCTGGATAAACCAAATTTGCTGACCTCTTAACCTTGGACATCCAGACTCTAGAACAGTGAAAAAATAAATTTCTGTTGTTTAAACTACACAGTCTTTGCAACTTTGTTATGGCAGCCCTAGCAGACTATCAGAAATGCATTCAGATGTTCACAAAAATAAATGTACAGAATGTTCCTAGCAACATTCTTGCATTTGGTTATCCTGAGAATAACCAAAGCGTAAAAACAGTCCAGATGTCCATCAAGTGTAGGTCATATAAATTATGTTTATTCCAAACAATGTAATTTGGCAATGAAAACTAACAGATTACAGCTAGGCACAGCAACATGAATAAATCACAAATACAATGTTGAGCCAAAGAGACTAAGTACAGATGCGTACGTCTTGAATGATTCTATTCATATAAAGTTATGATGAATCAGCCAGAATGAATCTGCTGTGTTAGAAATCAGGAACCAGGAGACTGGTTACCCTTGGGGGTCAGTAACAAAAAGGGAGTGAAAAGGGGCTTTCTGAGATGTTGCTAATATCCTGATTCTCAATTTCAGTGAATGCTGGTTGCGTGTATATGTGTCTTTTGTGAAAAGTCACAGCACCATCACTTATGCAGCTTTTTGTATGTATGTTATACTTCAATAACAACAAGTAAGTGATAGATCTGAGACTAAAACCCAGGTTTTGAGGCTCCAAATCTCTTGACTTCTCATTACATTGTTTAAATGGTTTTATATTCCAATTATATCAGGTAGTTTTAGATATGTGTATCTAATCCTTTTCCATAATCGATACCAACAACTCTTGTCTTAA
This sequence comes from Colobus angolensis palliatus, assembly GCF_000951035.1. Lineage (NCBI taxonomy): Eukaryota > Metazoa > Chordata > Mammalia > Primates > Cercopithecidae > Colobus > Colobus angolensis. Next base: position 1,905,389 of record NW_012117088.1, read on the forward strand.
AGATCTAGAACTTTTGCCATGACTAAATAGCTCCCAGTAATAAGGTTCTCTTTACTGAGCTACCCCTTCCTTTTCTTTTCAGAACATTTTTTGTTCTCTTTAATTCAGAGAGTTGGTGGCTTCCATATTTATTGTTTTCTCCCACGAAGCTTAGAAGCTGGCAGGGTTTTTCTGCTCAGAAAATGCCCTGCATGCTTACACTGACTGGAAGTTTCCCATGCTGAGTCATGCTGGGAATATGGAAAAGCCCCTGGCTTTGAAAGTTCCCAGAAACCATTTAATCTTCAGTTCATCAAACGCACCCAGATTCTAATTATGGCAAGACGCAGTACATGGATTTTCACTTCTTACTTTTAACTCATAGCTTTTCATTTAAATCTCCCAAGTATTTACTCTTTCACCTAATTTTTTCAAATCTAACCCATTTTTTTTCCCCATGATGAAATCAACTGAGACATGTTTCTGAAGTGTGGCACAAGCCATAGGAAGGGCCCTCATTTCCACGGATTTTCTATTTATTAATTTAAAATTAATTAAACCTAAAAAGTGTTCATGTTAAAGACTTTAATATATTTTCATTCCTTATCAGCAGTTCTAACTGACGTTTTCATCCATTTCTAGGTATACATTATCTTATGATAAAATAACTTTATTTTATCATGAAATAAATATAATTGAAGAAAGAAACATAACCAAAACTCTTGGAGAGTAAAAAAATATATACAGGTCATTTTTACCCCTTCTCTGCTATTATAACACCTCCCATTATCAGTTCTCTAAAAGAACAATTCCAAACCTCAGAGTGTGCTGAGTCAGTTTATCTGCTTCTCTGCCACTTTCTTACTAGTATTTTTTGGACAACAATCATATCCACCTCTCTGTCACACTAGCAGGAAAGATATTTATTTCCACATATCCCCTCCAGTTTTCTGCACATCTAGCTTCCTGTTCCCCTCTCCAAAAGCTGCTGCTAGCAGTCACATTTTTTTTTTCCTGCTAATCAAAGAAGAAAAGCAAAATCCATCTCTCCTCTCTCTCTCTCCCTCCTTAAATCCCTTTTTCCCACTTAACATTTGGAAAAACAATTGCACAAGAAATTAGAAAACCCCAAACATATAATATTTTCAAATTTCAACAAAATTTATAAAAGATACATCTTTTTATTTGTGCCTCAGGATGCACAGAAAATAATGGATTTTCATATTGAAAAAAATACATTTCAATGTTTCAAGAAAAAAATGTAGCTGGACCAAGCCTTATCAAGCCATGGATGTGATCCCTTTACTCTTGACAATCAAGGACTCTAATCTACAGGTATTTTACTTCTAACTCATTCTAAAATACATTTCAGCTCATAGTTCCAAAATTTAGCCTCTTGAACCGCTTTTCCTGTACTTAAACTTCATTCCCTATCTCATTTTTCATGACTTTCTTTGCTGTAAAGGTCATGGATTAAATTACCATATTGCTTCCCATTATAATTTATATCAACAGGTATTCATTTTCTTAATGAATCAGCAACTATTTATCAAGAGCCTATCATATACCAGGCATTGTTTTAGGTGCTGGAGCTACAGATATGAACAAGACAATTAATAAGAAGTTGCACTAATAAATACATAACACAATACCGAAAAGTAATGTAACTACCAACAACGACCTATATGAAAAGGAAATTAAGATAATCCCATTTATGATAGCCTCAAAAATAGTAAAATACTTTGGAATACATCTAACCATGGAGGTGGAAAATTTGTACACTGAAAATTATAAAACATTGATTAAAGAAGTTAAAGCAGGCACAAATAAATAGAAAGACATCCTGTGTTCATGGATTGGATGAATCGCTATTGTTAAAACATCCATATGACTCAAAATAATCTATAGAGTCAATGAAAACCCTGTCAAAATCTCAAAGATGTTTATCACAGAAGTATTAAAAAAAAAGCTCTAAAATTAATATGGAACTCCAAAAGACTCCAAACATCCAAATAAATCTTGAGCAAAAAGAACAAAGCTGGAGGCATCACATTTTCTGATTTCAATATGTATTACAAAGCTACTGTAACCAAAACAGTATGGCACTGGCATAAAAGTACAGAACAATGGAACAAAATAGGGACCCCAGAAATAAGCCCACATATGTATAGTCAACTGATTTTCTACAGAGTGCCAAGAATATACAAGGTGGAAAGAGTAGTCTTTCAATAAATGGGGTTGGCAAACCTGGATATCCATCTGCAGAAGAATGAAATGGGATGCTTATCTTTCACCATACACAAAAATTAACCAAAATCAATTACAGGTGTGATGTAAAATGTGGCACCATAAAACACCTAGAAGAAAATGTAAGGGAAAAACTTCTCAACATGGGTTTTGACAAATATTATTTCTTAAATAGGACACCAAAAGAACAGGCAAAAATAGCAAAAATAGTAGTGGGACTATAACAAATTTTTTAAAACTTCTACACAGCAAAGAAAATAATCAACAGAGTGAAAAGGCAAATTATGGAATGGTAAAAGATATTTGCAAACCATATATCTGATAAAGATTTAATATCCAAACTATATAAAGAATTTCTGCAACTTGAGAGCAAAAATAAGTAATTTGGTTAGAACATTGGAAAAGAAATCAAGTAGACATGTCCCCCAAAAGGACATACAAATGTCAACAGATAATATAAAAACATGCTCAATATCATTAATCACCAGGGAAATGCAAATTGAAACCACAAACAGGTATCAACTCACATTGGTTAGAATGGCTGTTGTCCAGAAAACAAAAGATAACAAGTGTTGGTGAGGTTGTGGAGAAATTAGAATCCTCGTATACTGTTAATAGGAATGTAAAATTGTACTGCTGCTATGGAAAACAGTATGGCAGTTTCTCAAAAAACTAAAAATAGAATTACCATATGATCCAGCAGTCCAACTTCTCGAGATACATATAGATAGATATATAGATAGAGACAGAGATATATATATATGTATGTGTGTATATGTATCAACTGAAATCAGGATCTTGAAGACATATCTGCCCTGTCATGTTCACTGGAGCATTAGTCACAATAACCAAGATATGGAAACAACCCAAATGTCCATCACAGATGAATGGGTAAAGAAAAGGTGGCATATATATACAATAGAATATCATTTAGCTTTTAAAAGAAGGAGATCCCTTTGGGAGGCTGAGGCAGGCAGGTCACCTAAGGTCAGGAGTTTGAGACCAGCCTGACCAACATGGTGAAACCCTGTCTCCACTAAAAATACAAAAATTAGCCAGGCTTGGTGGTGGGCGCCTGTAATCCCAGCTATTTGGGAGGCTGAGGCAGGAGAATTGCTTGAACCTGAGAGGTAGAGGTTGCGGTGAGCCGAGATCATGCCATTGCACTCCAGCCAGGGTGACAAGAGTGAGACTCCATCTCAAAAAATAAAATTACATTAAATTAAAAGATAAAATGAAATAAAATGAAGGAGATCTTACCATTTATGATAACATGGGTGGATTTGTAATACATTATGGTAAGTGGGATATTAAGTCACAGAAGGACAAATACTGCATATTCCTCTTATATATGAGATACCTAAATAATCAAAGGTACTGAAGTAGGCAATAAAATGATAGTTACCAGGGAATGCTTGGGAGCGTGAAATAGGAAGTTGTTGTTCAATGTGTATAAATTTACAGTTAAACAATATGAGTGAGTTCCAGAAATCTGCTGAACAACCCAGTGACTAGAGTTAACAATAAGATTTTGTGAACTTAAAAATTTAAGATAGTAGATCTCATGTGAAGTGTTGTTACCACAAAAACAAAACAAAGGGACACAAGGAAAATTTGGAGGTAATGGATATGTTTATTACCTGGCTTGTAGTGATGATAACTGAGTATATACATTTGCCCAAACCCACCAAACTGTGTACATTAATTATGTGCAGTTTTTTTGTATACTAGCTGTACCTCAATAAAGCTGAGGGGGAAAGTGATGTTACTGTAAACAAATAATTTGGCCTCGTGACGGGTGGAGAACCTATTTTAGAGAGTGTACTGGGGAAGACTTCTCCAAGGAGAAGACTTGAGAAGGAAGTGAGGACCCTACTAAAGTGAGAGATCAGCACAGGCAGACAACTTGGATAGATCATTTCAGTCTGGGAGAGATGAGAGTAGGGGAAGAGGTTCAGCAAGAGGAAGTCTGCGAGAAAAGGTTCAGCATGGCATGTTTCAGGATCTGCAAAGAGGCTGGTATAGTTGGACAGGAGTAGGGGCAGGGTAAGAAAGGAAGTTGGAGAGCTTACCAGAACCGATCATTTAGGGCCTTGTAGGCAATGGCAATGAGTTAGAAATGTATTTGGCGTTTATCTTCTAAATTATATTTGGAAATATGTATGAACTTTATTCAGTTACTGGGAGACACTGGAAAGTCTTGAGCAGGGGAACGACTTTAATTGACTTAGACTTGTGTTTGATCTTGCTGGCTGGGATGTGGAGAATTGACTATAGACGTAGCAAGAGTGCAGGGAGACTTCAGGACATCCTCTGTCTCCCCTGGTTATGCAGACTTGGACATTTCTCAGATATGGCACAAACATTCCGTCTTAGCAGTTCACTCTCTGCCTTTTCCTCATCTATCTTGCCTAACTCAAACCTAAGACTCCACCACCTTTCTGCTGCATCAACCTAAGCTGGTCCCTGCTAATGGAGAACAATCCATACACCCACAGCTGACTTACATTTATTTGTTGGAGTCCATTTCAGGGAGGAGACTACCCCTCATATTGTCTTATGCCCAATTTCTGCCTCCAAAGAAAGAAGAAGTAAAAACTAAAAGGCAGAAATGAAATCCACAGGCAGACAGCCCGGTGCCACACCCTGGGCCTGGTAGTTAAAGATCGATCCCTGACCTAACCGGTTATGTTATCTGTAGATTCCAGACATTGTATGGAGAAGTACTGTGAAAATTCCTGTCCTGTTCTGTTCTGATATGAGTACTGGTACATGCAGCCCCCAGTCACATAACCCCTGCTTGCTCAATCGATCACGACCCTCTCACACAGACCCCCTTAGAGTTGTGAGCCCTTAAAATGGACAGGAATTGCTCTCTCAGAGAGCTCAGCTCTTGAAATGGGAGTCTTGCTGATGCTCCCAGCCAAATAAACCTCTTCCTTCTTTAACTCGGTGTCTGAGGAGTTTTGTCTGTGGCTTGTCCTGCTACATTTCTTGGTTCCCTGACTGGGAAGTGAGGTAATTGGCAGATGATCACAGCAGCTCCTTAGGTGACTTAAACCTGCCCTGTGGAACATTCCTGACAGGAGCTCTGGCCAGCCTGAGCAACACGGATCCTGAGAGTGCTCCCGGATAGGCATTTGCCCTGGTGGGACGCCTCACCAGAGCAGTGTGTGGCAGGCCCCCATAGAGGATCAACACAGTGGCTGAACACTGGGAAGGAACTGGTACTTGGAGTCCGTACATCTGAAACTTGGTAAGACTAGTCTTCGGAACTTGCCCACTCCATTTGAGTGGAAGCGTGGCCTGATCACCCAC
>NW_012117088.1:1911022-1943101 GCF_000951035.1 Colobus angolensis palliatus
TTTTGGTTTTGGTTTTGACTTGGTTTGAATTGCTTGACAGGACTGGTCTTGGGAACTTGCCTACTCCATTTGAGTGGAAGCGTGACCTGATCACCTACAGTGTGCTTGTACTGGAACGTTGGTTTTTGTTTTTGACTTGACTTGGATTGCTTGATACTTTGGTTTTGGTTTTGTCCTGGCTTGAATTTCTGGATACTCTGATTTTGGTTTTGATTTTGGTTTGGTGTAAACCATAAAAGTGTGTGTATGCCCTTTTCACCCATTCTTTGTTTTGTAGTGTGCATGTGGTGTGAGTGTGGTGTTTTGTCTCAAAGAAGCATGGGTCAGGCACAAATAAGCCCACCCTACTAGGAACTACGTTGAAAAATTTCAAAAAGGGATTTAAGTGAGACTATGACACCAGGAAAGCTTAGAACTTTGTGTAAAATAGACTGACCAGCATTAGAGGTAGGTTGGCCATCAGAACGAAGCCTGGACAGGTCCCTTGTTTCAAAGGTATAGCACAAGGTAACCTGTAAATCCAGGGCACCCAGACCAGTTCCTGTACATAGATGCTTGGTTACCACTGGTTTTAGATCCCTCCACAGCAGTTGAGAGAACTGTAGCATAAGTGGCTGGCAGAGGCAGAGAGAGAGAGAGAGAGAGACAGAGAGACAGAGAGGAGAGAGAGAGACAGAGAAGAGAGAGGGGCAGAGAGGAGAGACAGAGAGAGAGACAGAGAAGAGAAAGAGAGAGATATAAAAGTAGTTAAGAAAAAAATGTATCTATTCCTTTAAAAGCCAGGGTAAATTTAAAACCTATAATTGATAATTGATGGTATTCTCCATAACCCAATAACACTCCAATACCACTTTGTTGTCAGTGTAAACAAGGGAGTATCCTGAAAGCATTGAGGCCTTCCTATCAAAAATTCTTAACCCGCAGATGGCCCAAATACATTCAATCTGTAGTGGCAAATGCTTTGCTAACACAAAAAAAGTAAAATAATAATAATAATAATAATAATAACTTTTAGAGGAAACCTCATCGTGCGCACACCTCACTGGTTCAGTTCAGAAATATCCTAAATCAAAAAAGCAAAAAAGTAGCTTACTAACTCAAAAATCTTACAGTATGGGGCTATTCGTTAGAAAAAAGCAAAAGCCATCTATACCAATTCTAAGTTAATTTGGACAAAACAACATCTTGTTAATAGCAAAGGATAATTAAAATCCCAAACTTACAAGGTTTTCGGCAAAACTAAAGTATGCTAAAAGTTAACAGTGTAACATGTTTTATGGTAACTTCTATTCTTGTGGCCTTAGTCTACTCCACAGACATAAAAGAAGTTCACTTTGGAAAAGAATGGTTGTCATCTTAAAAAAAAAAAAAGGAAAAAAGGGGGGGTGGAATTTATGTAAAAAGGATATTATATGGTAAATTCTTGTAATGAAATAAGTTAGCTGGTTGTTTAAAGAAAGAAATATTTGTAATAAGTCAGAAAATTGAAGCATGTTGAAGAATTGCCTGTGGAAGTCATGAAGAAAAAAAAGGTTATAAAAGGAAATTCATGCAAGAAATGTTGTATAATTTAAAAGTAATTAGGCCTCCTAAATGTAAAACTATTAAAGAAACAGTTTATGTGCAGGGTATATAAAAAAAGTAAAATATACTTTTAACAGAAGAATTATAAGGAGGCATAAGAATGTCAAGTTTTACCTACATTAAAAGGTTAAAAATATGTATATTTTGTTTTAAAGGTTTAATCAAGTTTTAAAATGTTAATTAAAAAAAATTTCTGTGTGTAAACATTGGCTAAAATTAAAGAGGTATCATCCAGTTTTTCTGTAAACTGGACATTAAAATAAAAGCATAACAGATTTTTCTTAAAGTACCAACCTGCTCTTTAGCAAAAATTATAAAAGGTTAAAAAGAGTCTATAAAATCCTACCTTATAGTCAAATATTAAAAATTAGATAAATATGTCTACAAAGTTTTATTAAAATTAAGTTTAACATTAATAACACACTAATATAAAGGTAAAATTTAACTTATCTGGTGTAAAAATCATACAGGGAGCATTGTTAAATGTAAAATGATATTTGACTTTCTTTGGTTTAAAAACCAAAAATAAATAAAGGAAATTTCTCAGTAAAAAGACACTAAGGACTATAAAGTCCACTGCCAAGTTTCCCACATGTAAAACAAAAGGTCAATTCCTTAAAAATTATATACTTGGTTTATCTTCCACTTTCCTTTCTCTCAAAAACTAAAAGTCATTTAGCACATGTACCACCCTTAGAATTTCCAGTAAATCAGCACCAGCCTGAAGATCATGTTCTCATCAAAAGGTGGAAAGAAGAAAAACTCGAGCCAGCCTGGAAAGGACCATATCTTGTGCTGCTAACCACCAAGACTGCTGTTCATACAGCAAAAAAGGATGGTCTCATCACACCCGAGTCAAGAAAGCGCCACCCCCACCAGAGTTGTGGGCTGTAGTCCTAGGGGAAAACCCTACCAAACTAAAGCTAAGAAAAATTTAACTCTTTTCATCTATTGTATTACTCTTTCTTCTTTCCTTGTTCTATTGCTGACCATCTAGTTATTAACATAACCAAGTCAATTTCACCTCAAACTATTGCATTTAATGCTTGCCTTGTTATACCCTGTGAGGACTTGCCAAGTCAAAGACAGCTTTCTACATCAGAAAAGTATTTCTGTTCCTCCTGACTCTCCTTAGACTGGGCATTAGTAAACTAGGACCATTTAATCTGGGGAGATTTCAAAACAGACCCCAGTACCAACCAGAAGCCTTGCCCTCCAATGTAGAACTTTTATGCCATAGTTGGTCCAACATTCTGTGGACCACTAAAGAGCAAGGATGGACTGCCCCAACAGGTTTTTGTAATTTCCTAAAATCATACATTCATTTTACTAGAGGAGCATAGAAGTTAAAGACTTAAAACAAACTTTAGCAATTAAGACAGGATACCAAGATGCAAATGCCTGGTTAAAATGGATCAAATATTCCATCTACACATTAAACAAAAGCAATTGTTATGCTTGTGCACATGGTAGGCCAGAGGCCCAGATTGTCCCCTTCCCACTAAGGTGGTCTTCCAGTTGACCAGGCATAGGCTGCATGGTAACTCTTTTCCAGGATTCTACAACCTGTAGTAATAACTCACACCAAGCTCTCTCTGCTATATCCCTAAGTCCGGCACCCTGCAGGTCAGCCACTGAGGGCCATACAGCTTCCGTCTCCCAACACTAAGTTCACTTCATGTCTCTCATGACAGGGAGGAAACTTAGCATTCCTTGGAGACCTGAAGGGATGTGATGAGCTTAAGAATTTTCAAGAGCTTATCAATCAGTCAACCCTTGTTCATCCCTGAGCGGATGTGTGGTGGTATTGTGGTGGACCTCTACTGGGCACTCTGCTGAATAACTAGAGTGGCACTTGTGCTTTAGTTCATTTGGCTATCTCTCTCACCCTGACATTTCATCAACCAGAGGGAGAAAAAATAGGACATCATCAAGCGAGAGAAGCCCCTTATGGGTCGTTCAACTCTCACATCTGTTTAGATACAACTGGAGCCCCATAAATTTAAAGCTTGAAATCAAATAGCTACAGGATTTAAGTCAATATTTTAGTGGGTGACAGTTAATAAAAATATAGATTAGATAAACGACATCTATTACAACCAACAGCAACAAGCTTTTCATGAGTTAAAAAAAAAAAACAAAAACAAAAAACAAACAAACAAACAAACAAAAACCTCATGTTGACCCCAGCCCTGGGGCTACCTGACCTGACAAAACCCTTTACACCCTATGTGTCAGAAAGAAAAAAAAAAATGCAGTTGGAGTTTTAACCCAGACTGTAGGGACCTCGCCAGGGTCAGTGGCCTATCTCTCAAAACAACTAGACGGGGTTTCCAAAGGCTGGCCCCCATGTCTAAGGGCCCTGGTAGCAATGGCCCTGTTAGCACAAGAAGCAGATAAGCTAACTCTTGGGCAAAACCTAAACATAAAGTCCCCCCATGCTGTGGTGACTTTAATAAATACCAAAGGACATCATTAACTAATGAATGATAGACTAACTAGATACCAAAGTGTGCTCTATGAAAATCCCCACATAACCATTGAAGTTTACAACACCCTAAACCCCGCCACCTTGCTCCTGGTATCAGAGAGCCCAGTTAAACATAACTATGTAGAGGTATTGGACTCAGTTTATTCTAGTGGGCCCAACCTCTGAGACCATCTTTAAACATCAGTACACTGAGAGCTGTACGTGGATGGGAGCAGCTTCACTAACCCCTGCAAAGTGACTCTGAAGAAGACAACAAGCCCTGCTCCAGTCACACCCAGAAGCTGACTGGTCCACGCATGGCTGAAGCATGAGAAAACTCATCGTGAGACTCATTTTCCTTAAAATTTGTACTTGTACAGTAAGGACTTCAATTGACCTTCCTCAGACTGGGGGCTGTTCCCAGTGTGTACATCAAGTCACTGAGGTAGGAGAAAAAATCACTATGGTCCTATTAGTTTACAGTTATTATAAGTGTACTGGAACTCTAAAAAAAACTTATTCATATAATGTTATTCTATATAAGGTATATAGCCCAGGAAATGACCAACCTGATGTGCGTTATGATCCATCTGAGCCTCCCATGACCACAGTTTTTAAAATAAAATTAAGAACTGAAGACTGGTGAGGGCTCATAAACAATATGAGTAAAGTGTTAGCCAAAAAATAAATAAATAAGTAAGAAGAAGAAAGATAATAAATAGCCCCCTGAGAGAATCATACAATGTTATAGGCCTGCTACTTAGGCACAAGATGGTGCGTAAGGATACCGGACCCCCATTTACATGCTCAACCAAATCATACAGTTACAAGCTATCTTAGAAATAATCACTAATAGGACCGGCAGAGCCTTGACTATTCTGGCCTGGCAAGAAACTAAGATGAGAAATGCTATCTATCAAAATAGGTTGACTCTCAACTACTTGCTAGCAGCTAAGGAGAAGTCTGTGGAAAATTTAACCTTACTAATTGCTGTCTGCACATAGATGATCAGGGGCAAGTAATCAAAGATATAGTTAAAGACATGATGAAACTGGCACATATGCCTGTACAAGTGTGACACGGATTTGACCCTGAGGCCATGTTTAATAATGGTTCCCAGTGCTAGAAAAATTTAAAACTCTTATAATAAAAATTATAATAGAAATAGGAACCTGCTTACTGATCCCTTATTTACTACCTGTACTCATTCAAATGGTAAAAGGTTTCATTGCTACTCTAGTTCACCAGAATGCTTCAGCACAAGTGTACTACATAAATCACTACTGATCTGTCATGCAAGAAGACATAGATAGCGAAGATGAAAATGAGAACTCCCAGTAATAAAATGAGTGAGAGTCTCAAAGTGAGGGGAATAAGGGAGGAGACCACCCCTCATATTGTCTTATGCCCAATTTCTGCCTCCAAAGAAAGAAGAAGTAAAAACTAAAAGACAGAAATGAAATCCACAGGCAGACAGCCCGGTGCCACACCCTGGACCTGGTAGTTAAAGATCGACCCCTGACCTAACCTGTTATATCATCTATAGATTCCAGACATTGTATGGAAAAGCACTGTGAAAATTCCTGTCCTGTTCTGTTCCGATCTGATTACTGGTACATGCAGCCCCCAATCACATACCCGCTGCTTGCTCAATCGATCACAACCCTCTCACACAGACCCCTTTAGAGTCGTGAGCCCTTAAAAGGGACAGGAATTGCTCACTCAGGGAACTTGGCTCTTGAGACAGGAGTTTTGCTAATACTCCCGGCCGAATAAACATCTTACTTTAACTCGGTGTCTGAGGAGTTTTGTCTGCGGCTCATCCTGCTACACATTCTATAACTTCCCTTTCACTCAGAAAATACCACCAGGGGACTGGAATGTTCTAGAATCTTTGTTTCTTACATTTGGCATTCCTTATTTTTTACTGGGTCTAGAATTTAAGCTCTCTAAGTTGAAAATACCCAAGCTGAATAAGTATGCATGTAAATACAATTTTGTTCAGTATTGATTTTAGAAAAGTTTTAAATGAAGCAATTGTTCTTTCCAAAGCTCCTTCATCCAGTAGAAAATGGAAACGTTGGTTCCTAAAAAATCTTGGAATTTTACATTAATCCACAGCTTGAAAGGCAAGTGGGAATGTTAAAGAAACATTCCAACCAATTTTGCACAGGTCAAGGAAAACCACGTTTTTTCAAACATCATGTCTCTAGTTTATTTATAACATCAGGTACCTACAGGCTTCCGGTGTTGGTGGAATGCAGCTGACCTCGTAGAAACATTTCTGGCTGCTCATTTACACTGAAATATCCCTAATTTCTGGTAACACAAGGTACATCATGTACAGCACAACTACTAGTTTAACGCAGAGTCAAGCTAAAATACAGAATGGCTGTTCCCAGTCATAGGCACATTATCCCTACTGAATAAAATGAAAATGGTGGAGGCAGGGAATGTTTTGAAAGTAGGATGAGGGTTCCTCATGACTTTCCTTGTGAACAGAGGCCTCAGATCAGCCAGCAGTAGACATCAGAGAGATTCACGTTACTCCAGTGTGATAAATAATGAAGCACAATGCATAATTGTCACTAAGTTCTTAGAACCTTCTCAGACCCAAACTACCATGCAGAATGCATTACCTCAGGCTCCACAGGGTCACGAGGGAGATAACCAAGTGTCGGGACAAGTAAATAGACATAATTGTACCAAACTCCTGTAATTACAACAACCCTTTAGAAAAACTGGAATTCCATTTTGCTCAGCTGCTTTCCCTACTCTGTTGGAAAGAAAACAAATGGTCTTTGCAAACAGAAATCCTGAATGTGTAAATTAACTTCTAACTTAACAGTTCAACCACAGACCTGGTTACAGAATTAACTTTTAAAATGAACACTTTGTCTTGTACTCTCAACTGAAAATGAAAAATGCTTAATAAAATTTAATGTTTAAAAAATAGAGGCCATGATACAAAAGATCCAATTATGTTGTTGCTATATAACTAATAGGAACTCTGGTGCCACAAGGCTTAAACGAAACTCAGTGCTTTTTAAGAAGCCGTTTTTCAGTGCTTCTTAGGAAACTGTTTTCAAATTCTCCACTTTAAGACCAATGGATGTCTTTTTACAATACCAAACGCTGAAGTAACTCTAAGTATCTCCCAAATTGTGGAAGGGCAACGAAAGTCAGTCCCTCGTTACTCCTGACCATTTGTCCAACTTCAAGAACAATCTGGGATCTGAAAAAAATTGATGTTATTTCTCAAACGGCCTAACTTATTTTTAAGGAGCAGTACACAATTTTGCCTGTATATCAGAACAAAGTAGTTGACACAGCACCAGCTCAGGAGGCAGAAGACGTGAATATGATTTGATTCACCAATGATCAGCTGACTCTGTGACTAACGTCCTCAGCTAATTGCTTTATTTAAGAACATGCTGTTACCTACCCCTTATCTCGAGCACATGCTGTCTTTGTTTCCTTCATAGAACTTAATCAAACTTATAATTATTTTTATTTTCATGTTTATTTACTCACTCATCTACTCAAGTATGTATGAAGGCAGAAAACATGTCTGTCTTGTTCAACTTTGTATTATCTTCCAATTCACCGTTGAAAAAAAAAATGAGCTCAAAGATTCATGCATTCATTTGTCCATTCAATAGACACTTACTAAATTTTTATTTCATGTAAGCACTGGGTCCTAGAAAAGAGAATCTACTTCACAATATTTTTAAATATTGAATGAGATCATACACTTATTTTATGAAGTAAACATATAATTAAAGTGAACTGTTGTTATTATTTATTGTTAATACATTGTTATATTATTTACCTAACATAAAAGCCTTCTAATTCCAGAGAAAATAGCATCTCTTTCTCTACAACCAAGGAACAAATATTCTTAATGCTGCTTAAGATAACAGAGTTGTCAAACATAAGTTTCTAACCTATGAACTAACCTTCACATTAAAAAAAAAATTCATTATATTATGTAAATATATGGGAGAAAATTCTATTTATATTTTATGATTTTCATTGATGAAAAATTTATTTCATATGGTGTAATATTACTTATAAGGAAATATCTTGTCTGAGTTCAGTCATAATTCTTCATGAACTTAGGGAATAAACTTGAACTGTTCACGGCACACAGTCTTTTCATTTCACATTTATATGAACAATGCATTTGGATGCCTTTGTTGTTGGAGAATCTCAAGGAAAAGACCCAAGTAAAGCTGAGAAGAAGCATAAGAGGCAAGGCAGAGAAAGGGGATGCCTTGAGGCATAGCAGTCCACTTAAAGGAAGACATGGTTCGGACTGCAGTATCAAATAAACATCTACATAGCTCTTAGGAGGAGTAAATATCAAGGCGTAATGGAAACCTGAGTGAGGACAGCAAAACAAAGCGTGTCAACGATAATACTAAAAAACTAGCCTTTTAGAAGATGATTTAAAATACACATTTTAAAAAAAGAACATGAGCCATTATACTGTAACCATAATTCTCTACCAAGGTAGGTTGCACTATTGAAATAGATGCATCAGTTAAGAGTGAGTTACCCTTCAAGAAACAGAGAACTCAATTTGTAGTGGCTTAGCAATAAGGAAATACTATTGAGACAAGAAGTCTAGTGGTAATTAACTGTAGACAATAATGTAGTTGCTCGAAATACCCAGGCTGCTATCTGTGTGATTCTCTTGGCCTTTTATTCACTATTATAAGACAAATACTTCTTTGGGAAATTCAGGGTTTAAAGAAAGAAGGATGATGGTGCTAGAGAAAGTTCACGGTAGGGTTTGGCTCACATCTCATTGGCCAACACTGAGTCATGTGGCACTCCTGACTGCAAAAGATGTTTATTCAGCCTCTATAGAAGAGATTAAAAAAAACAAAAAATAGGTTGGGATGTAGGGTTGAACAAATCAACCTACAGTATCTTCCACATTTCTTTTTCCTCTTAGCATATGTATGTTTGCTTGTGTGTCAAACTCCAAAATTATGCTAAGAGATCATAAAAAAGGAAATATTATTCTTCGGTCTTCTCTTAATTAATACGGGCTTTAGCAAATGTCATGATGATTGATTTCCACTTAGGTTGCTTTGTATTTTGTAATGTTAAAACTTTCAGTACTTCTTTGGAAAAAATTAAACTAGGATTTTTAAGCCATGGTTTTTAGTGAATGGGGTATTTAGAGGATTTCCTAAGAGTTTTGACTAATAAGACATGTCAGCCGAAAAAAATCTTTGCTGTCCCTTTAGGGATTCAAACTATTTAGTGTTACATAACACTACTCCAATACATTTGTAGCTGACTGCTAATAAACTGCACAAATGTCATCATTTCAGCTAGATATTCTCAGAAGAAATCATAAATGTGAGATTTAAAAAAAATTTTACTTCTGCAAAAACCCCAGCAAGATCTATGCTTATCTATGTTGAAAGACTAATTGCACGGCCGGGCGCGGTGGCTCAAGCCTGTAATCCCAGCACTTTGGGAGGCCGAGACGGGCAGATCACGAGGTCAGGAGATCAAGACCATCCTGGCTAACACGTTGAAACCCCGTCTCTACTAAAAAATACAAAAAACTAGCCGGGCGAGGTGGCGGGCGCCTGTAGTCCCAGCTACTCGGGAGGCTGAGGCAGGAGAATGGCGTAAACCCGGGAGGTGGAGCTTGCAGTGAGCTGAGATCCGGCCACTGCACTCCAGCCTGGGCCACAGAGCGAGACTCCGTCTCAAACAAAAAAAAAGAAAGAAAGAAAGACTAATTGCACAAAAGGAGTTCCAAATTTTATTTTTAGGAGACTGTGAAAAAGCATCCAAAAAGACATCCATAGGATATTTCTCCCATGTTTTTATTTAAAATTGGTATTTCATTGCTTAAGAGTTGAATTATTTTGTGCATTCTGAGAAATGCCTGTAAGAATTAATTGTATTTTGTCATTAAGGTCTAATTCTGATCAATTCAATTTCATTCAACAGACACATTTATTTAGGATTTACTGTGTGTTAAAAACTACTGTAGACAGAAAGTAGGAGGGAATACAAAGAAGTAGTCTGGGAGGAAGACATGCGTTTGATGTTAGGACAGTATAGTTCCTGCCACATATAAGAAAAAATAGAATGCTTTTGTGGGGGCACAGGTAAGGAGCACAACTGCAACACCACCCAAATGAGTAAGCCAAGGAATTCCTGTGGAAAAGTGTATGTCCCTTGCTTCTCAAAGGGTGGATTATTACTGAGCCTTAGAAAGATAATTCTAATTGGGACTGGGTGCTGTGGCTCACCCTGTAATCCCAGCACTTTGGGAGGCCAAGGTATGAGGCAGCACTTGAGCCCATGAATTCAAGACCAGCCTGGAGAACACAGCAAGACTCTATCTTTTCAAAAAATAAAAGTAAAAATTAGCTGGGCATGGTGACACACACCTCTAGTCTTAGCTACCTGGGAGGCTGAGGTGGGAGGATTGCTTGAGGCCAAAAGGCTGAGGCTGCAGTGAGCCGTGATCACAACAGTGCACTCCAGCCTGGGTGACAGAGCCAGACTCTGCCTTTAAAAAAAATTAAATATATAAATAAGGCAATAAAATAAAAATTATAATTAAGAAAGCCCATTACTTTCTCTACTATAGGCTGCCTTACTTACATTTTAAGAACCCCTTTTCAATATCTAGAGCTTCCTTTTTCCCCCTCTAGCATTTTCTTTACTTGTGTACTGATTTCATGCACAGTATTTCCAACACATGCAATCCATAATCTGACCATTCCTTATTGCTCTTGCATTTTACAAAACGATCTGAAGAAACATAAGATGTTTGGGTAGGAAAATTTTAATTCCTCTTTGTTCTTCTGATTGTTACTTAAGTTTCTGGAACCTCCAATACAAATTAAAATTATCAGAGAATCATAGAGTTTTGAACAATAACAGAATTACATTTATTAATCCTCCATCCCATTCCTCAATAATTCCATGTCTTTCTGCTCTCCACACGTTACTGTTTTCTCTTCTTCTTCTAAGATTTGATCACTCTGCCTATGCCAAAATGGCAGAATTCTTGGGCATTTCTTAACCTTCTCAAGTAATAATTGATTCAAATGAAGCATGAAAAGAGTTTTTTTTAATCTGATGTTCACACTTTTCCCTAATACTTACCTCTCACAAAATCTAACATCGAAATTTTCTTGACTCTTAATACTTTGCACAGCTACAGCTAATAGTGGAGTAAGAATGAGAAGTAGGCAATGATTTGCGTTTGTGTAATACTGAGTAGTCTATTGATAACTCAATGAGGACTTTAAACATATATATATATATATGCAAACCTTTCTGTGAATGTGGACATGTGCATTTCTAGGAGAGGTTCATAGCTTTTACCAGATTATCAGAAGAGGGCTAAGACAAGACGAAAGAAATGATAAGAATATTTGACCAGTGTAAATGATGCTTATATAACTAATGGTACTTACTTATGTATATGGTAATGATTTGGATCCATCTCTCAAGTGCTCCTTTTTCTCTTAATGCTTATTTTTTCCTCACAAATGTTAGTCCTTTCTCTTCTACTATTCATGAGAGCAAATGCAGGAGCCAAAAATTTAGGAAATCCCCAGGCAGAGAGTATTAGCAAATCCTCTGACTTTAAAATAATGATGAAGGATTGCAGAAAAGATATTTGAGTATAGGAGAAACCATAATATTAATGTTCTATTTTAATCTTCTGTAATCTCTCAATAATTCAAGTACACTTATGAGAGATCATTCACTCCTCCTTGTCATTTCCACAATCCCTTCTCTCCCAACACCACCACCATGCCATTGTGGATATCTTGCCTTCATTGCAGGCAACAGACGACTGTCTTGTAAATACACATTGCATACCACATTCCACTCAAGGTGCTCAGATCAGATAGAATGAAGTAAGAAGATGGTGGTTTCTTAGTAAACACACTTGAACATAAGCCTTCACGTTTCCATGAATTTCTTCCTTAACAGCAGCCACCTGAGGCTGAGTCATTCCTCAAAATGTTAGCAGAACATCTTCAGATCTTGTTTAGTCTCATTAAAGAAAAGCAAAGGTTCTCAATGTTGGCTGCACCTTAAAATAACCTGGGAAGATTTAAAAATTACTGATGCCAATATTACAACCTGAAGATTCTGCTTTAATTGTACTAAAGCCGTGGTTCTTATTCTGGGCTATCCATCAGAATCACCTGTGGGTGTTTTTAATGATCTACATGCCTGTTCTGTATCTCCAGATAGCTGAATATGAATCTCTGACATATGAACTCCCTATACAATTAAGTTTCCAAAACTTTGGAAGTGATTCTAATATACAGTAATGGGTTGAGTCTCAGTACTCCACATTCACCCTTCCTCATTGGTCCAAAATAGGAAGCCTAGCTCTTGTCAATGGAATAACTTCCACATGGTGTTTAGTCTTTTGAAAAAAAAAAAAAAAATTATCTCTCAACATTTTAAAAAGAATTTGTCACAGACCCCAACGTAGAGCAAAACCAAAAAAGTGGCCTTGGAGTAAATCAATTTATAATTCTTTTATGTGATTTCTTTTGAGTGGCCAACATTTTACTGGTTGCAAATAGATATTCCTAATCACAATGCCCTGGTCCGAAGTTTTCAAAATTACTCAAAGTTGTGGATGCTATTAAATGTACATGGTTTCCTTCACAAAATATATAATAGGATATGAGTGGACAACAACAAAACCACATGAAAGTGTACATGCAGGCAGTTCATCCAGGATTACTCACTAGCAAATAAAAATAAAAGCTAATATTTGTTCAACAATTATTATCTGTTTAAAGTTTTCCGACAACCTTGTAAGCATTACAAAATTTAATTCTCATGACTGCCTTCTAGGGTAGATATTATTGTTATTCCCAAATGACAGACTGGCAAAGCAAAAATTAGGAAGCTTAAGTGATGCTTCTGCTTAGCAGCTTCATAGAATTGTGATGCCTAAGTAAAATTTCAAATTACTATGTCATAGTGACTTTCATGATAAAATAAAAGTAGTCAAAATTATAACCTTTATGCCTGTAAATACCAAGATTTGCCTGCTTGCATTCTATTGAATATATTAAATGAAAGTCTGTTAACACTATCACATACATGCATTGCCTTCCAAGCCTAAAACCCCATGTTGTGAACTTTCCCTCCCAAAATATATTAACTTTTTTGGTTCTGTTACTGCAGCTGGTGGATAATACTTAAAACTGAGTTCTAAGAAACAGCCAGTGACTCAAAATTTCTACAGAACAGTAGATTCATGTTTAAACAAATACACACAAATTTATTCTGCAGTGACAAAATACACTGTTCAATGATTTATCAATATTATATTATTACAACTGAATCCGTATGGACCAGAAAAAGATTATTCACACAAATCACAAAGATACTGTGGTAGGTAGAATAATGGGCTCCCCCAAAATGCCCATGTCCTAGTCCCCAGTCCCTACGAATATGTTTTCTTACATGGCTAAAGGGACTTTATAAAGACCTTTAGAAGGTAGATTATACTGAATTATCTGGATGGGCCTCACCTAATTACTAAGTCCTTAAGAATAGAAGAAGATAGGCAGAAGGCAATGTCATAGTGATGTGGCTTGGAAAGGATTCAACCCACCTCTGTAGATTTCGAAGACAGAGAAAGAGGTCATGAGCCAAGAAATGTGGGTGACCTCTAGAAGCTGCTAAAGGCAAGCAACTAATTTTCTCTTACAGCCTCTAGAAAGGAACGCAGCCTTGATTTTAGCACAATAAGACCTGTGTCAGAGTTCTGACCTACTGTACAATAATAAATTTGTGCTATTTTTAGCCATTAAATTAGTGGTAATTTGTTACAGCAGTAAAAAAAAGCTAATACAAGGCAAAGATGCACACTTTTGCCACTTGTGTTCAACAACGTATTGGAACTCCAAATTAGGCAAGAAAAAGCATCCAAATTGGAAAGGAAGAAGTACAATTATCTGTGTTTGGGGATGACATGATCTTGTATGTACAAAGCTCCAGAGACTCTACAAAAAAGTGATAGGATGCATAAATAATTTCAGTACATTTGCAAGATACTACATTAACATAAAAAATCAGTTCAGTTTTTGTGCGTTAACAATGACACATCTGAAAGTGAAACTCAGAAAACAATCCCATTTACAATAACATCAAAAAATAGGAATAAATCTAACCAAGGAGGTGAAGAACATATTCACTGAAAAGTGTAAGACACTGATAAAAGAAGTTAAAGCACACACAAATAAATGGAAAGACATCTCAGGTTTATAGATGAGAAGAATTAATATTGTTAAAATGTGCACACTATGCAAAGCAATCTTCAGATTCGATCCAATCTTTGTCAAAATCCCAATGGTATTCTTTACAGAAATAGAAAATTCTTGAAATTCATTTCAAGTCACAAAAGACCCCAAATAGACAAAACAATCTGAAGAAGAAGAAAACAAAGCTGGAGATATCACACTTTTGATTTTAAAATATATTCAAGAAACTACTATGATTAAAACAGTATGGTACTGGCATAAAAATAGATAGATAGATAATTAGTGAAATGCAAATTAGGGAAATGCAAATCAAAACCACAATGAGATATCATCATATACCTGTTAAAATGGTTATTATCAAACAACAAATAAATAAAAGATAACCAGTGTTAGAAAGAAGGTGGAGAAATTGGAATCTCTGTACACTGTATGTGGGAATGTAAAATGGTTCAGTTGCTGTAGAAAACAGTATGGAGGTGTCTCAAAACATTAACAATAGAACTGCCATATGATTCAGCAATTTCACTTCTGAGTATCTATCCAAAAGAACTGAAATCAAGATTTTGGGGAGATAGCTACATTTTTATGTTCATGGCAGCATTATTTACAATAGCCAAGATATGGAAACAACACAAATGTCCATTACAAATGAAGGATACAGAAATTTGCTATACATCTAAAGTAGAACCTTAAAAAAAGAAAATCCTGGCTGGGCATGCTGGTTCACACTTGTAATCCCAGCACTTTGGGAGGCCTAGGCAGGTGGATTACCTGAGGTCAGGAGTTGGAGACAATCCTGGACAACATGGTGAAAACCCCCCTCTACTACAAAAATTAGCCACACGTCTTGGCACCCGCCTGTAGTCCCAGCTACAGGTTGAGGCAGAATCGCTTGAACCCAGGAGGTGAAGGTTGCAGTGAGCCAAGATTGCGCCACTACACTCCAGCCTGGGTGACAGAGTGAGACTCCATCTCAAAAATAAATAAATAAATAAATAAATATTTAAAGAAGAAAATCCTGCCTTTTGTGACAACTTGGATGAATTTGGAAGACATTATCCCAAGTGAGATAAGTCAATCACAAAGGACAAATATTGCGTGATTTTTCTTACACATAAGATGCTTCTAAAATAACCTGTGGTGTAGAAGTAGACAATAGAATGGTATTACCAGAGGATGGTAGAAGGAGCACATAAGGAGTTTTTATAAATATTGCATAAATTTACAGATACAGGAAACAAATAAGTTTCACAGATCTACTATAAAACATAGTACCTATGAGTAACAAAAGGTCTTATGTTCTTAAATTTTTTTTAAGAAAGTAGAGCTCATGTTAAATGTCAACACAAGTAACAAAATAAAAAAGGGATAGAATATTGGAATTGCAAACTATAAATCAAAAGAAGGGGGAAGTACATAAGGATATAGATAGGACAACATTGCCTGCAGGTTGGAGTTGAGTGATTGGGGTTCATTATAACGTTGTATCTGTTTTTGTGTACGTATAAAATTCTCCAAAAAGTGAAGTTTTGAAAAATACTATAGGTTAGAAAGACTGATCATATATTTTTTTACTTGATGACAAATTTAAAGGACAGTTGGAAACAACTAATTTTTCCTTATGAATTGATACTTCTATCTTTCCTCTCCATTTTATTTTCCCTGTCACAGCCATCAGAGTTAAGATATTCATTATACGGTCCCTGGATTCCTGCAATCAACTGCTACCTAATGCCCTTTACTTCATTCAACTTCTCCCCAAATCCATCTCTCTGCCACAGTCACTATAACCTTTATTATTCCATTCAAACACACATATACTATTCAAGGGCATTCTGTATGCAAATTGATTTGCTCTACTTTTAAGATTTTCCATCCTTTACTCTAGACTATTTATTTCACTGCCCTCTAACCCAACAGATAGTAGAAAGCCCAATCTCTTTATTCTTCTAAAAAAATGCCATGTTCATTCTGGTTGTAGATGGCTAGTCCTTCTCTCTTCATGCATTCCAATTCTACCAGTCCTTTAAGACTGATTCATTTCCCTGAATGATTGTTTTATTTTTAGATTTAAAATAAATGGAAAATAAAGGATATTTTTATAAATACATATATATTTTAATCTTTAAAAATACAAATACAGTATACATATGTAATATATCTCTTCCACCTTAGGAACTCCATAGTATCTATTTAATTGGACTAATTTAATAATGTCAGTTACTCAGGAACTGGTCATTTGAATATTCATAATGAAAGGACAGCTCTTTGTTGTCTCAAAACTAGTTTTTGGCATTAAATCTAAACCAAGTTTGGTAAATACTACCATTCTGAGGTGTTGTTTGGGATAGTGGTTTAATTTTTGGTTGTTTCAAGGCATTTCTAAGGATATACAACTAAAAGATAAAGACATTGGAAAATATAAGATATTGTTCTTCTTTCTCTCACAGTTTGGAATCCAGTGTCTTGAGATGCATTTGCCTACTGCAAACTAAGGCTGCCTAGAAAGTGATGAGCTGGCTGGCTCCCTCAGCATTTACTCTGCAGTCATTGTCCCTTGTACAATGCTTTACATAAAGCCCTGCTTGTGTTAACCTCAGAGGAATGCAGTTTGCCTGGGGTCAAGGCCTCCACAGCACATCCATGAAAATCAGCAATGTGATGAGGTATACAATATCAATCTACAGAGCAATACAAGGGCCTCTTGATAAGATAAACAACATCTTAGGTCCAGGGCATCATGAGATTCCGGGTAAAATTGATTTCTACTTAAAAACATATTCACGTTATCTAATAGAGGGTCTCTGTTCCCATTAAATTTTTTCTTCACCCACGGTATTTTTACTTTAAAAACACTAAATATTGTAGTACTTCAATTTTTCTTGGGTTAAATTAGCTTTTTGTGTATATGTCAGAGGCATTCAAACCAGAGCGACTCCATTTTGAACGAGGGCTAGGAAAATGAGGCTGAGACTTGCTGAGCTGCATTCTTAGAAAGTTAGGCATTCCTAGCCTCCAGATATTTACAGTTAAGGGAACAAATTAATAATGTTTATTAAACAGACTCAGACTTGGGAGTGTCCACATATCCCAATATCTGGGGAACAAAAGCATTCCTAATTTTGCTTTAAAGATAATAATACTGGTTTTTTGCAAAATATAGTAATGAAGAAACGTAAACCTTTATCACAAACTCTTGTAGCAGAGCACATCTCTCCCATATATACAAGCACTGTAGCCAGGGTGGATGCCTTCCTTCTCTTACTTTCAGGAATGTCCTAGTCTTGTCTATGGAGTAGCTGTTTTTTCATCACTTTACTTTCTTAATAAACTTGCTTTTACTTTGCACTGCGGACTCACCCTGAATTCTTTCTTGCATGAGATCCAAGAACCCTCTCTTGGGGTCTGGATCGGCACCCCTTTCCTGAAACATTTCTGGCAATTTTGGGTAAGTGGGGTTGTCTGGTAACATATTTCTGGCAAACCACCCAATGGATGATACTGAAGAAACCCCCAACCCAAAGGAAATAGACTGCAGCACTGATTGGACGTAAAGAATGGGACTGGGCTAGAGGCCCAGTTGAGGGGAGTTAGAGTCTCTCCTAAAGACTAAGAGGGTTAAAGTCCCCTCTCAATAAAAGGCACAGATACTTCACCAACCTTGGGTTAGAGGCCCAACTTGAGAGGGTTAGAATCACTTCTACGATTTAGGGGATTAGAAGCCCCTCTCAGTAAAGTCCCTCTTGACTAAGAACGGGTTTGGCACTGCAGGCTATGCCGTTTGTATTCATCAGCCTTATTCTCTTTGCTGCACTAATCAATTTCTTAGTTGCTGTCTGTGTTTCACTGTCATTTTCAGGAGAATTTATTTAACTGTATTTGAACTTATTCTTCTCCTGTGTCCCTCCCAATTTCTGTCCATTTGTTTGTGAAACATTGGGAACAAAAAGCATTGAAGGCTCCGTCTCTAAAATTGCTGATTGAGATTTGATATTTAACAGGTACAGGCAATAAGATTAGATAGATGTGGTTATGTTTTATTGTTACTATGCTGACTAGGTGTGATTGAGAAGCACTAGAATGGTAATCAGGGGACTTTTCTCCTTGCTGTTTTGTTTCATTTTGCAAACTGAAAAAAATAAAAAAATTAAAAAAACACTTATTTCCTTCTTGGATTAAGGCAAACTGGCTTTGCTTATCCAATCCACCCTACTGCTTGCTATTGCCCAGAACATGCTTGCTCTGGTCATTCCCATCTAAATCCTTTTCATTTCCCTTGCCTTATTAAACATTTTTGTCAAAGTCCACGTTGTGTTTTATCTAAGATTCATGGCTCAGCTCACCTATATTATTTGGATAATGTGAATAAGAGAATTCGATTTTTGACTGGGATCCCCTCGTTAATGTAGCTGGCCTTAAAAACCTCTCAACCTTTCTAGTGGAACTTGGGCAACGACAATATAATCTCACAGGTTTGGAACTTTTCTTTCAACATCACCTGCCTCATTCATGGGAACTGCGGCATCATTTCCAAAGAACTCACCACTAGGATGTACTCTTGAACACTGGGACCAGTTTAAACTGAATAGACTTAAGATGAGAAAACAGGTGTTTCTATGTAATACTGTTTGACCTCGGTATTATTTGTAAAAACAAGAGAAATGGCCTACTGGGACTACGGTCTTTAATATTGTACTTCGACTTGATTTGTTTTGTAAGCTGGAAGGAAAATGGGATGAATACCATATGTTCAAGCATTTTTGCTGCTCAGTCAGGATAAAACCCTGCAGCAGGTGTGTGCATGTTTGATGAGGGGAAAAGAAGAAAAAGAGCTAGACATACTAGGTGATTCTTTAATGCAACCCCCCACCGCCCCCTTCAGGGGGCATTTTTTGGGTAGAGCAGAAGCTCCTTGTGTCAGCTCTGAAGGTTCAGATGTGTTGGTCCTTTCTCCCTCCAGCCCACCTGAACATTCTACTGGAAACCCTTTGTCCCCTCCTCTTTACCCATGTAGTCCCACACTATACCCACCACTCCCTGAGGAACTCAGCCCAGGAAGTACTACTTGTAGAGGAGCCTCCTATGAACCTCCAAAGGGAAACCTTTGTCCACTTAGAGAGGTGACAAATGGGGAAGAAGTCACTGTGAGAGTACATGTTCCCTTTTCTATGTCTGATTTGGCCGTATACAAAAAGGAGTTTGGTCATTTCTCTGAAGACCCAGGAAAATTCATAGATAAGTTTGAGAAATTAACTCTGACCTATAGTTTAACTTGGCAGGATCAGCATGTTTTGTTGTCTCTGCATTGTACAGTGGAAGAGAAACAACACATTTTGGGGGCAGCTAGGACCCATGCAGATGAGGTATTGGCTTGCAACCCAAACCATAATGTATATCACACAGGAGGTATAGCAATTCCAGATCAAGATCCAGGGTAGAACTATCACAGGGACAGTGAGGACTTGGGGAGGAGAGATTATATGGTCACTCTTTGGTTGGAAGGGATGAGAAATGTATGAAAAAGCCTGTTAACTATGGAAGGTTAAGGAAGTTTCTCAGGGCAAAGATGAAAATCTAGTTTTGTTTCAAGGGCATTCAGTTGAGGCCATCAGGAAATATACTAACACTGATCCTGCCTCAAGGGAAGAGCAAACCCTTTTGGGAGTACATTTTATAACTCAGTCTGCCCCAATATCCACAGAAACTACAAAAAGAAGCTATGAGTCCTCAAACTCCTATGGAACAGCTTTTAGATAAGGCATTTTTAGTTTTTAGTAACAGGGACAAAGCAGGAGAAGCAGAAAGAGCAAGAAGGGCCTCCCACAAGGTGCGGCTCTTGGCTGCAGCCTTAAGCTCACCTCCCACATAGGGTTGCCCTCCTGGCTCTTGGACTGAACAAAGGAAGCTGAAAGGTAGGAAGCCCAACGCTGGGCATCTGAGTCAGCGTGCCTTGGGCATAAATCACTGTGCACACCGTAAGAAAATTGGGAGAGTGATCACCTAGTCTTCCAAAGGGAGCCACTGGCCCCTGAACCAATGATGGCTGAAATAGCCAGACAAGCCCAAGAGTGATAGGGCCAGAGACTTTCCACCACAGCTCCCATTGGACAACTAATCATGTCTCTGGAGGAGCCTTGGGTAATTCTTGCTGTGGCAGGTAAGAATATTAACCTCCTTCTGGGTTGCTTACTCTGTTTTTGACCCATTAAAATGGGTCTCTGTCACCCCAAAATTGTATGATCAAGGGGATAGATTGACAAGCCCTTAGATGCCCTTTTACCTATCCTCTAAGCTACTCTTCAGGGACTTTGATTTTCTCCTAATTGCCCACCTCCTTGTTGGGAAGAGATCTGTTGATTCAGCTGCAAGAGGCTCTATATTATTGTGGCAGCTGTACAGTAGTGTTAAATCAAGTTTAACCTCAAGCTGCCTTCTTACATATTTTAAGTTCTGCCTAAAGGTTTCTCTGTACATTGTGAAGTATAACAAGTGGAAGTGTAAAGAGACTGTAGCCTACACTTGTGCTAATTCAGCAAGTTTTGGCTAATCAAATATAGCCAACTATTTGAACTATGTTCAAATAAGGCAAATAACAAACTGTAACCAATCTAGCTGCTTCTGCACTTTGCTTTCCTTTTTCTGTCTGTAAATCTTCTTCCATCATATCGCTATGCTGGGGTCTCTGAGGATACTCTGGCTTGGGAGGCTGCCTGATTTGCAAATTGTTTATTATTCAATTAAACTCTTTTAAATTTAATTTAGCTAAAGTTTTTTTTTTAACCTATGGAAAGTTTCTCTTTTACCTCTTTAAAAGACGAGTGCCTAAATGAATTTTTAAAAGACCCAGTGATATGTTGCCTACAAGAAACACACTTCACCTATAAAATGCACACAGACTGAAAGTAAAAAGATGGAAAAAGATATTCCATGCCAATGGAAACCAAAAAAGAGCAAGAGTAGCTATACTTACAGAAGTCAACATGGATTCCAAAACAAAAACTGTAGGAAGAGACAAAGAAGGCCATTATACAATGACAAAAGTGTCAATTTTGCAAGAGGGTAAAATGATTACCAGTAGCTATAGGAATGGTAAATAGTGACAATTCTAAGGACAATAGAGAAGGAAATGCCAGCAAACAATATCACAGGAATCCACTGAGGAATCAGCACTGAAACGTGGCCTTCCTTCTACCACTCAAACAAAATGTTTCTGGCAAGCATATTACCTCTATATTACCAGGTAAAATGGAAAATGTTTCTTTCCCTAGCCTACAGTAACTCTCATTTATCATTGTAGACAGTTTCTCCCTACTTTATGTGGTACCATTTGGTCCTGATATCTCATATCTGGCAACTCCTCCATTCTGTCTTTTGTAGGCTTCCATTCTTCTGTTAGTTCCCTTTTTTCAAATATTCCCTGGAATATAAAATCCCTAAGCTTATTTTAAGAGATTCATATGATTTGTTCTGGCTTGATACTTATCTCCCTTAACTTATCTTTATCATTACTGGGAGGGTGAATATTATAAAATGAAATTGGATCCAAATCTGTGTACATATTGAGAATAGTTATCTTCAGTTTCCATGTACTATTTAAATTTCTGTGATCAGCACATTTTGTGCTCTGAACTCCACTCTCTGTTTGTCTCTTTTACTTCTGCCCTCTCTGTAGTCACTGACTGCAGTTTCTGTGCTCTGTTCTTTCCCTGGGAACATAATTTTTCCATTTCTAGTCTTTTTTTTTTGCACATTTTTCTTCTAACTCCTAACTTCCTCCTTTAAAATTTGGTCCAACAGGAATAGAGTATTCATCAAATGGTTTTCAGTGGGAGTGGACGTAGATTATTGTTAGGGCTGAAAATTAAGTTACATATTCTTTTCTTTAGCATCACTAAAATCAATCCCAGATGCAATGGAAAAATGTATTAAAAAATTAAAATAAGAGAAAATTAGACAATTATACTTTCTTAGTGAATGGTTACATTTTTGGATGAGTTGCTTAAGTGTAAAATTAATGCTTAAATTTTAAAAAGAAATTATTGAAAGATTTAATTCAGTAATAGTTCAGACGTCAGTAGTTGAAACAAAAACAAAATTAAAAGGTGAATGACGAATTATGGGTATATATAAAACAGACCCTCTCTTGCCATTCACAACATATAAATAACTCTTGTAAATTAATAAAAAAGCACTATTACTCCAGGATAAAAACTAATTCAAATGGCATGGATGAATGTAAATATCTTTATTTTTTAAATGAAGATAAATACACCAAAAATTTAACAGTGTTTACTGCTAAGTGACTGAGGTAGGAGTGATTTTCATTTTTTACTTTATTCTTTTCCATATTGTACAAATTTGTCACAA
This sequence comes from Colobus angolensis palliatus, assembly GCF_000951035.1. Classification (NCBI taxonomy): domain Eukaryota; kingdom Metazoa; phylum Chordata; class Mammalia; order Primates; family Cercopithecidae; genus Colobus; species Colobus angolensis. Next base: position 1,933,739 of record NW_012117088.1, read on the forward strand.
ATTATACTCCTATTGAATCATATTTTCCTTTTTAAAAACAATGTAAAGTATCTGTAAAATTCTTCTGTACAGCAGGATTTAAAATTTGTGCAAAATTGGAAACAACCAATGCCTAAGAATGGACAAGAATGAAGTTTTTTGAGTCTTCCATCACATGCTAGATTAGGTTCTAACTTATCAGGCATGGCTAACAAAGTTATTTATCTCCAGCTTCTGCTTCCTTTGGGGGTCATGTTCTGCTGCTGCTAGGCCATAGGTTCTCTTAATTCCTGATACCCTAAGTCACCTACAACATCCTGTGCTTTGTGGGATTACTCACAGATCCTGTGCTCCTCTGTATCTGCCCCTTTCACATGCTGGTCCAATTGTCTGGAACACTGTCTTCTGCCTATCTGCCAGGTGGGTTCATATTTGGCCTTCAAGACTTCAAACACTATTTCAGTAGCTTTTTCTCTTTCATCCCCAAGCGGACTTAGATACTTTGGTTTTCACGTTCCCATAGAACTCAGTGTGTCAATTAAGGTCTAAGGCTGAGTTGAAGTGGAAGAGATTTACTGGGGGAAAAGTTTCTGGAAGACAAAGGGCAAAAGGTGCAGGAGAAAGCAGGTAGAGGCTACAGACTGTTATGCAGCTCTAAAACCTATAAGAGGATAGAGTAAAGGTGGACGAGTCTCAAACTGCAGTGCAAAGTCTTGACCAGCCAACAGGGGACCCCCATCTCAGACTTCCATAGAAGAATTTAGCATTGGGCAGTAGCCAAGCTCTATCCATTCTGCTATGTTCAGTCATTAACAGGGGCTATCCAGAAAGAGTGTAGCATCAGCACAAATGCTACAAGCGATCCTGAAGTTGCTGCAACTGGAATCTGTCACCTGAATTCTCTCCTTGTTGTAGATTTTCTCTTGAAGGGAAATCTAAGTGACATATCTGTGTGGCTGCACATTCTGTAATATCATAGACTGCATAATATTGTCACTCATTGTTTATCTTTCTTTCTCCTGAAGTGCCTTAAAAATAAATGAAATTTTAAAAATCAGCAATAAATGTAAAAGTATTTGTTAATTTTTGAGATGTGTAGACATTATCTTACTTATCTTCATATTTGCAGGTAAATGTTAAGTAAATGTTTTATAAGTAAATGTGTGCAGGAGTTAATACAAGAGAAAGCAGTGCAGCAATCTTTTATGTTTTACTTCCCAAAGTATTTTCTTTAGCTTTGTGAGAACATCATAAATCATTAAGAAAGTATATTTTCTACTATGACTTCCCTTTGTATTAATTTCATCTCGCCAGCTAATAGCTATGGAATTTCTTGCAGTAAATGGCAGAGAAGGGACTGCTACAAGTCTTGAGTTGGAACAAAAGCAACAGAATATCAATATTCTTATAATAAGGATATCAAACTCATGTGCGTGGGAGTACAATAGCTATTCTAAACCTTCATCTCATTCTTCATTCGACAGCCTTGATAAGCTCCCATTTCACTGAGAAACTAAAGCCATCTATCAGGTGTGAATTTCAGATCTCTTCAGTGTCCATCATCCATTTGCAAAGCCTCTTAAAGACCATTAGCATATGAAAACATGGAGAATTATAGAAGTTTCAGATATTAAGCACCTTACCATGTGCCAGTATGGTATCAAGTGTAGTACCAAGCACTGCACTGTGCAATTCTCCCCAAGCCCAAATAAGGACATGGATCTCAGGGAGGTTATATGTTAATCCAAAGCCAGATTCTATTTTTGGAGCAAAGATTTGAAGCTGAATTTATTTTACTATCAAACTCATGCATGTTAACCCACAACATCATTAACTCTAGCTTTAAAACTCCTATTTGAAAAAAAATTCTTATTTGATCCCCAAATAAATCTAGTTCAATCAAAAGTAAATATCTCTTCCACCTTTCTAGAAGATTTTTGTCTAGCACATCAGAGACTTTTGGGAGAATTGGACTGAATATACTTCAGAGGTCATTCTGAATGCAAAATTGTATGAATATGACTTGTAAGGCACCATTAAGTAATCTCATTAAGGCTTAGATCTTTTAAGAATAAAAGCAGTTAACTATTCTCTCACATTAATTACCCACTCCTTTCTAATTACTATTAAGAGAGTTAAAAGTTCACCAGATATATTTGATTGAGATCTATTTAGAAAGTTGCACAGGGCACGGTGGTTGGCGCCTGTACTCCCAGCTAGTTGGGAAGCTGAGGTAGGAGGATTGCTTGAGGCCAGGAGGTTGAGACCAGCCTGGGCAACATATTGAGACCCTGTCTCTGCAAAAAAAAAAAAAAAAATTAATTAGCTGGGTGTGGTGGTATGCACATATAGTCCCAGTTACTCAAAAGGCTGAGGCAGGAGGATTGCTTGAGCCAAGGAGCTCTGCGCTATAACATACTATGGCCATCAGGTGTCTACACTAAGTTTGGCATCAGTATAGTTAGCCTCCAGGAGACAGAGACCACCAGATTGCCTAAGGAGAGGTGAACCAGAGCAGGTCAAAATTCCTGTCCTGACCGGTAGTGGGATGGTGCCTGTAAATACTGTTGCGCTCTAAAAAAAAAAAAGAAGAAGAAGAAAAAAGACTAAAGACTAAGTTTCAGAGAGCTAACAATGAATTTGATATATCTTTTAAGATGTTGAGGCCGGGCACGGTGGCTCACGCCTGTAATCACAGCACTTTGGGTGGCCGAGGCAGGTGGATCACCTGGAGCCGGGAGTTCAAGACCAGCTTGTCCAACATGGCAAAACTGTGTCTCTACCAAAATTAGAAAAAAAAAAAAAAAAAAGATGTTGTGGTTGTCATCCAATAGGAAATCTAATAAAAACCAACCTCTTTATGTTTAGATGATTGCAAAAACAGTATAATGTCAATAAAAAGATCATTAGTGTTTTAGTGATAATGATTAGTGATCATTATTATTACTTTATATGTGGTCATTATGATAAAGGGCTCAAATAAGTCCCCAGTTTAAATATATATTATTCAATCTGTTACGCTTAGAGTTATGAGAAATGTCAAGTTTAGCAGTAACTTGCTGTTTAGAAAAGCTTATTTAATTAGGCTAACGCTTTTGAAGAACAGCCATAGATTGCACTCTTAATCCTGTACCCCCATAGGACTTGTTTGAAATTTTTCTCAAGTAAATGCTTGCTTTAAAGAACCATTTCTCACCCTTTTCCCTTGCAAGTGTGGAAATAAATCCCTTGCATAAACTTGAAACTGTCTAGGGTGATTTTTATGGAAATAACAATGGCAGTTCAACAATGGAAGTGAGGGTGGGAGTACAAACTGTTATAAATACATCACTAATAACGTCAGTGTATTTCCCTTGTCTTCCACACAACTATCTCTGGGGAAATAAAAACACTGTTACATGCTCACTTGAATTCCTGTCATTGTGCTTTGTGGATCAGTCTCTCTAGTCTCAGCCTCGCAGCCTGTGGCTGAGGTTATCATCTAGCCCGTCACACGGAGCCACCGACACAGAACTGAAATCACTGGAAATGGGATATTTTTTCTCTTATAATAGAAGAGACAAATGATTCATGAGCTCAGCCACAAATCAGAGTGAACGAAAAACAACTGGAGAGTAAGGCAAATCTTAGCTGGAAAACTGGAGATTTCCAAAGGAAACTATATTAAATATAAACGCTTTTGTATAACCGTATTTGTTTCAAGCTTCTAAACCATTGAAAGTAATGACATAGCTAGCTTTACACCATGCCATATGCATCCATTCCTTCCATATCTTCTCTGTACCCTTTTCCCCTCTTCCCTCTCATCCCTTAACAGTCAAGAGAAAAGCTGAAGACAGCAAACCCCACAAGGGGCTTCTATACTATAGAATATAGGTGTGGCTTATCCTGGGAGATTTTTGGCTTTTTCTTTAGCTATAGAGTAACAGGTGTGCAATTGATCTGCACTTCTGAATTTACTTTCTGTGGTGTTTCTACACATATATCACAGTTCAGATACTTGTGACTTTTAAGGGAATCTTATTTTGTATTTATTCATGCCTCAGACGTGAGACAGGATTCATGGCACGGTAAATTTTTCAAGAAATACTGAACAATGCCAAACAGTGGCAAAGCCTGACTGTCTTTGTGTGATAATCCCCACATCTGTGTCATATCTGAGTCTGATTCAGATACCTGCTTTGTCTCTTTGGATTGTGTTTCTTTTTGGTTTTTCGCATGGCTTAGAGTATTTTCTTGAAAACTGGACATAATGTATCAGATAATAGGAACTAAGGGAAATAGGCCTTCAGTGTGAGATTTTATATTAATCTGTTTAGGAATTCAGCTGGGCTCAATATCTGCTATAGCTGTAGGTGCCAGAGGCTTCCAATTTTTCTAGTGTCCTTATTTTTATGTCCTTTGTTGATTTAAGCCTTCCTAAGTAAAATTCCTCAGAAAGACTCTCAGTGTTGCAGCCATCTCAGCTGTAAGTCACTGTGAAACTGGAATACAGTTTATGTGGCTTCTGCTCCAGATAAGCAGATATTGGCTAAGACCCTGGATCTGCCTTTCTCTCCAGATTTTGTTGTGATCATTTTCCCTGTGATCTCAGTTCTCTGAAGGGGCCAAGAAAAGCTGTTAATTTTCAGCTTGTTTCACATTTGCTTGTTGTAAGAATGGGAATGAGGACTTCCAAGCTGTTGACAAAATATTGGTGCACACACCAGAAGTCCATGTCACTGTCTTGGGAATCAGTGAACAGGTTCACTTATTTGTTCAATCAAAAACAGTCTAAGTGATTGCCCAAAATCTTGCTAGAGTTTTAGTTTACTTATTGTCTTGGATTTTTTTAGCAATAGCAAGAAAGTTCTGTATATTTGCACAGCTAAAAATCAAATCAGCTGGACCAAAACATAAAATGTACACATGTACACCTCAGTGAAGCCATGCATCCCTGAGACTGAAGTTGTCAACATAGGACACTAGTATCGCAGACCCCAGTCATAATCCAACACCTTTCTAACATAAAGCGCATTGAGTTCACAGTAATTCTAAGGTATTTACACAGTCATTCAACAGCTACACCCCCTCCAATGTTTCACACTTGGAAACTTCCCTAACAAAACACAATTACCTACCAACTCTTCCATTTCTTTACCCTAGGCATCCATAACAAAATGTTTTACTACTAACTTTTAAAATTTTCTCCCATGTCTAGTTGTTAGGTGAAATTCATCTTAGCTTCTGGGATTGGCTCCTACTCAACATGCAAGCACTAATCCCCCAACATGCAAGTAAACTGGACAACTTGCTGTTCACTGAAATACGCCTTGGAAGCTTTATTTACGCAGCTTCCACTGCCTGGAAACACTAATCCCTCCATTCTGCCTTTAGAAATCCTGTTCATTTTTTAAATTAATGATAAGAACTTCACAAATGTACCCAACTCTATGTGAGAGTTTCTATCTTTGAAATATACAACTCTTTATGTATGCCTCTATTATGCATTTACTGTATTCTGCCTTCCGCTGGAATTTATGTGCACCTATTTACCTCCTCTAGTAAATGACTTCCAATTTATATTAGGCTGTAGCTTATACATGGTGCCTATACATGATAAAAGAAAAAAAAAACTTGTCAATATAATGCATGAAGGGAGTAGATTAAGTTTGTGTTGGGAGCAGTGAGTTACTAAAGTTCATTCAATTATATAAACTCAGAGTTGATAGGAATCACACACATTCAAGACAACATATTAGATAGATACATTCAGGGTATAAATGTTACTTATAACCAGGCCTTTACGTTAGATTGATTCAATATTCAAGACCAAGAATCTTCTAACGCACTTTGAGCAATATTCCCCATAGAACATTATTGCTCACACTGAGCCTTACTGGCCATCTTTACATCTGGTTATACAACCTGGTAAAGCTTCCATGAAATCTGTATTTCATCATCCAGAAAAAAACATGGAGTTTGAGATTTTAATTTTATTTTACAATTTGTCCTCCAGACTGTTTAAATGTGAAATGAGGCTTAGCACCCCCATGAACTTCTCTAAGTAATTTTGTTAAGTGATCATTTTGCTGGACTATAACTACCTTTAATGTTGAGGCTTTACTTTCCCAGGTTTTCTGAAATTTCCTTTATCTCTCCCAAATTTATTTCAATATAAAAGAAAAGGACTATATTATAGAAATTTAGCAAAGTGCTGGTATCTGTCTTTGTAGGTTAGAATTTTCTAGAAAAATCTATTTACTTATTTAAAAAAAAAAAAAGAATATGGCACCTGAACTCAGAAGTGTGGGTATATTTCTGATTGCTGAAGTCAGTAAATACAAAATGAAGGTGAAAAAGTCAATAGAAGAGAAACGAAGATAATGAAGAGGAAGTTGAAGTTTCCATGAGGAAAGGTCAAAGACAATTGGATTTCATAAATCAAGAATGCTAAAGGCTGAAAGGAGGATGAGATGAAAACATATAAAACCATTAAGTTACTGAGTAGAGCATACATAACTGAATGACTAGATTTTAAAACAATAAAACTAGGGAATATCTTTCGAAGTTTAGTTGAAATCAGAAGCATTAGTACTTATGGGATGCTTAAACTGGCAAAGTGACTTCAGTTTGTAAGGCTACATGACATTTAATAGGCTAAAGCAGGGTTTCAGTAAAGCAATAGCTAAGTTCTAAGGATTATAAAGAGAGAGATGAAATGCATGAATATGTAAGAAACCTCCATCATTAATAGAGATTATCCATAACATTTAGACTTCTTTAATGTCAGGGGTTTCAATAAGAGTTGAGACTCTACGTGAGCATTTAATGGGATGAGATACATAAATTCTTACAGACTCAAGTCTGTCTGTGTACCAGCGACAATTTAGGTAAATCAATTACTGTATCCACACAGCACGTATTGCTCTACAGGAAAGGGTTTTATACATTTTCAGGCAAGTTAAATCAAAGAATAGCTTTTATAGAAGGAGACAATAGACTCTGATTGCAATGTAATGACTATCATATGGAGAATTACTTAAGTCAGGAATTGATTTCTACTTTAGACTGATGCTGCCTTAAATGGCAGGCTAAACATTTCTATCAAAAAGAGAACTTTTACTTTAGTAAAAACAATTTATGATGTATTAGGCAGATCTTTGCAAATACATAATATTCCCTGAACTAATATTATCCATTGCTATAAATAAAAGGAAGTACTTTAAGAATAATTGAATCTGCTAAGAAAAAGCCTATATAAGTTAGAAAACAAATAATAATTGCTTAAGAACAATGTTCTTGAAAACGTTTCCATTCTCTATTTCATTTTTTTCATTGATTTGAATCAGCAGCTTATGAATCATATAGATATTTTTAACTAATAGAAAAAATTATAAATTGTGTAGTTTTTATCTAGATGTTAGATATGGGTAAATATAGTTATTTCTAAGGTTGAATAAATTATTTTTTGCATAATGCCAATTGGCCTTTATTTGGTGTAAGCATTGTTATAAATGATTCAAATCGTCTCCCTTATTAATTGGGTGCAATATGATACAATCTAAGAAAAGAAGAAATATTATGAAAAGTCTGTTTGGCATATCTGAGAAATATGTATAATCTAGTGGCTAATGTGTGGGCTCCGGATTTAGGTTTCTTGGCTTCGCTTCTGCACAGCTTCATCTCTGTGTAGGCTTAGGCAACATATTTAACCCCTTTCCCTCTAAAATGTTTCCTCTGGAACTAACCATCTTTCAGCGTTATTGTAAGGATGAAACGAGATAATACAGAACACCAGAAACAGGGCTTGTTTGTAAACACTTTATAAATGTAAGATATTATTTTTCAAGCTTTTTCCTGTTCATAATATAATACTAAACAATAAGGAAGCACTTTATGAGATGATGTTTAATTTTTCTTTTTCCAGACAAGGCTTTTATTTCAGGGATTGTGCTCAAGTGCAAGGGAGACAGCAGAGGGAAGGCACAAGGATTCAATAGCTGGTTCCCTGAAAACGGTGGTAGGGATTTTATTTTTGTTTAGGCAAAGCACAAGAATTGACATCAGAGGTAAGCACGTGACAGGCAGAATATGTGCAGGTCAGCATAGCTGGTTGCAGTGGTTAATGATGTTTAAATTTTATAAGACTGCTTAATAATATTGACAAAGCCTTCTATTCTTTCATCTCTCTTCACTGATGTTTATGAATGGTAACAAAATACTAAACTTTTCCTGTAACTCTTTACTCAAAATGGTACTGTATATAACTCTTGGTATTCTCGACAAGTCTTTTGCTTTATGTAAGCATTAGTTCAACAAATGTTGATTGAGTATTTATTGTGTGCCAAACAGATTCCAAAACGTAAAACAACTGTCCCTATCCTACTGTCCAACTTAGAAAACTTCAATCACCACCACTCTTCATCCTTTTGAAAAAATGTTAAACCATGGTTCTGTTCCACCTTTCCAATGGCCTATGTCCCCTCATTTAACCCATTAAGAGAAACTGTCTCATCTATAAAATAGATATGAAGCTGCTGTGAGGAAAACGAGCTAGCAAACAGAGAAGAACCTTGTGAACTTATGAAAATGATAGTTATTTGATAAATCACTAGAAGAATCTGGTCATTATATAAGTTAAAGAGTAGATGATAGTGCAATATAAACAACTGTGGCTCCTTGTGAACTCTGGTCATTTACATTTATTTTCCTCAGAACAGAGAATAGACAAACCAACTATACTATCTTTCCCTTCTAGTAAGACTTTTGTAAATAATTATAAGTGTCTATTGGTAGTTAAAAAAAAATATCCAATGATTTTCTTAATTCTTATCATACTGAACCTCTGGACTGCTTCTTGAATTTCTTCCCTCCCTTGGCTTCTCTGATTCTTCCCTTTTTTGTTTGATTCTTCCTTCTCAGTCTTTTTACAAGATAGTTTCTGTACTCACTCCATGTACAAATTAATTGTGGATAATTCCCAAATATGTACCCGTGTCTAAAAACTATATTATGAGCTTCAGGCTCACATTTCCAATTTTCAATCAGATATCACACCTAGGTATCTCCCGGCATCATAAATTAATTAAACTAGACCAAAACTGAAATCACCATAGTTTTCCAAAAATTTCTGGGATTCCTGTCTTAATCAATAGTATAAAACATGGATCCATGCCAGAATGGCATCTAGAATCCTGTTCTCATCCCTTTCAGCTCACACACAGAGACCACGTCTTGTGAATTCCGAATCATAAATTATATGCTTAACCTCCTTCCACCTCCCCTTCAAATATTCCAAGCCAAAGTCTCTTTATCTTACTCATAGACTGTGGTCATTTTAACCCAACTGCTCTTCGTGCATCATGACACACACACACACACACACACACACACACACACACA
>NW_012117088.1:1943151-2045910 GCF_000951035.1 Colobus angolensis palliatus
ACACACACACACACACACACACACACACACACACACACACACACACACACACCCAATTCATCTTTTCCTTGGCTTTGAATGAGATTTTCTGACAAACTAATGTTTTCATAACACACAGTTTGAGTTCACATGCTTCTCATGCCTAAGAGGTAAACCACAGTCATCTTAAGTTGGTGTATTAGAGTTTCCTGTTTCTCCACGTCTGCTTTGCCAGACTTATTGTACTAAAACTCCATCTTCTAGTTGCCATTCCAGCCATTCTGAGATTAAATTTTCCAGGAAGATGAGAGGGTTTTATGTATTTCAAAATTTTAGCAAGATATTCCATTTTTCTGAAATCCCCTATCTCCATTTTTACCTGGAGAACATCTGCTCATATTTTACAGTTGAGCCCCATTATCACCTTCTTTATGAAAAAAATTAACTCTTCTCTAGGTTAAATTTAACCATTTCCTCTTTTATGTCTTCCTTCTGTGCTTTTCATACCTTTACCACACACCTCCAATGAATCTCTCTTATAGCGAAGCTCATATCTGATTCCTCTTTGTTCATTCAGCCCCCAGTGCCTAGCATAGCACCTGGAATGTAGTCGTTAATTAGTATTATTTGCTTGCACAAATGTATGAGTAAGTTAACAAATGAATAACTGTAGTAATGGTGAATACCAGCATGGCATGAATTTTATGAAAACATGGGTCTGTACATAATTATTTATTTATTTATTTATTTATTTATTTATGTATTTCTGTTAAGACAGAGTCTCACTCCCAGGCTGGAGTGCAATGGTACGATCTCGGCTCACTGCAACTTCCACCTCCTAGATTCAAGCAGTCTCCTGCCTCAGTCTCCCGAGTAGCTGGGACTACAGGCACGCACCACCACGCCCAGCTAATTTTTGTATTTTTAGTGGAGATGGAGTTTCACCATGTTGACCAAGATGGTCTCGATTTCTTGACCTCGTGATCCGCCCACCTCAGCCTCTCAAAGTGCTGGTATTACAGGTGTGAGCCACCACGCCTGGCCTGTACATAAGAATTTTAAGTCCGGCATGCTACCACAATAAAAAAAATACCTAAGAAAGAGAATCAGATATTTTTGTTGAGTGCCCACAATGTACAAATCCTTTAGCATCATTATCTCATTTAATTTGCAAGCAATTTTTAAGATTGGTATCATGGAACACCTACAATGTGCAAAGCAGTTTTCATTCATGACTTCATTTAATCCTCCCAATGAATTTATGAAGAAAGTATTATTTTGGAAAATATACAAATGACAACACTGAAACTCAAATTGGAGAATTTTCTAAAGATCAAACAAGTTTAAAGTGCCAAATGTAGGATTCCAACTTATTTCTCTGCTTACCAGAATAAAAGTACCGCAAGTTAAATTTTGAAGTGTAACCTATATGTGATATTCACAGGTGTTTTGAAATGGGCATATGAGCTGCTAGTATCTTAGAATTGCTACAGAAACAAATATTTCCTAAAAAGGATATTTGCAGAGATTTCAAAATAGCCCATGTCATCAACATATCTTAAACATATATAACACAGCACAAGGGAAATTTGCATATTTGAGTGCTTGGCAAAATAGCAAAGCTTGCTTTTTTAATGTGATGTGTTCTTTAGTTGGTCATAACAGATTTATTATAAATGGACGTTCTCCAAAAGTCATTATGCTTCCTGATTTATTCATTCGTTTTAATCTTAGAGAGATTTGAATTGAACTGGAAATGTGTGTAATTAAAACTTTAAAGTTGAGCTCTATTTAAAACAGGATTGAAAGTAAAACAGCTTTGGCAAACACCCATTATTGAACAGATTCACTTAGTATTTTTGGTCTTGACTACTTATAGTCCTTTTCAAAACGTATGTCGAGGAAAAGCAGGCAAAGAAGCTGAGTGGACATACACATGCAATTTCAATGTCCAAAACATATGGTTACAAGCGTGAGCCTGGAGTTAGATGGACTTGGTCTAAGGTCCCAGACCTGTCTGTCTTACTTATGCTGTAGCCATAGCCACAGGCTTCTCTGAGTCTCAGTATTACTACCGTGTTTAACACTATAGAAATAATACCTATATCACAGAGAATTTTTAAGACTTTAATAAAGTAGACATAAATAAATTAAGGGACTGACACATCATTGAGATCTCACTCAATAGATGGAAACCATTTCTACCATTATTGTTTTGAATAATAAATCGTGTTAAATAAGCCACAAAGATGGGTATTTCTCATATCTTTTCAACATGTGCCTACATAGATACGTTCTGATAAATTTGATCCAGGGAGAGACACTGAAAAGATTGAAAAAGACATAAAGCTGTCTTTGATGTCCACTTTATTCCAGAGACTTTGAGTATCTTTGGTCCCCAATCCTGGTTTCACCCCCTCATATGTGTGCCCTCTTTCATCTTCCTCTTCCGAGGCAGCCAGTGTCTAAAAGACAGTACTTCTCTCTTCTCCACTTTGGGGTCTATTCCTAACCTAGTCTCAACTGGCTCTTTCTTCACTTTTTCTTTTTTTTAAATAATTCACCAACATAATTAAGTCTATGTTGTAAAACCAGATTCAAGTATTACTTTGTCTTTTCTTTGTATTATACGAAATAGAATTAAATCTTACTAACTTGTGAGCTACTATCTCTTGCTAACGAAAGCTGTATCTAGTTAGTGCAGTTCTTATTCACGGTTTTTGTACAAATCATAACTATTTTCACTGCTGTGCCTATTGAAAAATGCGCTAGTGAAAATGATTTGATAAAAAGAGGAGGTTTTTTGTTTGTTTGTTTGTTTGTTTATTTTTTAGCTACTCCACTATTTCAATGCTAAGGACAAATAGGGCTATAGCTGAGCCTCAAAAAAGGCTGGAAGAAGGAACTCAAAATCAGCGAGAGTGCTTCTCTCCCTCTCTTGATTAGTTGATTACATTATCTAATTGTGCACTGATAAGCCCTGGCATTTGTTAGAGGTCACCGATATCTCCTACAAAAATATGTTTCTCTGATCTACTTTGAAAACAAACAAGCAAAAACAAAACCACCTCAGAGAACGGCCTTGAGAGGAAAGCTTGGATCAGGTAATTCCCCCACCAATCAGCTAGAGCCAGTAAGGTTGGATCATATCATACAAAAATAGTCTTTGGGAGACTATTTCCAAAGTGTTTCCAAGAGTGTCATTTATAAGCAGGTTTATTCAAACTTAAAAAAAAAAAAACACATGACTTCTTATAGAAAACTTATGAAATTTTTCAACAGTGCAAGGAAAGGCAGATTTGGGGGAGTGACTTTAAATAAAAACTCTAATAAAACTGAGCCTTTCCATTAATGTCTTTATTTTTATTTTAGTCTCAACTACGCATGTAACTATTTTAGATGTATTATTAAAAAAATAGAAATCTGGCCTTACACCATGGCTTTAGGAAAACAGGCTGAAATTATCTTAGAAAACAACATGATCATGACATTGGGCAGCAACTATTTAGATGCTGCTTTTCAAACACAGCATCTGGAGACTGAATTCCTGTTTCTCTTTGGCTTGCAAAAATCATTATTTTGCTGCTAAATATAGACCTATGGATAATACACGTTTAGAGTTTGAGTCTTTACCTTATAAGGTAAAAGTAGGTGTAGAAGTGTCATAAAATAGATAGTGCTACAAATTCCACTGGCACAAATAACAAGACCCAGCTGTGCATGTTAAACTCCTCAAAGACCAAACTTGAGGCACTGCATGCATTTAGCCAAAACTCTATTTCTGAGAATATCTCAGAGTTGCCAGAAGTTCTATTTTGGCATATTGCAGATATATCAATAAATGCTGAGTTTTACAAATAGCTTGTTGTATGTACTTTTCAAAAGTTAATCAGTTACAGACTCAACATTTCTGACACGATTTCAGTTTCAGGTCTGCATCGTTTATGTCTACTGTTGTGGAAGTTCCTACCTGAAACCACAACACTATTGTCTTCTTGAGAACAAACATCCAAAGAATTAAGAAATCCGACATGCTAATATTTGGTTCCATATCATAAATGTTTATTAATATTAAATATAAATTAAGAAAAGGTGTTCTGAAGCAATAGTTAAAACTGATACCATCATGGACCGCTTACCTATATAACCCTCTCTGAAAGTAGCTTGTTGGGAACATACTCCATGTATGTAAGTACATTTTAAGAACTTGTTGAAATAAACAAGTCATCTGAATCTATGTAGCTCTGTATGTGATGCAGAATCTGCTGTCTACCAAACTATTTTTTACTGCTTTCAGTTTTCGTGGTTTATTTTCAAGTGCTTATTGTTGCATTGTCATAAAGACCGGACCATGTTTCTGCAGACCAGTAAACCAACAACCGAGGCAGTCAGTCCTGCCCCTTTCCTAGTCCTCATATAGTTGATCATCAAAAGAAGGCAATCCAACATAACCACCAATGCCAGTAATTGCATAAACTTAGCTTTCAATCAATCCATAACTATAAGAATTCCATTCAAAGTGTCCACCCTTGCTAAGAAACTTTATCAAGATGAGAACTGATGGTGTTCTCATCTTATTATTTACATTCCAGAAACCAGAATATATTAATAAAAGTGATCTCTGACATTTCCTAGACAGTCACTGTATTCCAAGCACTCTACTGAATGATTTGCAAACATAATAGAATTTAAATCTCACAATGGAGACACTATTCTTATTCTTCCTTTTACCCAGAGGATATACTCAGGTAAAATGATTTGCATAAGGCTTCTCAGGTAGGTAAGTGGCCAGGAGTCGGCATTCATGAAGTCCATGCTCTTCTCTTTCCCAGACTCCCTTCCTTGCAAAAGGACATGATTCTTTCCTCTTTCTTGACCAGACGTTTAAGTGGAAGACAGTTAGCATGAAAATGTTGGAATAGTCACCCACCTCGTACAAATGGGTCTTCAGGGCCTGAACCAGCATCTAACCCTCAGAAGAACTAAGAGAACTGACATTTCATTGCTCTAACACAGACAGATCTTAGTCCCCAAATCTTAATGGCAGCTATTAGTCACAGAAGGGGACTAATAGTTCTCTTAGGAAAATAAAGGCCACCTAAGGAAGACATAAGTTACATTATGAGACCAAGCTGATGCCAACATAATATTGCAAAATATCAAAGAATATCCTCACATATGTATAGATGGAAAGGTGCATCTACCATGACCAGACCTTATATACTTACCTTTCCTTCTTCTCCCTGTGTCCTAGAGGTGACTGTTTGGGAAGATAAGGTCCTGTATATTTTGGGCCTCTTATTTGTATGCTATGAGGATTTCTTAATCAAAGAAATTCATGGTTTGAGGCCTAAAATATATTTGCTCATGTCACACAATTGAGACCTTTGCATGATTATTTCTGTTGTCAGTCACTTCCAGAAATCTGTGGTAACAAGCAGCAGAGTGACAAGTACAGGAAATGAATCACTAACCTTTTGACCTTCGTCAGCGTCTGTACCTAAAATTTATAGCTGATGCACGTTTAAATAGGACTGTTTCTCAACTAAAAATGCCTGCTTTGGATGCCACTTCATCTTTTGTTAATGGCCTAGAACTTAAGTAAATTTAATCACTATAAAAATTAATTTAAAAGTGGGAGACTGGAAGACGTTTTTTGTTATTTTCAAATTAAGCATTAGACATATTTTGGGAAATACTTTGGAAGTTCTTCTTCAATGATTTGGTGAAAATGTCACTAAGACAATGGCATTTTGTCTTTGCTTCTCATCCCTACAGCAAATTCAGCTTTTCCCTAGAGTAAAGGTAATAATAGCATTGCTCTCAGACTTGATCTTCTCTTGACTTCAGAGAAGCTGTGTTATGTCTGGAATTCCACAGGAAAAAGACCAGTTGTATTTTTCTGGCAAATTCATTGGCATTTATATATTTTAGATTAAATAAGTTAAATGTGGTGTTAGGGCTAATTTTAAGCCAAATGCATTGTTGATCCCTCCAGTAGTAAACATTTTCCGGAAAGACATTCGTCTTGAAAACGAAGCTCCTTAAAATATCATATTCTTTAGCTAATTTTACACCAAAATAATAGTATCATGAAAAAAATATGTACAAAATATTTGGTAACAATACTGAAACCACCCTGTGATAAACAAAGGGAATGAAATATTTACTAAGTGTACCTCTTAGTGGAAAATCAAAATCACCAAATATCAGGTTACTTGCTTCTTGATATGAGAGAGTGGTTAATAGTACAGCTTCAAAATATGATGATAATACATTAAAATATGATAGTAAGCCCCCCACTCATATATATAATAAAAGTGATGTCTTACTTATGCCTCCAAATTTCTATGAAAGATTAATCACTTGTCTAATTTGCTTGCACAGAAATGATTAAATATACCTGTATTAGTCTGTTTTCCCACTGCTAATAAAGACATATGCAAGACTGGGTAATTTATAAAGTAAAGAGGTTTAATTGCTTCACAGATCCACATGGCTAGGGAAGCCTCTCAATCATGGCAGAAGGCAAAGGAGGAGGAAAGTCACTTCATACAGGCAACAGACAAGAGAGCTTGTGTAGGGGAAGTCCCATTTATAAAACCATCAGATCTCATGAGACTTATTCATTATCACGAGAACAGCATGGGAAAAGCCCACCCCCATGATTCAATTACCTCCCACCATGTCCCTCTCATGCACATGGGAATTATTATAATTCATGGTGAGATTTGGGTGGGGACACAGTCAAACGTTATCAATACCTGAGTGATAATAATGCTTTTCTTACAAATATTTGACTATCACAAGCTATGGATTATTCCTTGTGAATATCTAGATTAATGAATGGATAAAGATACTGGAAGAACAGAAATTGTGACAGTCTAAATATGTTACAGCTCTTGCTCTGGACAAATTTCATACAAAGCATCCCAGTAATGATAATCATTCACTCACTTTTTCAACTAACTTGGAATTGGAAAAATATGAATATCAGGTTCCTGACTGTCAAATGATCTAAATATCACGTCTACTTTCTTGGCAAATTGTCAAAAAGTGGAAATTTGTCTTAAATTTGTCATGAGTACCCAACTTTGTTCTAGTTCCTAGACACAGACTTCTTCAACCTCACATCTCCAGATGGGTCAACTTTTACTCTTTTTATGTAATTTCAGGCAAGCCCAGTCACTAGGTTAACCTAGAACAAGACAGGATGTAGTTCAGTAGTCCAGCCTTCAACCTATTTCGACTTTGGATTCTCTGAACTTACTCAAGCATCCAGATCTAGGACCTGAGGGCTCAATGATCCCACAGTGATGCTTGAATCTTAGGCTTCTACTATGAGAAGTAGATAACTAGGTAATGAACAACAACCTCTCCATAGAAGATAGATAGAGATATATTTATCTTATACACTGATATGGTTTGGCTCTGTGTCCCCACCCAAATCTCGTCTTGAATTGTACTCCCGTAATTCTCACATGTTGTTGGAGATGCCTAGTGGGAAATAATTTGAATCATGGAGGGCAGTTTCCCCCATATTGTTTTCATGGTAGTAAAGTCTCACAAGATCTGATGGTTTTATCACAGGTTTCTGCTTTTGCATATTCCTCATATTCTCTTGCTGCCACCATGTAAGAACTGTCTTTCGCCTCCTGCCCTGATGCTGAGGCTTCCCCAGCCATGTAGAACTTTAAATCCAATTAAACCTCTTTTCCTTCTCAGTCTCAGTATGTCTTTATCAGCAGCATGAAAACAGACTAATATGGTGAATTGGTAACAGTAGAATGGGGCATTGATGAAAAAAATACCCAAAAATGTGAAGCGACTTTGGAACTGGATAACAGGCAGAAGTGGAAGAGTTTAGAGGGCTCAGAAGAAGACAGGAAAATATGGGAAACTTTGGAACTTCCTAGAGACTTGTTGAATGGCTTTGACAAAAATGCTGATAGTGATATGAACAATAAGGTCCAGGCTGAGGTGGTCTCAGATGGAGATGAGGAACTTGTTGGGAACTGGAGCAAAGGTGACTCTTGTTATGTTTTAGCAAAGAGACTGGCAGCATTTTGCCCTGCCCAAGAGATACGTGGAACTTGAACTTGAGAGAGGTGATTTAGGGTATCTGGTGGAATAAAATTTCTAAGCAACAAAGCATTCAAAAGGTGACTTGGCTGCTGTTAAAAGCATTCCATTTTAAAAGTGAAACAGAGCATAAAAGTTTAGAAAATTTGCAGCCTGACAATGCAGTAGAAAAAAAAAATATTTTCTTTCTCCTCCATTTTTTGAGGTTACATCGAAACCAGCTATAGAAATTGACATAAGTAGCAAGGAGCCTAATGTTAATCCCTACGACCATGGGGAAAATGTTTCTAGGCCATGTCAGAGACCTTCACAGCAACCTCTCCCATCATAGGCTCAGAGGCCCAAGAAGAAAAAGTGGTTTTGTGGGCCAAGCCCAGGGTCCCCATGCTGTGTGCAGCCTAGGGACTTCGTGCCGTGTGTCCCAGCTGCTCTAGCCATGGCTAAAAAGGGCCAACATGCAGCTCAGGCTGTGGCTTCAGAAGGTGGAGTTCCCAAGCCTTGGCACCTTCCATGTGGTATTGAGCGTGCAGGTGCACAGAAGTCAAGAATTGAGGCTTGGGAATCTTTGCCTAGATTTCAGAAAATGTGTGGAAATGCCCGGATGCCCAGGCAAAAGTTTGCTGCAGGGGAAAGACCCTCATGGAGAATCTCTGCTAGGGCAATGTGGAAGGGAAATGTGGGGTCGGAGCCCCTACACAGAGTCCCTACTGGGGCACCACCTAGTGGAGCAGTCAGAAGGGGGCCACCGTCCTCCAGACCCCAGAATGGTAGATATACCAAAATCTTGCACTGTGTGACTGGAAAAGATGCAGACATTCAATGCCAGCCCATGAAAGCAGCCAGGAGGGAGGTTGTACCCTGCAAAGTCACAGGGGCGGAGTTGCCCAAGACCATGGGAACACACCTCTTGCCTCAGCATGACCCAGACGCAAGATATGGCATCAAAAGAGATCATTTTGGAGTTTTAAGATTTCACTGCCCTTTTGGATTTCAGACTTGCATGGGGCCGGAAGCCTCTTTGTTTTGGTCAATTTCCCCCATTTGGAATGGCTGTGTTTACCCAATGCCTTTACCCCCATTGTATCTGGGAAATAACTAGCTTGATTTTGATTTTACAAGCTCATAGGTGGAAGGAACTTGCCTTGTCTCAGATAAGACTTTGGACTGTAAACTTTTGAGTTACTGCTGAAATGAGTGAAGACTTTGGGGGACTGTTGGGAAGGCATGACTGGTTTTGAAACGTGAGGACATGAGATTTGGAGGGGCTGGGGTGGGATGATATGGTTTGGCCTTGTGTCCCCACCCAAATTTCATCTTGAATTGTACTTCCATTAATTCCCACATGTTGTGGGAATGACCTGGTGGGAGATAATTTGAATCATGAGGGTGGTTTCCCCCATACTGTTCATGTGGTAGTGAGTAAGTCTCATGAGATCTGATGGTTTTATTACAGGTTTCCACTTTTGGGTCTTCCTCATTTTCTCTTGCCATCACCATGTAAGAAGTGCCTTTCTCCTCCCACCTAGATTCTGAGGCTTCCCCCGTCATGTCTAACTGTAAGTCCAATTAAACCTCCTTTTCTTCTCAGTCTTGGGTATGTCTTTATCAGCAGTGTGAAAATGGACTAATACATGTATATACATACACACACATATATATACATACACATATATATTTTTTAATCTGCTTGAATTTATCAAAGAGTTAACAGATAATAAAAAATTATTAGGCCAAGTTCTCAGAGAATTAAGAAGTTTAGAAAAATAAGTCTGTCATTTTATGGCCACTTTTGCTGTCTGTGGGCATTTATCAGTCTAGTTTTGGGGAGAAGCAGGCATTTTTCTACACTTGTAGACTTTAAAATATAAACAATATAATTGTTAAATGGTGCAACTGCTACAAAAACTAGTATAGTTGTTCCTCAAAACATTAAAAAATAGAACTTCCGTATGATTCAGCAATCTCACTTCTGGATCTGTAGAGAAAAGAATTAAAAGCAGGCTCTTGAAGAGGTATTTGCAGACTCATGATCATGGCAGCACCATTCACAACAACTGATAGGTAGAAAGAGCCCAAACATTATGCATAGATGAATGCACAAATAAATGTGGCATATATAAACAGTGAGATATTATTTAGCCTTAAAAATAATATAATTTAGCATGTCATACGCTACACCATTGATAAACCTTGTGGACATTAAGCTAAATAAAACAAGTCAGTCCCAAAAAGTCAAGTACAGTAGGACTTCATTTGTATGAGGTTTCTAAAGTAGTCAAATTCATAGAAACAGAAATTAAAATGGTGGTTGCTAGGGACTGGGTGGAGGAAGAAATGGGGAGTTGTTCTTTGTATTAGTCCGTTTTCAGACTGCTGATAAAGATGTATCTGAGATAGGGCAATTTACAAAAGAAAGAAGTTTATTGGACTTACAGCTCCACATAGCTGGGGAGGCCTCACAATCACGGTGGAAGGCAAGGAGGAGCAAGTCACATCTTAGGTGGATGGCAGCAGAGAAAAAGGGAGCTCGTGCAGGACAACTCCCGTTTTTAAAACCATCAGATCTTGTGAGATCCATTCACTATCATGAGAACAGCACAGGAAAGACCTGCCCCCATAATTCAATCATCTCCCACTGGGTCTCTCCCACAATACATGGGAATTATGGGAGATGAGATTTGGGTGGGGACACAGAGCCAAACCATATCATTCTTTAATAGAAAATTTCAAATTTGCAAGATGAAAAAGTTCCAGAGATCTGTTACACAACAATATAGATGTACTTAACACTACTGAACTGCACACTTAAAATGGTTAATATGTTAAATTTTATATTACGTGTTTTTTACTACATTAAAAGATACTCAAGGAATTAATCACTTCTTGGATTTTCCATTTCTATATTCTGCCTACCTCTCTCCAGGGTACTTGGCACCTGTTACCTTGGCCATGTCCCCCTCAAATGCCAGCTTTGCATTATCTGCTGTCCTTATAAGAAGTAAGTCTCCTGTGCATTTCCCATGAGATTCTGTGAGTAATTTTATTTGGATAATTCACAGCTGATAAAGCCATTTCAGAATCACTTTCTCCAGAGATAGCAATAATTGTTCCCTCTAGCAGGGCCCAAAAGAGAAGAAGCAATTTCCTATGCACGCGTCACTAGGAGAGAAAAGCAAAAATCGCCTTATGAAATTGGCATGGCTTTGAAAGCCCCAGATGATCCCTCACTTTGACAAAAGTATGCCAGGACTTTGAGCTGTTTATTTTAGATTGGCCTGAAAGTCGAATTGTTCATCTAACGTATATTAAATAAACAGTAAAATCATTGCTTCCCTTTACATTTTCATACAAATAGTCCTATTCCCCTACAATTAAATCTCAAAGCATAATCAGAAACTTTTTACAGATTTTGACAGGTTTTGATTAAAAGATGTTTCCATTACCAGAGTTTAATAATTAGCAGAAATGAAATTTAAAATATCTCATCGATTAAGTACAGTTGTTAAAAGCAAAAGAAGGATTAAAAAAAAAAGCCTGCTGTGGGGTGGGAATTCTCCTTTTTGGCCTCTCCTAGTACGTTCTATTCTATACTACAAATAACTTTTTCTTTCTTAAAAAAGAAAAAAGTACCTCTCTTTTATTGTATTTACCAGTAAATAGGTAAAGATCCAACTTTCTCTTTCTCTTTGCTTTCTAACCTATTTTGACTATTTCACATCTCTTTGGACACTTCATTCAGGTATCAAAAGAATAGAAACAAGGAAAGGTAAAAATTAAAGAAAACAGAGTCACAGAAAATACATAAGCCCATTATAAATTATATTCCATATGAAATAACTCCCCAAAAAGTGCCTTACACATGATAAGACTGTACTGACATACAGTAATGATAGTGTTTTCTCCATTACTGAGTGGCCTAAGAATAATTTAATAAATACAGTGTGCATTGACAAACCAAGAAGGCACAGGTCAGACTGCCTTCTTAGTCTGGAATTTCTAACATCTTTTCAAAGCTGCTACAAAAGTTCTGTGAACAGTTTTAAGGAGTTTGTAGACCAGGTTACACTCATTTTTTGTTTTACCGAGATTGGCGGAAAAAAAATACGTCAAAGAAAGTTATATAAAAATTACTTAAGTTATAAGCAGGAGAGAAAATTATTGTCTTTTAATTAAAGTAGACCATAGCCTAAAATAGCTGAACTATGTTATTTTTCTCAGAAAGAAAGAGTGTATCCTATCAGTTTCTCATATTTTCTATAAGCAGAAAAGAATTAATGAAGTCTTATTTCTAGTCACATTAAATCTATCAAATTTTAATTACATCAGGGAATGAAGTGTAATTTGGCACCATCAGGCAATCATTGATAACATTTCAAATCTCAGATTCTGTCATTTAATCACACCTCTAATTTATGAGTGACATTTTAGTTATAGAAGCTGATAAGATGTATCAGATAAGTTGATAAAGCAGATATAGTGTCTTAATGAGAGTTTTAATGAGAATAGTATCCAAATCTAAAATATTCAAATTTTGCCACTTTTAGAGAATAAATGAATTTTCAAAGAGCCCCTTAGGTATGGGTCACAGGGTTGCAAACATTTGGCAAAACTCCTCAAGCTGCAGTCAAGCCCTGTCCATTTAACTATACGTACAATATACTTCATTTAAAAAAAATCTTAATCATGGATCCAGATAGCTACAGTCACTTAATAAAAAATAAAATTCAAGAAATAGAAATTCTTGTGCTGTTTGCTATTGATTTTTGCAGTCACTTTAAAACTTTTTTATTCTCTTACTTCAACCACTGTTTGCTCATTGAATCTGGTCCCAGAGGAATCTGTGGAGAACCAATTGAATCAACGCTTTCTGTGCTTTTCACACACCTTGTCTCTCAGCATTCATGATTTAGAGAGTTCAAGGTAGGTTTTGAAGGGCACATTCATATCAAGAGGATTACATGAAAGTACTAACTTTTTTGTGTGGCTAAAAGGGCTTTTCTTTGTTCAATCACCAGGGGAAAAGGTATATTTTGGGAATGCTCCCCATGGCAAACCTCTTTGAGAAATGAATTCTGAATTGCATTAAATCCTGTCTTCAGGAACTTCTAGACAAAGCATTTAAAGGAGATACTGGGACATTGCCTATCATCAACTTTCTAACTTTGAGAAGTGATCTTAGCCAATCTGGAATTTTGGTAGATTTTCTAGACACTTCATAAACATTAAAAAAAAAGCAACTTTATAAAAGACTCCACATTTACCTAGGGAAAAAAAAAACTCTCATAAATGCAAAATTAGTTCACAAGTTTGCTGGTAGGAATTCTTAAAATTCGACAGAGTTTTTTGCTCATATGTAGAAATGAAATTTATATAGTACTTAGCTACTAGTGAATTTATAAATAAAATTTATCAATAACAGATTTTAAGTAATAAGATGAAAAAAACTATATCCATAGCAGTACTGCTCAAGGCATGAGTCATGAAAGTAACAACAACAACAAGAAAATTGGCCTAGAATCTGTTTCCACTTTTCTGCACTTTAAGACACTCCTACAGAGGCAGTTTGTCAGTCGGACTGGTTTATCGGAGCAAGAAGTAACTTTAATCCCTTTCTTCCATTTTACAAAAGGGGAAACTGACACCCAGTCATTCATGAAAATCAATGAACAATTCTTCACATTTCACATGGTTGTCTTTACATTTTAAGGTGAAATATTTAAGGTTAAACTTCAATTGCATATTACTGATGTCTAGAACACTGTTTCCCAAAAATAAGAAAAAAATATCTGTTTAGGCTTTCTGCAATTACAATAATAAAAAGCATAGTCTGTGTAACCAGATAGACATGCATTCAAATCCTAGCTCCAAATCCTGGTCGCTCAACTAACTAGCCACATGACCTGAAGTGAATTACTGAGATTCAATTTCACTACAATAAGGTACTGTGAAAAGGTGCCTAATGCAGCTGGTAGACCCTGTAAGGAGTAGTTGACACTGTGTTTTAAATTCCAAATGAGGAATGTGTATATTTACCTAAAATTGTTTGGTCTTGTTCTTGAACCCAATGACCAGTTAATAAAGTATAATTAAATACTTTAAAATATCATTATCAACTTATAAAAAATATGTCTTAAGCTCATTTTGTGGCAGGTAGTGGGATGGTGCAGAAAGAACATATTCCAAGTCCCTGTCCCAAAAATGAAATTAAGTCACATGAAATAAATAGTGACCCACAGAAGTCTCTTATGTGACCAAGTGCTAAGTTGTGGTTAACAGTCCAAAAGTGCTATGAGAAAAGAAAAGAGACAGACCTCAGTGAGGATTAGAGCAGACTTCCAGGACTCAGTGGAGGAAATACGAATGGAGATGGAGATGATGAGAGGGCCAGTGGGGAGGGAGAAAAGTCACCCCACAGGAGCCGTAGGCATGAACCCAAGAAAGCTTGTATAGGAAGGGCAGATCCAACACTGGGTGGAATCAGCTAAGCAAAATATTCATATTCCAAAGCCCCCATATAATTCCTTATTCAGACAACATTGTATATTGTTACTTGGCTCAGCAATTGAATGTTGACCTCCTTCTTACGAGACAGGGAGGATAAGGACTGCAATTCAAAATAGCCAGATTTGGAATTAGCACTCATAACCCTAGACCATATTTTTCATTCCTTTAGCATTACTCTGTAACCATGTTCTAACCATATTTCACACTTAAAGTTCACCTATTTAAATAGAAATTGATTTTCTACTTCCACAGTCCCAGAAAGCGTTGCCTAAGAGCCAAAAATCCAAAGTTCTTGTTCCATCTTTGCCATTAACTAACATGAAGCAAAAAATGAGCCTCCTGTCTCTGGACGAAACTGCTCCATGGAGCGGGTGCTTCTGGGTTTGAAGTTTCACAGATCCAGTAGGGATTTTGTTGCTTGGAGGACGGCACAGTACTCTCCAGCGCATCTCCAAGCCTGACTTTCTGACCTCTTTTACACAATCTCTGGACAAAACTACCAGTCGCTGTTATTTTCCTCTCTGCTGTAAACATGGAGCTCAAGAATGGATAGAAAGACCTTATTGTATTGCTCTGCCTGGTAAATAAATATGATGTTGAATTTGCATGGCAGCTTTCTGATTATTTTCATGTCTCCGATAAGCATCAAGTCTGTCATAGGTACAGTATAAAAATCCCTGAGATTACCTAACACTGACACTGTGGCAGGAAGAGAGGAGAAGAGCTGTACTAGGGAAAATGAGGAGTAACTTGTAATCCTCTCTTGGGGCAGTGAGAGGGCCTGGGAAGAAAAGATCGAAGTGTTCCGTGTTGGGGTTAATGTGGGCTTGAAATGAAACTTCAGAGCAAAATGAAGCAGAGCAAAGAGCAGCGCCCGCAAACCAACCTTAAATATCACAGCGGCGGAACAATTACCTGAAAGAAAAGTCATGCTTGGCATTAAAAGTTCAATTATCACGTTCAGTGCAGAGCCTTGCTCTACTCTGGAGCTGCCAGATGTCACATGGTGCGTGATGACTTGCCCTTGATTTGGGTTCATTTGAAAAACGTAGAACTCTAACAAATAAACAGCCTTTTGAGACCCGTCCCTGGAGGAGGACTGCCCCCTCCCTCGGGCAGCTACTACTGATGCTGTCCAGGCATAGCCCAAGGGGAAAGGTTGCAGCGGGGTCGGAAGGCGCGGGAGGAGTCTGGCGGTGATTGATGGGGAAGGGATGAATGAATAAAAGTACTTGTCTCTGATGGCAGCAGAGACCCCAGAGGCTACACTGTCTGGCATTCTCTCAGTGTTTCGTCAGAGCCAGACCCGCCTGCAGCTCAAGGGAGGCGTGCTCCTCTCCCAGAGCAGGCTGGAACCCAGCTGGGTTCCGCGTCCCGGGAAGGTGGTCTGGGTTCTTCGCTCTGCATCTGGTTTGTCAGATCCGAGAGGTAAACATTCGGGCTTGGTGCTGAATTAAAAATCATTGATTGAACCTTATCCTGGGGCTTCGGTTTGGCTTACTAGTTTGGGGTTTTAAAAAAATAAAAATAAAGCCTATAGAGAGGGCAAATTAAAATAAGGATGGGTAAAGGAAGGAGCGTGAGTGTTTGAAGCCACTTGGAGGGAACAGCGGTTTCCAAGTTCCTGCTGACTTGAGAAGTCTCTGCGAGTTTCCGAACCGCCGGCGCACTCCTGGGCGCGCTGGGGGAGCTGTAGCTCAGCCAGCAGGGAGTAGCGGCTTTCATCCGCCGGGAGGAGTCTTTCGAGTTCAATCGCGGGGTATAGAGGTTCCCCTGCGGGGCAAAATGCAGAGGTTGACACAAGCCCTTGGCCTCTAGGTGCCTTAATTCCGCGGTTCCCACGCACGCTTAACTAAGACGTGTACGTATTCCTCACCGCACATGAAAGAGTTCGGGGCTTTGCCTTGGATCCCCATCACTCCCTCCCCGGCACACCCCTTCCAGAACGCCCCGCCCCGCTGCATGTTATTTACCCCCTCCGGCCACGCGGGGGAAGAAAAACAGCGGAGAGGGCATTGGGAAGGAGTTTCGACCTGCGCTGGCGAGTCACGAGGGCCAAGTTCCCCACTGGCGCGGCGCGCAAACTTGAATTACTTTTGCGCGTGAATACCGGCGGAGAGGCTGCGGGCGGTACTAGGGTTTGCAGAGACGTGGCTCTGGCAACTGACCCAAGTGTCCTGTCTTCCTTCCCCTGCTTGTCTCCAGGCTCTGAAACTGCGGAGCGGCCACCGGACACCCACTGGAGCAGGCAGCAGCATGCAGCCGCCGCCAAGTCTGTGCGGACGCGCCCTGGTTGCGCTGGTTCTCGCCTGCGGCCTGTCGCGGATCTGGGGAGAGGAGAGAGGCTTCCCGCCTGCCAGGGCCACTCCGCTTTTGCAAACCGCAGAGATAATGACGCCACCCACTAAGACCTTATGGCCCAAGGGTTCCAACGCCAGTCTGGCGCGGTCGTTGGCACCTGCGGAGGTGCCTAAAGGAGAGAGGACGGCGGGATCTCCGCCACGCACCATCTCCCCTCCCCCGTGCCAGGGACCCATCGAGATCAAGGAGACTTTCAAATATATCAACACGGTTGTGTCCTGCCTTGTGTTCGTGCTAGGGATCATCGGGAACTCCACACTTCTGAGAATTATCTACAAGAACAAGTGCATGCGAAACGGTCCCAATATCTTGATCGCCAGCTTGGCTCTGGGAGACCTGCTGCACATCGTCATTGACATCCCTATCAATGTCTACAAGGTAAAGGGCGCCTGCTGAAATCATGGTGGGCTTGAGGAAGGGGGCCTGGCTGGAGAAGGCAGATGAGAAAGCTTGTAGAAGGAGCTTCCCTTTAGCTCTCTCTTAAGGCTCTGTCCCTCCTAAAAGTCAGTGATATTTGGAAGCAAATTCCATTTGGTTATGTCCACTCATAAAAGTCGGTAACCACTGGCATAAAATTCCATTCAGGTCTCCAGCAGCCCTCTGCTAAGCTTAGGACAAGTGTAGTCCCCAGTCTAGCAACGTTAGTATCACTTTGGGAACTTGGTACACATGGAGATTTTTCTGGCCCCACCCCAGACCTACTGAATCAGAAACTCTGGAGTGGAGCACAGTAATTTGTATTTTAACAAGCCCTTTATGTAATCATGATGAAATCTAAAGTTTGCGAACCACTAGTTCTGAAGGATCTAGTCCTTAAGTGCACCTAATGGGATACATCCTCTAGTCAAAAGTGTGTGGTCCATGGACAGTGAGCATTAACATTACCTGAGAGTTTGTTAGGAATGCAAGGCCAGCCCAGACTTACTAAGTTAGAATCTGCATCTTAAGATCTTCAGGTGATTCATATGCCCACTAACTTTGGGAAGCACTGTCTTGGAAGACTGTGGAAGTAGCAGATACAAAGTAGGTTTTTAGGAGATAAATGGCCTGGAAGAAAGAGATTCAGACTGGTGAGTAGGAAAAACACAGTTCACCTGCTGTGAGGGACTGTAGCTACTCTGCATTAGATATCTACAGTGGACCAAGGACTGGGTGAGATGTGTTACTTCTGTTATTCCTTCCAGCAGCCAATAAGTAGATATTACATTTAGTTTACAGCTGACTAGTAGGATGCTCAAAGGAAATGAGTGAGAGGTGGAACTGGGGATCAGACCCAAATCTGTCAGGTTCCAAAGTGCAAGCCATATGACGGCACCCCATCAATTATTTCATAGACAAGACCAAGGAGCACTCAAAATCTGTAAGGGTTTCAGTAGTGAACATTATTGTGTGATTACCATGGGCGTCAGCAGAAACACACAAAGAGCCAGGTTGTCCAGGTTGCTTTGGAACTCCAGACCTCAGTTTCCTCAATTCCACAATAAGGCTGCTAGTGCCCGCCTACTCAAGTTTTATGGTGTTAAAAAGAAAAAAAAAAAGCAGCCTAAGTAAAACAGTTGTAAAATTTCAAGACATATGAAAATATTTAAAACTTTCCCAGCAGCATCAGCAGCAGCAATAGAAAGTTGCACATCAAAACACAATCACAATGTAAGGAAATGGAATTGTACTTTGCAGATTTACCTATAGCTAGCCCTGACTTCAGTACTTCAGTACAAGGGTAAAAAAATGGCATGTAAAGTTGGGAAATGTTGTAGGGGATGCTTTGACCTATTGGCAAGAGTAGTTCCCATAAGGCATGCCTGTAAATTTCCATTCATGAATCTAAAAATCCTAACCCAATAGTTATATTTTAAGGGGAATTCCAAACATTTCTGAGGCTTAGCGGTGAGAGTGGATTAGGATATAGTTTTCTCTAAAGGGAGTCACTCCCAGAAATGGGGGAATCAATTGAAGAAATCCTAAAATCCTGTGTGGCAATTGATTCTGATAAACTGTGAGGATTTACTTGGTATGAGCTGAAATGAAATCTCTAAATGCAGTCACAACTCCATGAGGGTCCGAAGCGACTCTTACTTCTTAAGACGTTCCACAAACTAAATCTTCCCATTCTAATTTGGCAAAGGAATTTCAATTCAATTCATCAAAACTGAATTGAGAATTTTTTCAGTACAAGGTGTTGTGATAAATTTAAAATAAATCTAACAAGATCTCTTCCCAAAGGGAGATTACAATCTAGTTTTGCTGGGTTGGCACAGGATTTTATGAAAGTTCTGTTTGTGGGGTCAGGAAACCCCACATGTCTAGCCCAGTTAGAAACCTTTCTAAATCAGACAGTAGCTGAAGTGCTGTGCAAAAGGTGGGATTAAGAACATTTTTTTAGTTTTGATGTATTGCCTCCAGGACAGATAGAAATCAGCTCTTCCAGAACCATCTTATTTCCTCTGTCTGGTTAAATGAGTATTTGTGATAAACTAGAGAATTTCTGACTCCCCAAGAGGTCACACAGTTTCCTTTTCATTTCAAACTTCCTTATTATTTCCCTAGGAAGTTACATCCTTTTCCCTGAAGCCATCCAGTCTTAACATGACTGTGTTTTTACTTCTGAAATAAGCTAATGAGTCATTACCAATCTGTCCATCCAGTAACCTGTATTGGTCATGAACACATTCATCACATTATGTCCCATCACTAAGGTCGTCATTATTCAATCCTACCTTGTGGCCTTAGGTTTAGCATGAGACACAATATCATAATAATGGCTACCAGTTATGATGCACTAGGCACTTGGTTTATTTCATTAAATCACTACAACAACCCTGTAGAGGAGGTATTGTTATCATTCCTGCTTTAGATCTAGGGAAAGTACTTGTCAGAGAGGTGAAGAAGTAACTTGCCTAATGTCATACGACTACAAAGTGATGAAACTGGGCCTTGAATCCAGACCATCCAGCCCAAGACCCTGCGGTCCACCCCATCCCACTGCACGAAGCATGCTCCGGCACTGCACTGTCGTCTCCAACCTTGAGTATTGTTTTAGGATCTGATTTGAGAACATTTGGTGCAAATGTGGCAAATAATATGCTACCCCACAGTAGAATACTTAGTAAACATTTTCAGAAATTAATTTGAATCAGGATTTCTGTCTCTTGAAACCCCCTTCACCTGGTCTGTAGTGCGTAATATCAGTGGAAGTTATTCTAATGGCTTAATTTACCAAAATATATAATCCAGAACTAGTTAAAAGACATTTATTTTCCTAAATAATTGTGGCAACATGGTTTTTTTAAAATGCATTTAGAATTTCAGAGTAGTCAGGTATGATCATTCAGAAAAAAGTAATTTAAATGAGTTATGAAGGCTATATTTAATATATCCTAATATGAGAGGCTTGAATCGAAACCAGTGATTTCTAATTTTTCTTGGTGGGGTTTTATAATTCTCTTTGAGAATTCAATATACACAATTTCTGCAGGTTTATGAAACTCTCCAACCCTCCTGTTGGCATACTAAGGGCCCAGAGGCCAAGAAATGTCAATGTGAATCTGTTCCATTAATCTGGAGTTTAGTAAATACAGAGTTCAGTAAAGTTGGCAAATCACAAAATGTCATAACTTATTGGAAGCTACAGTCTTCAGGCTGTGAAACTGGTGGGACTTTATCTGGAGTTGCTGCAGCGAAAGCTGAAAAGCATTGGGAAACATGTCTGATCTGCCTGGACTGCCTCAAGGAGCTGGGTCCCTGGAAACTTTTAAGTAGAATCATACCACTCTCACAGGTCTCCTGTGTTGTGGGGGAAATCCTGTGTTGAAGGCTAGGGAAGTGTCTGAGGACACTTAGCAAGTTGAGGCTGCTGAAGCACTTCAAACTCATGTAAAAATGCAGAAAATAATAAGCCTTGCTTACCTTTCTCATAGGCACACACTGGGGCTATGCCTACGTTACACAACACCAACCAGATGAAAAATGAAAACTTCAAGCATCCAAAGGAGATATTTATTTAAATATATATGCATGTATACATGTACATACATTAAAATGTTAAGTTTTATAAGAATATATAGATATATAAGTAAAAAGATGACTATCACTTGGCACAGGGCACGGCACATAGCAAGCAAATGATAAATGTTATTAAAATGTGTGTATGTGTGTGTATGTGCGTTTTGAGTATTCTTTGTTTTCCAGCTTTTGTTGTGACAAACATGACTACAAACAACATGTTTGTACATGTGACTTTGCACACATGTGTGACTACATCTAAAGGGTAAATTTTTATAACTAAAATTAGTAAGTCGAAATGTGTGTATTAAGTCAAAATTTTGAAAGATATTGCCATATTGTGCTAGAAAGTTATTCTTGTACTCTTGGTTTCAATCCCTATTTTACATAATATCTCAACATGGATATAAATGCATATTAATGTTTATCTGTAATATGTATATGGACCATCATGCTTAATATTTACATCATCTACATATTCACCAGAACCAAAAGCCAGTGCTTGATGTTAGGATGAATTTCTCCTTATTCACAAGCTACTTATGGTGCCCTTCCTATATATCCTAAAATAAATGGGGTAATCTAGAATCATTCATATGAGAGCCTGGCACTCCACTACTAAGTTGCAGAAGCATAGATATCAAAGCTGGATAAAAGGCAAGACAGCCGGGTGTACTTGTGGATGCTATCAATGTGTTTATGTTGTTGTTTGGTTGGTTAGTTGATTTGGGAATGATATTTAACAAAACTTGGTTGTAGGTTAGGGAGAAGTTAAAAATTCTTGAGCAAATAATGAGTTCTTAAATTACTTCTGAATTTTATTAACTCGCTTTGTGTTATATTTACATGGATAACTGAGTTAATGAAGTTAGCTCTCAAATATAGCTTCCTTTATGTGTAAAGAAATTACATTTAAAAACAAACCTGCGTGCAAACTGGTAAGACGAATACCAATATCCACGTTAACGAGTTTGGTAAGGATCCAAAGGTAATCAGGGGCCCAGTGGTGATGGAGAGCTAAAAATTAGGCTGGTGACTCACTGGAGTGCTTCTAGATGGTTTTACAGTTTAGCACTGTAGGCTACTATTAGAGGCAAAGAGGCTGCATTCATAGTTCTGGAAGGCAAAACTGCTGATCTTTAACGTTTAACTAGTTAAGGGTGGGTACATATAACATTAAAATGCTGGTATGTCAAAATGCAGAATTGCTTCACTGAACCCACAAATGAGTTTCGAGTGAAGTGACCTTGGCAGGTAATAGACATTTTCTGCTTGTGACCCACTCAGGGTTATCTTTCTTAACAAATTTACCTTTTGCACTATCCTTTCTTAGACTACTTCTGGTACTTAACAAGTTTATGTATAATTAACTAGTTTTGTAGTTAAAAGTAAAAGTTGATGGAACACCACCAACTTTTGAAGTTATAATTTTCCAATCAGTAAACTGAAGCATATGCATATATAGCAACACAAGAAGTAAGGGTGTCATTGGGAGAGGAGTCTAATTTCTCCCAATTTAATAACAATGTTCTCATTTCCAGTCAAGTAACTGAAATATTTTAGTCATATTTAAAGATATTTTACCGCATAAGCATTCTGAACCAAAAGTGGAAACTGTATACCTTTGAGATTTATTTATGCAAAGCAAAATAATTTTTAAGGAGCAACAACTAAGCACATTTAAAGTATTAACTTTTAAAACTTGTTAATAAAGAGTCAGGCTTTTAGCTTGAATGACCTGGAATCAGTTAACAAATACAACAAATACCCTGACACCCATCTAGCATAGTGGCTGCAACTGTCAATACTATACAAATGCTTACGGACAAATGATGTTACACATAAAACATAAGAGCAGTGGGCTTTTTCCACTCATATTTTTAGCAATGTCCAAATGAAAAAAAAAAAAAAAAGAAAGCTTGATTCCTTCTGTATTGAAGTATTGGTCATAGTCAGATAACAGGCTGATAGCAGAATTCAAATAAACTAGAAACTCAAGACTTCATATTCCCAGTTCACTGTTTCACATGTTGGTCACAGATTTCTGTGACAAAATGGTCAGTAAGCACTTGGCCTTGGGCAGTGAAAGTTTCCCTAGGTTCAACTCTATGATATTTCTTGTGTTTGCCTTTGATCTGCCACTTGGTCACTCCATAAATCCAAGCTTCTATGAATGTCAAGGTAAGGTTTTCTTTCAGTATGGTAAGGCTTATCTATCAAAAGATTTACATTTCTCTTTTGGTCATCTAAAATGAGTCTTTCAACATTGAAGTATTTCCATAGTTGTACAAAAGGCTAACGTAGCCAAGACCCTGCTGTCTCCAGGCCAGGGAGCCATGTTCTTCAATTCACAAAGAAAACCATATAAGGGTATCTCTGTGTAGCTAATATGCTATAGTTGATTATTTTTAGAGGAACATGCCAAATGCTAATAAATGATTAAGTTCTTTAAAGGGTGTTGACAGATAAAGCCTGAGCTGAAATAAGATTCAAGATGTAATTTATGATGTGAAACATTCTCTTTCAGAACTTTGCACAGTTAAAAAGAGGTTGGTTATGTTTGGAGATAGCTGGATGTGGCGTGTGGGTATACAACTTCTCTAATTTTAGACTTTTTATTATTTCCAATGCTTTTATTTTAGAGTTATTTATCGTTCCCTATAAGGCCTCTGGTGAAAATGTAAAGGAACAAGAAAACGGCCAAAATATGGTGGTGGATGGGAGAGAGGGAGAGAGAGAGGAGAAAGGGTGAAGGGAGAAGATAGAAGAGGATCATTCTTGAATCAGAAATTTATTAACAAAATTGACTGAAGTATTTCTCAAGCAAGTCTCCACTTTTGAGGCTCAAAACTGCACTCATGCCTGCTGACCTGTGTCTTTTCTCTACTTCTCTCTTCTTCAGTTTCATTGTAGTTTCCAGAAAGGAGGAAAACTATCCTCAGGATGTTTACACTGTACGCTGTCTTCTTCCCACTCGCTCAGTGTTTTCAGACAATTTTAATGGGCTTTCAGACTCCACAGTAATCAGACATTTTCTGATCATAGCTTATTAGTCTCCCATAAGATATTCCACAGATAGAATTAGGCTTAGGTATGGCATGAAGTTACTTAATAGGGTTTGTTGAATTCATGTAGTTTGCAAGTCTCGTTCTGAGCCAGGAGGCGTTCAGGTTCTCATTCTTCAGTTTCTTCAGATGTCATCAGTGATAAGTGAACTAATAATAGACCAGGTTTGTGAGTGGGGTTTGTTATTTCTCTTAGTTGGATCTTTTCAAAATATGTAATATGTCGGTGAAAGTTTTAAAGCTCAAACTTTGGATATATTTTTAAATTTAGATAATAAAAGAGTACAATCAATTTCTTTCCTGGCCTGTTACAGACTTAGAAATAAATTTCTGGTAGGAAAATATATTTGAGATAAACTTCAATTTCTCTTAAGAAATATTTTTTAAAATTGTTTTCTATGTCTTTGTTTCTCTTGGAGATTTTGTTTCAAGAACTTTAATTTATTTTCATAAGCCATTGTTCTATTTCAGCAAGTCATAGGAATCTTTCCAGAGCTTTGAAAAGGCCTCTGTTTTGTGGATGTGTGTGAAATAGATTCCCATGGACAGAACTGTTGCCTTGCACAACTCTAGGGGGCACTGTTCATATTGTAATCTATTGAGATGGCACCCCTGGAGGATAAGCTAACATTATTTCTGACCCACATATTTCTAACTCACATAGCCTAATCTTTAGGTGATTAAGTACATTTTGATGGATGCAGGGTAGAACTTGTAATTTTTATTTGTCCTTCAGGGCACAGGTGCACTCTATGTCAAGAAAAAAAAAATTCCATGCACTTGATCAGCATATTGACTCCAAATTCAAAGTTTACTTTGAACTATTTCTCTATGTACCAATACAGAAAGAGTTCTGGCATGCAAGTCCTTGAATGAAGGTGCCCTATCTCATTAAAACTCTAGTTCAAACACAGAAAAAACTCTTAACTACTACAGGAAACAGAGATAAAAACAGAACACACCCTTTCCTAAAGTTGTCAAATGCAGCCATTCCATTATTTTCCTTTTTTGACTCTTACTGTGAAAACATTTATATAATGCCAGTCGTTTAAAGAAACGTTCACAATTTATCACAGGATGGAATAGACTGCAGTCTGGCAAAGTAACCTTGGTTGTCCTCTTAATTACACCACTCACTCATCCTCTAAAACAATCATCTCTTACAATGTCCGTATGTTTACTGCATCTACTTCCACGAAACTTACAATCCCCTCCACAACTAAAGCTCTTCATAGACTCCCATTACATAGTGAGAAACAGTAGGTTCTGTTTTATATCAGTCACTGCCTTGACAAGTTTTGAGTAGGAGAGAGAGGGTGGGAGAGGAATTTTTGTTGTTACCTTTTCCGGCCTGCATGGAAGAGCGGAGCTCCAACGAGAGTACAGCCCACCCTCAAGCCTCAATTCTAGAGTTTCTGACTCTATGTGCCAAGAAGACCTGATCATCAGGACTAGAAAATATAAATAGTAAATATACAGTCATGTCAATTCTCTAAAGAATATATGTAGAATATGAGAACTGAAAGACGCATGGCAAATGTTTTGTCATAGATGATTTCTGCCTTATGATCAACTTCATTCATTCACTCATCCGTTGATCGTTACTTAACAAGCATTGAATGAGTGACCACTATGTGCCAAGCACTGTGCTAGGCATTATAAATGTTTTAGAATACTCTGAAACAAATAAACAGTTAAAGCTCAGTGTATACTTGTAATTTAATAAAATAGAAAAAGAAAATGCTATGTATGTTTAATAAGGCGAGTGAACATTTGCTTGTGCAAGACGGTTAACTTTGACATTTCTTGACTTTATGGGGCTTGACTCCTCTTGGCATTAATAGGGGTATGTGTTAACAGGATTTTTTTTTCTTCATTTATTATCTGAAGTATGTGATTTTTAATTAAAAAGAGAAATGAAAAATGTAAATCCCCCAGTTGGAGAGATTTTTTAGGATCCACTTCACAAAATCCTCAAATAAATAAAGAGTATTTATTTCCTATTCATGCTATATATCCTTTTAGAAATTTTTTAAACTATAATATAAAAATGACTTTATAATGTAATAGAAAAATTTATTTGGATTCTCTTGCCTTGTTTCTTTCTCAAGCAGTTGTTCCTATGTAAAGTTATAAAATTATGGTCTTTCTTGAGTAGAAATCTTTTAGCCAGTATAGTCACCTCTTTTCTCAATCTAATGTTTATTTATTTCTGTTTATCATCCAAAATAAATGTTCTAGAGAAGCAATATAAGCCTTAGGGTAAAATGGGTCAGCACAAACATAGGCTATCATTTTGTCAAATGGACACCACATTGCCAGCAGGACTAAACACTAACAACAGCTATTCAGTTAGATGAGACATCAAGATATGAAAAGCAGTGCCAGTTATGTGAGTATTTGCCAACTGGTTCATATTTGATAAATGTTAGGCAACATACATTCAACTTAATTTTAAACAGGATTTAAAATTTTAATTTATGTAAAAGGGATATAGTGTCAATATTGAACTCTAAACACCCTTTTTGCGATCAGAGAGACGCCTTTTGATTACATGTTTGAATTGTCTTCACTGTTCAGACCTTGCCCTTAAGTTTTCTAATTTAATGGGGTAAAGTCCAAAGAAAAAACTAAAAATAGGGAATAAGGAATGTGTTATTGCTGGGTTTAAAGTTAGAGTTGCTTCCTCTTGCAATAAAGTGAATCCATTTCCTTTTCAGTGGCGAAAGCTGTATCGTTAGACTTCAGATTATAGATGTTAGATGTTGTTATTTTTCCCAAAGAATGATGAAGAAATGAATATCTAAGAATCATGCCCATATCTAAGAACAATCTCTCACCAAATTGTAAAGATGTCATCTTGGTTGAGAGTGAACTTTTCTTTTTTTGGCAAAGCTTCATAGTTTTTCCCCACCTGGGATGTTTTTTGCATTAAACAAGTGGATACCTTTATATTTTAGATAAGTTTCAAGCAATAGCTTGCCTAAAGACTTTCTTGCTAGAGGCCATTAAGATGACAGAGATGAACATCAATACTGGGCATGGTTTCTGTCACAGAGTATCAGGCTTTGCTGGGTCTCCACAAAGCCTTCTGATCAGTGAGGCAGAGGGTAAGCTTTTTAGATGAAGAGCATTTAGAGTCTTGCCAAAGCCATTCTTCTCACTACAAAATCATGGAAGCAACAGTGATGCTCTTCCCACATCTTCTGTGGCCTTCCAGAACCAATAGCATCCAGTTCTGAATTGAAAGCATGAAATGCAAGCTGATAAAGGTTAATGCTCTCTCTCTCTCTCTCTCTTTTTTTTTTTTTTTTGCAGTCTCTTTCCCTTCAAAAGTGTAGACTAGAAAACTGTAATCTCTCCGTGGTGATTACATTTCTGACTATCTGTCTGTTGAGCTTGAAGAGCATTGTTACAATTTTCAGTTTGTGTTTCCCTGTTTTCTGTGATAGCTTGGGTCAGAGGTTGGGCTGCAGGCCTCCAGTGGTATGAAGAGCAATAATCCAATTTCTAGGCTGAGCCAAAAACAATGGAAACCTCAAAACATGGCCTGGATTCAGCGCAGAGCTCATTTTCATCAGCCAGACTTCTTTTCCTTCAGTGGTCTGGACGCTCATTCATCTTGATTCTTCTGATAGCGGTACCTACAGGATAACAATATTACCATATTTGGAAATAATTTAGGACAGAATAAAATATTTTAAAATATCCAAATGTTTGGACATTATTTGAATAAAATAACTAGGGGCATTAGTCAGGGTTCTCCAGAGAAACAGAACCAGTGGGATAGATAGATGGAGGGATAGGTAGATAGGTAGGTAAGTAATCAGACAGATGGATAAATAGATAATGGGGAATCAGTTTATGAGATTATAGAGGCTGAGAAGTCCCATAATCGGCCATCTGCAAGCTGCAAATGTAGGAAAGCCAGCGGTGTAATTCAATCCAAGTCCAAAGGCCTGAGAAACCAGTCTGAGGGCCAGAGGAGATGAAATGAGACATTCCAGATAGGCAGGAAGAAAAAGGGGCAAATTTCTTCTGCCTCTGCCTTTTGTTCTATTCAGACCCTCAGCAGATTGGATAATGCCCACACACCTAGGGTAAGGCAATCTGCTGTACTGAGTCCACAATTTCATATACTAATTTCTTCCAGACACATCCTCACAGACACACCCAGAAATAAATAATGTTTAATCGAGCAACCTGTGGCTGGTCAAGTTAACACATAAAGTTAACCATCGCACTAGGTGAGCAGAAGATTTTGCTCTGCATCTAGATATTATACCATGATTTGACACATAGCTATAGGTTTAAAAAATAATATTTGATTTAATTCTAAACTTTTTTTGTACAATCACCTCCTTCAAAACACTGTCGGGCAGGTATTATAGTGGTTGTAAGCACAAGCTCTAGACCATCTGTGTTCAAATATGGATCTATTACTCACTTAAGTGAGCAACCAATTGCAAGCATATTGGTTTCCCAATGAAGAGTAACAAATTACCCTACAATTTAGTGGCTTAAAACAGTAAATATTCACAGATGGACATTTGGGTTGATTCCAAGTCTTTGCTATTGTGAATAGTGCCGCAATAAACATACGTGTGCATGTGTCTTTGTAGTAGAATAATTTATAATCCTTTGGGTATATACCCAGTAGTGGGATGGCTGGATCATATGGTACATCTAGTTCTAGATCCTTGAGGAATCGCCATACTGTTTTCCATAATGGTTGAACTAGTTTACAATCCCACCAACAGTGTAAAAGTGTTCCTATTTCTCCACATCCTCTCCAACACCTGTTGTTTCCTGATTTTTTAATGATGGCCATTCTAACAGGTGTGAGATGGTATCTCATTGTGGTTTTGATTTGCATTTCTCTGATGGCGAGTGATGATGAGCATTTTTTCATGTGTCTGTTGGCTGTATGAATGTCTTCTTTTGAGAAATGTCTTTTTAAATCACATTGTGTCTTTGGTTTGGCAATTAAGGAGTGTCTTAGCTGGGTGGCCCTGGCTCAGGGTCTCTCAAGAAGGTACACTCAAAATCCTGGCTGGGACTGCAGTCGTCCAAGTTTGACTAAAGCTGGAGGATCATCTTATTCACAGACCTGGCAAATTAGTGCTTCATGTTTTCAAGAGGCCTCAGTTCTTTGTCATTTGGCTTCTCCACAGAGGTGCTTGAGTGTCCTCATGACATGGCAGCTGGCCTCCCCCAGAATAAGTGACCCAAGAGAGAGAAAGCCAGTTCTTTAGGAGCTAGTCTCAGACATCACACATCATCACTTTTGTCACATTGTATGCATTAAAAGCAAATCACTAAGTCCAATCCACATTCAAAGGCAGGGAAATCAGGCTTCATGTTTTGAAGGGAGAAGTAATCAATAGTAGAATATTGTCTGAATAAGTTATACCTGGCTGGTTCTGGCACAATCCTTGTAACCAGTTGGATAATTTTTATTCTTATTTCTAAGGATAATTGGCAGTTCTTTTAAAGCTACATGAGTTCAAAGCTGGTTCAGACCTGTGGTGCACCGAGTCTCCCCCATTTCAGTAAATGACTTCACCATGCACGTGATAAACCTCTGTGAGTGTCCTGACTCCTCACATCAAGTGTCCAACCCATCAGCAAGTCCTGCTAGCTAGCTCTACCCTTAAAATGAATACAGGCTATAACCCACTCTCCTCAGCCTCGGGGCACGCAGGGTCCAGCTCACCACTAGTTCTCATCAGTGCTTCCTTTCTTGGCCCTACATTCTATTCTACACTGGGCAGCAACAGTGATCTCTTGAAAAATATGTTAGATCATACCATTTCCCTTCTGCAAACCTTGCAATGAATTCTCTCAAAAAAGCATTTAAATTGTTCCCTCTACAACTTCATTTTCCAT
Source organism: Colobus angolensis palliatus (assembly GCF_000951035.1). Lineage (NCBI taxonomy): Eukaryota > Metazoa > Chordata > Mammalia > Primates > Cercopithecidae > Colobus > Colobus angolensis. The sequence goes on from NW_012117088.1 coordinate 1,973,034, forward strand.
GCATTTGGTCTGGGTCACTCTTCTCCAGCTCTAGTAGCTAGTAGCCTCATTGCTGTACCTCCGTTTCACCAGGCTTGTTTTGACCTCAGGGCATTTGTACATGCTCTTCTCATGGCTTACTGTCTTATTTCAGTGAAGTCCCTCTCCAAATGTTGTCTCTTCAGGGTGACCTTACTGAGAAGCTTATCAAGAAAACACCTTAGCTGGGCGCAGTGGCTCAAGCCTATAATCCCAGCAGTTTGGGAGGCCGAGACGGGCAGATCTCGAGGTCAGGAGATCGAGACCATCCTGGCCAACATGGGGAACCCCGTCTCTACTAAAAAAAAATACAAAAAACTAGCCGGGCATGGAGGCGGGTGCCTGTAGTCCCAGCTACTCAGGAGACTGAGACAGGAGAATGGTGTAAACCCAGGAGGTGGAGCTTGCAGTGAGCTGAGATCCAGCCACTGCACTCCAGCCTGAGTGACAGAGCGAGACTCTGTCTCAAAAAAAAAAAAAAAAGAGAAAAAAAAAAAGAAAACACCTCAAATCCCACCCTCACTCAATATGATCACAGCCTCTGTTTAACACCATTTTAAGTATGTATGTGTTTGTCTGCCTCCCTCACTAGACTGTAAACTCCATGTGAGCATAAGTGCTCAGAATGGTGTCTGGCATATAGTGAATGCTCAATAAATATTTATTGAATGAATGACTGAACAAGCATAATTAATGAGTCAGTTGATTAACCCGGAAGTCACAAGACAGAGGCTATGATGGCTCACTGATGTATTTTGATAATACAATGTTATCTGAGATTTTTTTTTAAAAAAATATGAATTGAACTTTAATAAATTGTGAGATTCATATAAAAATTCCAATCTGGGTTCTTTTGAAAAATCAAGAGATTTTTTTATTTGGGGTCCCTTAGAAAAAAGTGTGTGATGTCTATTAGCAGCTGCTCCTTTCAGACAAAGTTTACCCCAGACCCCACTCCACTCCCTATCATCTTCCTGACACCAATGACTTTCTGAGACCTGGCACCCTCCACTTCTCTGTGTTACCTGCCTGGCTCTGTACGTCTTCAGGATCCTACATTAAGCATATATGATAAGTCTGCCAACTTTTGTCCCACATGTCTGTATAAGTTTTGATATCTAATGTAGAAATGAAATTGGTCCTATGTTGAATCTCCAAGTCAAATTCATTATGAGACACACATTTTAGCCTTTGACGTCATTCTAGTTATAGAACAATCAACTCAGATTGACAAACTCAGTAGAGTCTTCACTACTAGTGAAAGGATGGAAAGACTCCATTGTGTCTCAGCATAATTTTCACTTTTGGAAGGTTGTTTTTCAAAATATTTTTAAGACCCATGGATTTGAAATACTTTTCTTTATTTTCAAAACCACGTGAATATTTGATCCAGATGTTTACCTAAAGTGATTCATTTACCAGTGTGGGACACACCACATCGCCCTAAGAAAGAAAATAACCATGTTTAATAATAGATGGTTGCGTAGTTTACACTCAGACAAAGAGAAATATATATGTGTATATAGATACACACTGTATATATATTACATACTATGTATGTGTGTATATATATAAAATAGCAATAACTATGTCTTCTTGCTCCTTATATAGCCAGTCGTTGTTATATTTTAGAGTCTATGAATCAAGCACTGTTAATATTAAACATCTGCTATGCATTAGGCACTGGTCTAGGCAGTTGTGGAGCTCATAGTCTGTCTTACACTCCAGGGATCCAGACAGAAAAAAAACTAAGCAAACAAATAAGTTAATGTGATATGCCACAGGAATTGATAGACTATGGATAAAAAGGAAAAGAGAGTAGGGAGATAGGGATGCCTGACCAGTTATGGTATCTAATAGTGTGATCAAGGTAAGTCATGTTGAAAAGATGAAATTTGAGCAAGACCTGAAGGAGATAAGGGGCTTAACCAGGTGAATCTGTGGGGAAAGAGCCTTCTAAGATAGGGAAGGACCTAGAGTGAAAGCCCTAAGTAGAAATATGCCTGGGCTGTTCAAGCAACTGCATAGCTACTCCAACTGAATGACTGTTCAGTTAGGTAAACTGACTGCAGTGAAGAACAAGTACATGAATGCACATGTTGTTCTGCATAGAGTACTACTTCAATAGGGAAGTCTGGTCTCCTCAGCTAAGGACTATTTATCAATCAATTTTAATTAACCTATATTTTGCTTTGGCCATGACCTGGGCATTTCAGACTCTATGACAGTATACAGGTTCAATTTTCAGGAGGAACCTAAGCGATTGGCCCAAGTTTGCTCTGATGAGGTGAGCTGAACTCTAAGCTACTATACACGCATGATGACTTCTTATAAGCTGGCTGCATTTTCATCAATCCCAACACACTTTCCTGTCCCATACATATGTCGAACAATGGTGCTTTTCAAAGAAGTAGTCCATGAGAAAAAGAATGACAACCAGAATTTATCCTACTCTGCATGTTAATTACGCTCCACAAGTGATACAATTCAGAGAGCATCTTATGAAACACCCTAACAGAGCTTCATGTCTCCTCAATGCAGCTGCTGGCAGAGGACTGGCCATTTGGAGCTGAGATGTGTAAGCTGGTACCTTTCATACAGAAAGCCTCCGTGGGAATCACTGTGCTGAGTCTATGTGCTCTGAGTATTGACAGGTAGAAGCTTCTATTTAAGCCAAGAATATTCTGAATGCTATACTATTGTTTTGCATGTTTCTTAGAAAATAAACTGTGCAATTCAATAAAACTAAGGTATGCCAGCTTAAAATACAATTCTATTTTTATCTCCAGATATCGAGCTGTTGCTTCTTGGAGTAGAATTAAAGGAATTGGGGTTCCAAAATGGACAGCAGTAGAAATTGTTTTGATTTGGGTGGTCTCTGTGGTTCTTGCTGTCCCTGAAGCCATAGGTTTTGATATGATTACGATGGACTACAAAGGAAGTTATTTGCGAATCTGCTTGCTTCATCCTGTTCAGAAGACAGCTTTCATGCAGGTAAATTTTACTTTTTTTTATTTTCCTTTCTGCTCTTGCCTTATAACTACTTAGCTATTTTTCTCCTGTTCCCCACTCCTTGGGAAACTGTTGATTTATGACTGTCCTTGGCATAAATTAAGAGTGTAGATCCAAGCACTGTGGGGTTTATGGTGACCAATGACTCAAGAGGCAAGAAGGTAGATCACTACTTCTCTAAGGATCCCCTTGCTCTCAGTGGCATGGATAAACCAAGTTCACATGAAAGAATTGATGTGAATTTATAGCTTTTCTACCCAAAGCCATGTTAGAAGTAAAATGCGTGGTGCCACAAAGTGAAAATAGCATTCAGGCAAAAGGTTTCTCAGCAAGGCAATTTACTTCTATAGAAAGGTGCGTCTCACAATGGAGCAATGGCGAGAGCATACCAGACAGGGGAGTGGGATGGGGTGTTATCCCTGATACAGCTAGTTCCTACTGCTGCATCTTTCCCCTTTAGGTAGGGTTGGACCGCACAGTCTAACTCAATTCCAGTTGGCTATTTTAAAGAGAGCAGGGGTACAAGCTGGAGTGGTGGGGTGATTAGTTTCAGCGGAAGGATGGTTACAGAGCAGGTGACTAAGGATGACTAAGGAAAGAGCAGGTGATAGAGGCTAGGAAGGGGTTGTTTACTGAAACTAGGGGCAAGGAGATGTAAACAACGAGGAAGTTAAACTTTAAAATGGAGAACAAAGAACAGGGAAGCTGAACACACTGACGTATTGGTTCTCTGAAGAGGAATTTACTGTATCCTACAGTCCCATCAGGACCGACAGCTACTACATAATCTGCACAAGATAGCATAGTAGTTGTCAGAGGAGTGGATGGTCCAGCAAATATTCAGATAGAAGTCACCCTGATATGGATGGAGTCTGAATGGAAAGACTCCCCTCTCTTTGTCTTTGATGCCAAAGAGAAAGCTGCCGTTGCAAGAAACTCTTCATCCTGGTCATTTATTAAAGAACATTTGATTCGGGAATAGAAAAAGAATGATGATGCTGGTTTCCAGAAGACAGATCCTGAGTGTAAAAGGCTCTTCCAAACGGAATGAGTTAAGAGGCATTAATGCAAAGGGGGCTGGCCTAACTACTCCCAATAATTGGTTTCTATTGTATATATAAAGAGACTAAATAAAACTTTATGAACTGTATATATACAGGAAAAAAAAGTGCTGCCTGGGTTACATAAATTCCTCTCCAACACAGATATATCTAAAGCAATATGAAAACGATAACAGAGAAGAAAAAGAATAAGAGATATGACATAAGTCAAAAGCAGCTTTTATCTTTTTGTGCGGTTAGATGTATATGTTACTGAGCTAAATGGTTAACCTAGACCTTTCCATATCTGTTTTTCCCATTAAACAAACTTGCTAAAAAGTGAGAACTTCATCTAAACACCAAGTTATCTTTACATATTTAGGTGTTGTATTTCACACAAAGAATACTCTGAGGATAACTTGCTTATGTGAAGACAAAACATTGAATTACAAAATATTTCAAATTTTGCCTAACTACTTAAGTTTTTGTGCATGCTTATAACACATTGTCTTAGAGAACTGAAATGTTTTTGGGAAAATATGGGTTTTATTTAACATGACTATTTCTTTGTTCAGTAAGTGTGGCTTGAAAGATTGTGTATGGTATATATAAACTGGATCTAATTTAGAAGATAATCATTCCCTGATGAATTTTTTTAAAGTTTAACATTTGTTATATAATATTTTCTTACAGAGGAGTATTAATCATAAAAATTCTCTCATCCCCCTAGTTTTACAAGACAGCAAAAGATTGGTGGCTATTCAGTTTCTATTTCTGCTTGCCATTGGCCATCACTGCATTTTTTTATACCCTGATGACCTGTGAAATGTTGAGAAAGAAAAGTGGCATGCAGATTGCTTTAAATGATCACCTAAAGCAGGTAAGAAAATACAAATATTTGATAACTCATGATTGAAATTATAATTATGAATATGAAAATGATGATGATGATAAACTAACATTATTATATATCAGAGCATATTTCCTTTTTCTTGCTTCTGGTAGTTTTAAATAGACAAAGAATATTTTTATATTATTTATTTAGAGATATTCTATATAATCTAAAATGATCTAGGGAGAATCCAAACTTTTTAAAGATGAATCTCTAGTCACTTCGGTTCCACTTCACATTAACTATTCCATATAAAGCTCAGTGTCCTGAGTTTTTACATATGCCACTGAATTTTTGTAGACAATATTAAATGTTTCAGAAGAGAAAATGCTATAAATATAATGAGCCATCTTTTAAGGGTCAAACTATGGATTTATTTCAGAGACGGGAAGTGGCCAAAACCGTCTTTTGCCTGGTCCTTGTCTTTGCCCTCTGCTGGCTTCCCCTTCACCTCAGCAGGATTCTGAAGCTCACTCTTTATAATCAGAATGATCCCAATAGATGTGAACTTTTGAGGTAAGAAAGGCAAACTAGAAATGGTTTTGTAAACAAATGCCACTCAGAAGTGTTTCCATCGATCTGTTTTATAGGCAGAAAGAGAAACTACCATTTTTATAACCCTTAGGAAGCCAGGGAGGTTGCCAATTTTTATCTGAGGTCCTGTTGAGAGGGACAGGGAAGGGGAGGTATGAAGAACACTGGGGACAGAGAATCAGAGTTGTCAAGATGATGAGTGAGTGCCAAGGTGGAAAATGTCAGGTCCAATTTTCCAACACGATTTCTAAATTATTTCTTTTCAGCCAGCTTCAGTACTTCCAAATGAGATTTTATTTTAAAAGAGAAGAATTGGGCCTGGGAAGAGGAAATGGAGGAAAGTCAGTAGAGATGCTAGAGTTAGAGGGAGACAGAGACAGAGACAGGCAGAGAATCACTATTATCAAAAACGAGTGATAAATTTAGAACGATGGTATATTGGTATTTTTTTCCTTACAAAAGCACAGAAGTCTACAATGAATACATGTTCAGAACAGCATATTTTTCAGACACATTTTGGGTAATTTTGTTGCAGCTTTCTGTTGGTATTGGACTATATTGGCATCAACATGGCCTCACTGAATTCCTGCATTAACCCAATTGCTCTGTATTTGGTGAGCAAAAGATTCAAAAACTGCTTTAAGGTAAGAGACTATCCCAAAATAAAAAGCTCTTTGTAATATGGCTCAAATATAAGCTTTCAAAACTATTAATATATCTATCCAGACAGATTTAGTAAATTATTTTATAGTTTCCCTTTTATTACATCATGGATGATTTTTTTTAAATATGACTTTTGCTTATAGATCACTAAAATTAATTTTTGCCTATAAATCCTCGTCAACCACTCCCTACTGCCTCAGCCAATCAGTTACACTCATGGAATCCTTGACCAAAAAGTAATAAAAATTACATGCATTGATGTCTGATAGGCATCACATAATAAAATAAGGGCTAAACATGAATTAAAGACACTGTTCCCTGTTTTTGGTAGATTCTGAACTTCGCAGCTGCAATTAATATTGTAACTAAATTAGTTCCTTTTTCACATGGACTATGAGAATAATAAGGTAAACAAAAGAATAGTTTAGGTTTTACCTCTTTCTACCTTTTTTGTATAACAGTGATGTGCTGTTCAATGTGAAATACATATAATTCCTTCTTCAGCTACTTGCATTTTATCATCCTTCTATTCATTCACTCCTTCAACAATCTAACATGAAATAAAATATCCCCTCCCCTAATACAAAAATCATCCATTTGTCCATGGTATTTCATTACTGGAAAGCTGAGAATGTAGCTCCCATGTAAACACTAAGTCAGCCTATATCATTCTTCGCCCACTCATAACTCAAATTTTAGAGCTGGAAGAGAACTTCCGTCAGGATCAACACCCTCATTTTATAGAACATAAAATCGTGGACTTGCCATTTTCTTTTACATGTAAAATGAACAGAAGACAAACAGAATGAACAAAATTTTATATTTAAAAAATTTCAAGAAAAAAATTGGATGAAGAAAACTGAGATGCTTTTGTACTATATAACCTTATTGTTTAACAATATTGAAAAGAGACATGAGAATATATGGCTGAAAAAATAGGAAAGCAGTATTAAATTCATTGACATGAAAAGATATTTATGTCACTGTCAAGTGAGAAAAAGCAGGTTAAATCTCCTCAGCAAAGTGGCTTAGAATAACTTAGGATGAGATGTGTGTGAAAGTATCTACAGGGTTATGGAGTATACATATAGTACAGTCCCACTAAAATATACTCACATTCTCAAACACATGCACATATACATGTGTATAATTTATTTATTTCATGTATGTGCACATATTTCTGTTTTCTGGGGAAAAGTCTTGAATTATATGTTCATCAAATATTAAGAATATTTATCAAATAACCAAAAGTAAATATCAATTAAAAGTGGCTTTCTCTTTATGAGAAATCTTCACTACGTAGTTTTTTTCTTCTCTGCATGTTTTAGTTAAAAATTATCATATGCTAATTCTGTGATTATATTCTTTTAAGAGGGAAAATAAAAGAGCACCGAAAGGCAGGGCCCAAGAACTCCTAATTATGCAAAGAAAGTCAGAACCCTAGAGAGGAGGAAGAGTTGAGAAAGATGACTGATGTTAACATATAATGAGTTACTTTGTTTTGTACAGTCATGCTTATGCTGCTGGTGCCAGTCATTTGAAGAAAAACAGTCCTTGGAGGAAAAGCAGTCGTGCTTAAAGTTCAAAGCTAATGATCACGGATATGACAACTTCCGTTCCAGTAATAAATACAGCTCCTCTTGAAAGAAGAACTATTCACTGTATTTCATTTTCTTTATATTGGACCGAAGTCATTAAAACAAAATGAAACATTTGTCAAAACAAAACAAAAAACTATGTATTTACACAGCACACTATTAAAATATTAAGTGTAATTATTTTAACACTCATAGCTACATATGACATTTTATGAGCTGTTTACAGCATGAAAAGAAAATCAGTGGGAATTAAGAAAGCCTCATTATGAAAGCACTTTTTTTTTACGGTTAGCACTTCAACATAGCTCTTAATAACTTCCAGGATATTCACACAATCCTTAGGCTTAAAAATGGGCTCACTCGGAATTTCTATTTAAGAGATTTATTTTTAAATCAATGTGAATCTGATACAAAGGAAGAATAAGTCACTGTAAAACAGAACTTTTAAATGAAGCTTAAATTACTCAATTTGAAATTTTAAAATCCTTTAAAACAACTTTTTAATTAATATTATCACACTATTATCAGACTGTAATTAGATGCAAATGAGAGAGCAGTTTAGTTGTTGTATTTTTTGAACACTAGAAACATTTAAATGATCAGGAGGGAGTAACTGAAATAGCAAGGCTGTTTTTGAAAATCATTACACTCCTTTCACTAGAAGCCCAAACCTCAGCCTTCTGCAATATGTAACCAACATGTTACAAACAAGCAGCATGTAACAAACTGGCACATGTGTCAGCCAAATCTAAAGTATAATACTTTTAAAAAGAAAATTATTACACCCTTTACATTCAGATAAGATCAAACCTCACAAAGAGAAATAGAATGTCTGAAAGGCTACCCCAAAAGACTTCTTTGAATCTGTCATTCACATAGCCTATGAAGAAAATACTATCTACAAATTTTTCAGGATTATTAAAATCTTCTTCTTTCACCATTGTAGCTTAAACTCTGTTTGGTTTTGTCATCCGTAAATACTTAGCTACATACACTGCATGTAGACGATTAAATGAGGGCGGGCCCTGTGTTCAAAGCTTTACGATGGAGAGATGCCAGTGACCTCATAACAGAGACTGTGAACTGCCTGGTGCGGTGTCCACATGACAAGGGGGCAGGTAGCACCCTCTCTCACCCATGCTGTAGTTAAAATGGTTTCTAGCATATGTATAATGCTGTAGTTAAAACACTATTTTTTAAAATCATACAGATTAGTACATTTAACAGCTACCTGTAAAGCTTATTACTAATTTTTGTATTATTTTTGTAAATAGCCAATAGGAAAGTGTGCTTGACGTGGTGCTTTTCTTTCATTTAGAGGCAAAACTGCTTTTTGAGACTGTAAGAACCTCTTAGCTTTGTGCATTCCTGCCTAATTTTTAAATCTTCTAAGCAAAGTGCCTTAGAATAGCTTGGGATGAGATGTGTGTGAAAGTATGTACAAGAGAAAACGGAAGAGAGAGGAAATGAGGTGGGGTGGGAGGAAACTCATGGGGACAGATTCCCATTCTTAGACTAACGTTCGTCATTGCCTCGTCACATCAATGCAAAAGGTCCTGATTTTGTTCCAGCAAAACACAGTGCAATGTTCTCAGAGTGACTTTAGAAATAAATTGGGCCCAAGAGCTTTAACTCGGTCTTAAAATATGCCCAAATTTTTACTTTTTTTTTTCTTTTAGTAAACTGGGCCACATGTTGGAAATAAGCTAGTAATGTTGTTTTCTGTCAATATCGAATGTGATGGTGCAGTAAACCAAAACCCAACAATGTGGCCAGAAAGAAAGAGCAATAATAATTAATTCACATGCCATGTGGATTCTATTTATAAATCTCCCACCAACTTGTTTTTTAATTTCATCCCAATCATTTTTTCAGAGGCCTGTTATCATAGAAGACATTTTAGACTTGCAATTTTAAATTAACTTTGAATCACTAATATTTTCAGTTTATTAATATATTTTATTTCTATTTAAATTTTAGATTATTTTTATTACCATGTACTGAATTTTTATATCCTGATACCCTTTCCTTCTCCATGTCAGTATCATGTTCTGTAATTATCTCACCAAATTTTGAAACTGCACACAAAAGGCATACTTGCATTATTTATAATAAAATTGTATTCAGCGGCTTTTTAAAAAAAAAGTTTGATTCAAAATTTTAACATACTGATAAGTAAGAAACAATTATAATTTCTTTACATACTCAAAACCAAGATAGAAAAAGGTGCTATTGTTTAACTTCAAAACATGCTTCCTAGTATTAAGGACTTTAATACAGCAACAGACAAAATTATTGTTAACATGAATGCTACAGCTCAAAAGATTTATAAAAGATTTTAACCTATTTTCTCCCTTATTATCCACTGCTAATGTGGATGTATGTTCAAACACCTTTTAGTATTGATAGCTTATGTATGGCCAAAGGAATACAGTTTATAGCAAAACATGGGTATGCTGTAGCTAACTTTATAAAACTGTAATATAACAATGTAAAAAATTATATACCTGGGGGGATTTTTCGGTTGCTTACAGTGGCTATAGTCACAAATTTTTTTATTATGCAAGCAAAACCAATAAACTTTAGGTTGTGTTTTTTTAACAACTAGCTTATTTTTCACTGTACAGGCACTAATTCGTTAAATACTAATTGACTGTTTAAAGGAAATATAAATGTGATAAGTGGACATTATTTATGTTAAATATACAATCATCAAGGAAGTATGAAGTTATTCAATTAAAATGCCACATTTCTGGTCTCTGGACTGGACTGTGTGTTTCATTGTTGTGAAGACACAGATATACAGACATTCAACTTCCCAAGGTTGATTTTCTGGGTAATAGTTTCCACTGGCCTGTTGGGTCTTCCTTTCTTTGGTTCCCTGCCTTGGGAGCACTTCATTGTTTCATCATTATTGGACCTTAGCAAAGGCAAAAGGTTAAAATGAGGTTTAGGGATTGCTCATTGCATTTCACAGGCTTCTTTGGAGTGTTTTCTATGTGAAAGATGGGATGAAGTTCATAAAATGCAAGGTCCCTACTTAATAAGAAACAGCGATGACAAACTTTAATACAAGGCAAAATGAAACGAGCTAAATAACTGCATACTGATCACTGCAGAAGTTCACCTGTCTGTGTCTCTCAGCATGTAATCTCTTTCTCCACCCAACAAAAATAATCCAGAATTAGCAATTGCTTTTTTTCCCAGATAGTCAGGTCAAACCCAGCCTAGTATTCCAGAGTTTGCTATCATTTCCCCCTGACCTTTCCTGGATTTCTGCTGCCTAATTTTAGCTGGCACTTCAAAATACGAATGTTCTAAATCCCAGGGGCCATGTGAGAAGTACAGAAAAGGATAACATAGGAAATACTCTCCTGAAGCAGTTGCCAAAAAGAGCCCTTGTTTTCTTGAACAGTTAGTTGTTAAGCAATAATAATAATGCCACCACAATTTATTATAGTAAAAGTAGGCAGAATAAATATAATTTACATACATCAAAGAAAACCAAAAGATATGCAGCTGTAAGATGTAGAAGTCCAGAAATCCAAAAGTTGTAGAGGCCAAGCTTATAGAAAGCAGTGACTCTGGTGTGACTGACTGACTAGCAAACATTATTAGTCAGTCCTTGAAATGACACACATTTAAAAATCAAAAGATTGAATAAGTATAATCAAATTTGGAAGTCCTGTTGAACACTTCCAGGATTCAAGACTCACTGGAGCAGAAGGAATAACCCTATCATGTTAGAAAGGAAGTATGTATGATCAGAAAAACACCCAAAGTCCAATAAATGTGATATCCTTGATTATGTCTGCAATTTAGTTGACCTCAAGCAAGTCAGTTAATATCTCAGAGCCTCAGTTTAATTATTTATAAAATATAAATATTAATATATCTACTTACATCCAATCAATACATGTTAGTATATGTACTATATAATTTTAGTTTACCCGCCAATGTGGGTAAACTCTCACAACCCCTCTCCAGCATGCTACGGGTCAACCCTTCACCTGAACTGGCCATGTTCCTTTACCACTTTCACATTTCTTGGAATGATAGTAATTTTTCCAGTAATGTCATTAAACCCTTGTTCGCTTAGCAAACTTCCTTTAAGGCTCAATTCAAGTACCATCTTCTTGGATGAGTTCTCCTAAACTCCGGGATTCTTACTAGGGACATATCTATATTTGGGTATCTAAAACATATTAACTCCCTTTGTTTGTTTATGTGTCTATCTTTTCTATTAGATTGTGAGTTCCCAGATGGCAAGAGCTATGCCTTTTACATTTTTGTATACTTACACATTGATGGGTAAACTATAGTTATATAGGTGTTTGCTCTTTACCATGGGCTAGTGTTTCTCAAGTGTCTGAAGACCATATGTCACAAAGTCATTTTGAATGGTTTATTAAAAATGCGAATTCCTGGCTCCCAACTCTGAACTATATAATCAGAACTCCCAGGATGGATGGGGCCCAGAAATATTTACTTTAATGAATACTTCAAGTAGCCCTTATGCACCTAAAATTGGAGAAGCACTGTCATATAGATGTTTGCAAAACATTGCGTATTTTCAACAAGCAGTCACAGGATTAAGTTCTGCTTGCCTAAGACTGCTTTGACAACAGCATGTAACATGGGCTGAAGGACTACAAGACAGAAAGCAGACAGACTGGATAAACAGCTACCACAATCAACAGGTGAAAAGATGCAGCTCTGATAGAGGAAAGTGTGCAGGCCGGGCTGTAGAAACTGGGCAGATCTGAAAGGGCGGAGTCAGCAGGGCATACTGGCCAGATGTGAGAGAGGAAGCTCAGTTAAGAGGTTTCTGGTTAGAATGGCCATTAACCTAGACCAGGGGTCAGCAAACTATGGCCAGAGGGCCAAATCCAGCCTGCTGGTCTGTTTTTGTAAATAAAATCCTATTGGAATGCAGTCAGACCCATTTGCTTATGTATTGATTAAGCTTGCCTTCCATGACAACAGCATAGTTGAGTAGTTAACAGAAACATACAAATGGCCTAAAATATTTACTATCTGGCCTTTCCAGAAAAATATTGCTGACCCCTGATTTAAATAAGCAATATTAAAGAAAAAGAGAGGCAGCAATTGAGTTGAAAGAGAAGAGAGTTCTGGAGATGTAATGAATTCCATTTGGAAAATAATGACTTAAGATATCATGGAGCATACACAGAGAAAATTAGGAGCATCTCTGGGTTAAAGACACAAATTTGTTTATTACGGTTTTGAGATGCTAATTAAAGGGGGTGAATAGCAATACTAGAGGAGAAGCCAAAGAGTAGAAAAAAAGAAGAGATGGACAGTAAACTGTTAGAGGTCCCAAATGCAAGAAGACTGGGCAGAGAAGAGAAATGCAGAAAAGACTGAAAGGAACAAAGAAAACTGGTGTCATGAAAGTCAAGAGGAAGGGGAGGTCAAGACAAAGGAGTAGGCTGAGAATCTGAGCAAAATGAACAGAAAAGGGATCTTTGTAACTAACAATCTGAAAAACATCAGAGACTTCATCTAAAGCAGTTTGTGTGTATGCATGTTGTATGTGTGTGTGTGTGTGTGTGTGTGTGCGAGAGACAGAAAGAGAAGGGCAATATAGCTGTTTTCTTATTTCCTGTTCATATATATATACACACATACATATATTACATATATATATCACATATTATGTAACTTTAGCAGTAGAGAAGGATTAATGGTTGAAGATAGTGGATTAAACATATATGTGTTTTTCCTCATCCTTCTTCTAAAATTCCACTAAAATGACAAAAAAAATTAAATACATAAACCCACAAGGACAGAGATGAAAGAGATGACACCAGCCAACTAGAAATGTTAACAAAATTGTGTAAGATGAAAACCAGATAGATGGACAACTTATTCAGAGTTTTGCTTTCTCTACTAAATGTCTTTCTGAGAAGCAAGGAGGCTGACATAGTTCACAACCCAGACCTGCCTCAGGAAGGGAGGCAGCAGCTTCCTTGGAAGGGAAGACAAGAGACTGAAGTAAGGCCAAAAATGAAAGAATTGATTCTAAGTCTAACAGATCCTGGCATCCATAACTTCTCCGTAAGATCGGTATTGTTGAAAGACAGATGACTTATTTTCTGAAGAGGTTGTGCCAGATTTTCTCTGGACTTTGGACTTCATCATGAAAAGAACAGCTGAAGGTGGAAATGTGGCTCCTGTCTGCAACAAAAAAGATTTAGCAAAGAATTGCCTCATAAACAGTGAGATCTTTAGCCCACATCCCTTCTAGCAGCGACCAGCAGCCTTATATGTCCCAGCAGGAGAATGGAGACTCTGTTCTGAAAAAATAACCTGCCCCAGGGAAAAAGATACCCACAAATATCAGCATCAGAGTGAGAAGGGTTCTCACTGAAATGGGCTATGTTCTTGCTCCTTTCTGCCCATGTACATAGAATTTCCAAGTGTCCTTTTTGTGCCACATTTTGAAATATGAATGAATAGGCAAAAACCAGTAGACCTTTTAGGAAATGCAGAGCAATAAGAAACAAGAAGCAAAGCCCGTGTGATGTATGAACAAAAGGAACATTCAGCGATCGAGAAAGTGCTCTTGGAAACTGAAAATATGCTGGAGCAATAAAACACAGTAAAAGAGTTTCAACAGTCAAAGTTGAGAAAAGTAGAATATGAAGTTACTCTGCCAAAGTGTGTTTCCACAAAACTAAGGAAGAAAATGAAGGAATCCAGGCAACAGGTGAATCCAACACAGGAAATACTCAAAAGCTATTCCCAAGATGATAGAGGGGAAGGAAACCTAGCCTGTCTATGAAACCATCAGTCAATCAGTCTTGTTAAAAGCGGAAGAGCAGAGGAAGGGCATCTCCAAGGAAACATACAACATATGGGAGTTTGTAGTCCCATGAAAGCATCTGAGGATAAATGAATGACAGCTATATAGAAAAGCAAGCAAACAAGAAGAAATTAGACAATTGTTAATCTCCCCCAAAATTCTTGCTTATGCAGAAAAAATATATATAATCAGAGTTATATAGCTTGGATATGAGCAAATTCACCTTGTCTAAATAAACACTGAAAATTGTTTTAAACAAAACCATGACATAAATAAACTGAAAGAAAAAGTAGAAGGAAAGGGTGCTTGATAGCTATGGTTTAAGAAAGTCACATCTTAATTTTCCACAGTAAAAATCTAACATTCACTTTGGAAAACAAATGAGGAGCATCTAAGAAAGTTGAAGATGCTAATCCGATGATTAAAACCATTCCACTTATAGAGAAATCACTTGTATTACCAGGATATAGACATCAAAATATTCATAGAAGCACTGTTTCATCCCAAAATGAAAACAATTCAAGTTCCATCAGCTATAGTTTAAATAACTAAATTTTGTGGTATATCCATACAATGGAACACTCTTCAACAGGTTTCTTGACCTCAGCACTACTGACATTTTGGCCCAGAAAACTGCTTGTGATGGGGGTTATCCTGTATTTGGTAGGATGGTAGGATGCTAGTAACATCCCTGACCCCAACCAGTAGACACCAATATTGTTCCCTTCTCCCCAGGTGTGACAACCACAATGTTTCCAGACATTGTCAAATGTCTCCTAGGGCAGAGCTGCTCCCATTGAGAACTACAGCACTGCTGTATGAGCCCATTAATATAAAGTTCAAAATCTGGCAAAACCAAGCTCTATTTTACACAGATGCATACATAGTTGATTTAAAAAATCAGCAAAGAAAGGCAAGGAAATTCGTTATACAAATAAAGACAATTGTTAATTCTTGAGAGAGGACAGTTGTGATTTAGAAGAGATGTATGGGGATCTTTTGGCCTTGGAGCAATGATTATGATGTTGATGATGTTATTAATTTATAAGTTTATTCTTCATGTAAATGTACATGTTAATGTGTAATACAGTTATATGTGTAATGTGTAATTCAGTTATAATATGTGTAATGTTATATGTGTAATAATATTACACGTATATGTGTAATGTTATCTGTGTAATGTGTAATATAGTTATATGTGTAATGTTCATGTGTAATACAGTTATAATACATATGTTTTATAAATAAAATTTTATAATTATTTTTAGGTATACATGTCTTATGTCCTTTTCTGTATGGGTTATGTGTCAAAATTTTGAAAGTAAAAAAATAAGCATATAAGTAAGATCTAATTGAAAAACAAAAAGTAGCAGTATAAACAAATTATTTAGAAATGTGATGAGACATGCCTGCAAAAGCTAGTGGCGTAGAAGAATAAGAAATTATTGTTTTAGGAGTGTAGAATTCACAAGAGCTAAAAGGGGAACAGGGAGCTGTTATTATTCCATATGAGCATTGTTGCAGTCCATGAAATACATCTATTAGTTTAATAAATGAAACAACTTATTTTTTAAAGTGGAATAGTGGTCGAGTGGGGTATGTGGGCACATTTCAAGGATCATGAGCTCTGTGGCTATTTAAGCTAGATAGTTTATGCTGCTTATCAATCACAATGGTGTTGATTATATTCTGCATGTCTGGATTCTTTTGGGTTGGCAAAAGTGTCAATAGGTTATTTTACTAAATGACCAATACAGAAGCATGTTGTGGTGTTTACTAAAGATGTATTGTGCAAACAAATCTCAAAAAGGATTTTAAAACTATATTACTTTTGATATAATAAACAAGCAAATTAAAATGCTTCACTAAATTAATTATTGAAAGTTTAAACTTCTGGCAAAATCAGAAGAAACATGGGAGAAAAAGAAAACACTGATGGGTAGTTGAAATTGAGTTTCATTTCATCACGTAGCAGGTGGTATTAGAAAAATCATTTTTTCAAAAAGGGTGAAACATAAGTGTAATCAATAATAATTAGGCATCATCATCCTGGCACACTTTCAGACTAGGATATTTTTAGTTATTCAATTACTTAACCTGACATTTTGGTCATGTTTGGAAACTCATTGTATAAGTACATATTAAAGGATGCTGGAGAAAACCAAGTTATAAATCTGAGATTAAATAGCACTTCATTTTTTCCTTTCAGCAGACCAAAAATAATCAATCACACAACATGGAGTTTGGTAAGAACTCTGATAGGAAAAGCACAGAGTCTCTTGGAATCTGTGGCACTTAAGAAAGCCTTCTTAGGGTAAGTGACATTTCAGCTGGAGGCTAGAGTGAGTACGTTGGCCAATGAGGAGGACAAAAACAGAGAAATATTTCCCAGGAGAGGTGACAGCATGCACATAACCCAGAGATGAGAAAGAACATGACTTCTGAAAATGGTGTGTGTGTGTGTGTGTGTGTGTGTGTGTGTGTGTGTGTGTGTGTGTATGTGTTCAACATAAGCAAAGATAAGCAAAGTCAGAAAGGGTCTTATATACTGAGGTAAGAAGTTCAGATTTGATCCGGGTAGTGATGGGGAGACACTAAAGGCTTTTAATCTAGGGATGTGCGTTTAGAAAAATCACCGTACATGCACTGGAGACAATGGAGGAGAACAAATTTCAAGGAGTTCTAGAAATCCATTAACAGGCCATAGGCGATTTAGGTGAGAGACACTGTGCAATAGATTAGGGTAATATACTAGTCATGGAAAGATGTAGCTGGATTAAAAAGATGTTAGAAGGTAAATCAATAGGACCTAGTGATAAATTAAAAGTGGGGGTAAGACAGGAAAGAGTCAATGATGCATTCGAGATTTCTGGCATGGGTGACGCTACTCACTGAGGGAGAAAATTACAAGGAAAAGTCAACCTGTAATTACTGTGAATGGTATGTGTGTCAGCAGTGAGGGGAAAACATGCATTTCACTTGGCACATCTTACACTTCTGGGACTTGGAAAACATTTGACTTTTTTTAATACATATGAATCTTGAGAGAGTTTACATGCTGATAGAGATAAACTACCAGAAAGAGAGGTTGAAGAAGTAAAAGAAAGGAGACATTTGAGAGATATTTCAGAGAAGAAAGCCCTGACAAAGTTTGAGGAAGTGGGATTGTAGTCATAGAAGGAGAGATAGGGTTTAAATAGGAGGGAAGAGGGAGATAACTCTATCCTCATATAAACAACTGCCTAGATTAATCTTGGTTTCAGATTCCGGTTTCTAGTTTGCAGTTTCTAAAAATTTATTGATATATGTAATCATGTATTTCCAAAATACATTTTGAAGTACTGAAATAAGTAATATTTAAGTTATTACTTGTATAGAATGGCTTTCTTACACATAATAAATTATATTATGAACAACAAGGACTGTACTGAGATTATTATAAAAGAAAGTTACTTAATTGCTTTCTAAATTGTAATTCCCTGTAAATTCCCTGGAAGATTGTGATTATGCTTCTACCTCTTT
Source organism: Colobus angolensis palliatus (assembly GCF_000951035.1). Classification (NCBI taxonomy): domain Eukaryota; kingdom Metazoa; phylum Chordata; class Mammalia; order Primates; family Cercopithecidae; genus Colobus; species Colobus angolensis. The sequence goes on from NW_012117088.1 coordinate 1,991,142, forward strand.
TGTAACTATCTGTGGTGCCTTACCATGATACTTTGCACAGCTGTTGTTGACCACCAGCATGTGGTCATTTAAATGCAGACTTATTTCTTTTATTATGGCTTGAGTAAGCAAGAAAATTTAAAAATTAGTGACTGATGACAAATATTAAATTCTAGGTCAGATAGCATAATAAATATTGCTAGCTAAGCAATCCATTCAGCATTCCAGATACATCAGGAGCTGTGGAGCTTTAAAAGGTTTACAGAGAGCGAGACTACATTTCATTTAAAAAGGAAATTGATTTTGGCTGTCATAAAATTATTCCTAGATTGTCAGTATTAGATAAGTGGTCTAGCCTTGAGAGTACAGGACTGAAGCTTCTCCTTCATGTCCTTCCTTCACATGTAATTCTTCAACCCAATACAAATAGTCTTTCAGCCCTACTGTTTCACTAAAACACCTGTGTCAAGATCAGTGTTGTCAAAGTCACTAGGTGTTACTGTGTCCTTGAGACCTCTAAAAGGCAGTCAACACAGTTTATCACAATCTCCTGCTTAAAATGCTCTTCTCGTGACTCCATGACATGTGTCTGGTTTTCCACTTGCTTCATTACCCAACCCTCTGTAGACTCCTCTGTTTCCTTTCACAGCCTCTGTTATCTTCATGGAGGCTTGGTCCCGGGCAAGTTCTTTTCTCTCCCTACACTCTCTTCATAGCTGGTCACATCCATTCCATTGAATCACATCCATTCCACTGAATTCCATTGAATCCACAGCATTGAATTATCTGCTGACCTCCTCCACATTTATATCACTAACCCAACCCTCTCCTGGAGCTCCAGATTCATCTTCACAACAGCCTATTTGGCATCTTCACTTGGGTGTCTCATGGATATATTATACCTACATATTTAAAATATAACTCTGATTTTCTCACTAAACTTGTTTTCCACCTCACCACTCTCAGTATATCCCTGTTCAGCAAAGGATGCATATTCTAGTTTTCTATGTTGAATCACTGGGGTCCTACCAGCCACTCAGTGATTCAACATAGAAAACTAGAATATTGTCTTCGATTCCTGCCTTTTTCCTCATTTTTTTCTTACAAAGCAATAGGAAGTTCTACTTCTCAATTTTATGCCAATATGTCTCTCTAATCCATACACTTCCTGCCTTCTCTCCTCTGCCTACATGGATAAAGCCTTCGTTTTGATATTGTGACTGTCTACTGATTGATCTCTCCATTTCCACATTTATAAAATAGTAACATCTTAAAATATGTTTCACATCATGTCACTATCCTCGGTTAAACCCCTTAATAAACTCTTATTGTAATTGGAATAAAATCCCAAATCTTTAACATGACCTGTAAAGTCTGCATGATGTGGACTTTTTCTATCTCTTCAACAGCATCTTGAGTCACTTTCCTTTTTTCTTCCAATTATGTAGGCACAGTGTTCTTCTTGTGGACCCTCAATGCCAACCACTTTCCTGCCTCAGGGCTTTTGCACATATGGAATGTTTAGGACACTCTCTCTTTTTCCACTGCCTACATGGCTAGATCCTGTTGTTTATTTTTACTTTCATGTCTCAGCTTAAATGCCATCTCCTCTAAAGGTGACACCTCGTCTAAAGGGGACATTTAAGCTAAGAGTCGAAGAAAAAATCCTCCTACTGAAAGATTTTTTTTTTTTTCCTGTCTGAGCCTTTAGCAGGTTCCCTGCACAACTCTTACTACAATTTGTGATTTCTTTATTCTTTGTTTGCTTACTCAATTTGGAGGAAGGAGGTCACGTTCTCCTGGGCAAAACATTTTAAAGGCAGAGACCATGGCTACCTTGTTGGCCGTTACAAACTTGGCACAAGTGCTCAAAAAAAATCATTGACTGAATAAAGCACTCCATATAAAAATTACACTCTGAAATAATTGTAAGACAATTCAGCTACTTAAAAACTTCTAACAAATTTTTTTCCCTCTAAATACTTGGCTTTGTATTCCTTCCTTGACTTGCTTGAACTGCTTTATTTTACTCATTTACTTTAGTCAATGAGACAGCAGTGAGCAGAGAGAATCCAGTACCGTGCTTTTGCACCTTTCCTCAAGCCTAGAGCCTATTCTAGACACAGTGCAGAATATTCTAGGAAAATACCACTTTCTACCTGCCATGAATATAATGACACTAATTCAAATCACCTACATGAGCAGATAGCCTTTCTTTTATGGAAAAGGATGATGATGGATGTTATATTAAAATGAGATTTATTTTTCAACTGTCTTCTGTAAAACAATTGCTTGCCTAAATTCATATATACACACCCACAAGATACCTCATATAATGAACACTCTGTCTAACAAAACATTTTAAGTTTACCATTATCAATAAAAGTAGGAACCGGGAAAACATCTTAGATAACAGAATTAGGTAATTTGTTTCCAGGACTATTGCTTGAGAAATTATTTTTTGAATGTCAACTTTAAGTTTTCAGTCAGATATAAACCAATGTCCATAGGTCAAGGCACAACAAATAGAATAATGAATTGAGATAAACTCCAACATATCAATAACAAATGATAGGCCATTCAGCACACAACAGCAAATGGGAAGAAATAAAGCAGGGCAGTGTCAGTCTAGAGAACCCAGCCACTGTGTGTTCACGATAAGTTCCCTCTAACACAAATGACCACTTAGGGGTAGCACGGAGAATAGCCTGCTTTCCTTATCTCTAATGTTCACCCCCAAAATGTAGCATCTCTTAAAAAATACTTTCACAAAATTATCTAGATACAACCTTTAGCTCTGTTGCTGAGGAAAAGGATGAATTGGTCAAAATGATTTCTAGTATGTCATTTTCCAAATATTTGTGTTTCCTAAGACATGGACATTGACTGTACCAAAAGTGGAGGAAGGCAATAAGACCACATGTAGCATAAAATCAAAAGGAGAACACAAAATCCAGATATTGTGTAGTTTTTTTTTTGTTTTTTGTTTTTCTTTTTGTTTTTTACCTATACAGAGATTTCTAATAATTATGTGGTGTGAAAACGTAGCTGAGAAAAAGTGATGTGAAGAAATCTGTCCCTTTTGTCCCATGTGCAAATATTAATAAGCTGACCTCATGTTGCTATTAACTACCACTTACAACCAGAGTCTACACATAATCATGCCTTTTAAATTGTGGTACTCATGAGTTTAGGAATGAGAGAAATTCTTCTAACTACCAACCCACCCCAGCTCTACCTCAACACATGCACACACATACACACGCATTCAACTATAAACAGACTCCCCACCTCAAACTTCATGAAGTATTTTTAAAGCCCAACACAGATTAGAAAATAAAGCCCCTTTCTTTCTCTGAGCAGCAGCCGCCTCTATCTAACAAGTTGCAGCATGATTTTCAGTCTGGTTTTCTGAAATAAAAATACCTCGTTGAAACTCCTGTAAAGCCCCTAAGATGTAAGTAGCAAATTTTCCCTTCTTTCCATTCATTCAAATGGAAGACTTTCCTTTTGAGATAATCTATGACATTTTAGAATCATACTTGCATAAGAACATATGTGCATCCAAATCCCATAAACAATATCACAATAACCTGAAAGTGTAAGATTTAAACTTTTTGTTCTTATTGGCCACACTGGAAGAGTTGTCTCATTTGGCATGTCAAACAGTGCTGAGTGACCGAGTGTCTTCAAATCACCTAAGTCTTACAATTGTCTGTGGATACCAGGGCACATAGCACTGTTTGGCATGACAAATAAGACAGTTCTCCCAGTGTGGCCATCTACTTAAAAGTCAACTCTCCCAGACTACCCTATATGAAATAGCAACCACTCCCTGCTTGGTATTTTCTACCTCCCTTTCCTGGTTTTATTTTTCTCTGTAACAATGTTTATCAGATCTGCCACATAATTGATTTGCTTATTTTGTTGTCTATCTTCTTCAACTAGAATCTCAGCTTTATGAAGGCAGGGACTATGAATCTTTGGTTCACTCCTCTAACCCTAGAACCTAGAACAGTGCCTGGAACAGAGTAGATACACAATAAATATTGGTTGAGTTAATCCATTCATTCACCGGGTGTTTATTATGTGCTTACTGTGTTCCAGGCCAAGAGTTGTTGAGTGTTGTTACCCAAGATTACATGAGCGATTGGTCACAAAGCCAGAATAAGAGCACAGGTCTCTCCAATGCCTCTCCTATGTTCTCTCCAGTAGGTTCTTCTGTCTTCTGCTTGGGAACTACTATTTCTGGTAATTTCCTAGATGAATAAACAGATTTTTTCACAACCTGTTTACCTAAAAGGTTGCGATGAGACACCCATGTGGCATGTCATATTCTTCTACATTCTTTAAATCAAAAAGCAAGAAGACAATAGACTATATAGTGAAAAAAAATCTGCATTTTCAAGTGCATCAAAGAAATGAAAAATGATGAACATAAATTTTCCTGTTTCTTTGAATTTTGACATTGGAATATGGGTAAGCAACCTGGTTCCTTTGAAAGGTATGAGACAGCAAAGACTCAGAAACAGGAAAAGTTATTTTATTTTTTCCTGGTAATGTTTTTCAACTGAACAAGTAAACATGAGTATATCTGCTTCCTGAACATTGCATAATAACAACTTTAAAACTGCCAAATGAAAAAAAAAAAAAAGCAAACCATTGATCCCTAAACAATATGGCTGTGAACTGCATAGGTCTACTTGTATGCAGATTATTTTTTGTCCTCTGTCATCCCTGAAACAGTAAGACCAAGCCCCGCTTCCTCCTCTCCTGAGCCTATTCTATATGAAGAAGATGAGTATGAAGATCTTTATGCTGATCCACTTCCACTTAGTGAATAGTAAATATATTTTCTCTTTCTTATGATTCTCTTAATAACATTTTCTTTTTTCTAGCTTACTTTATTGTAAGAATACGGTATACAATACATATAACATACAAAACATGTGTTCAACAACTGTTTATCAGTAAGGCTTCTGGTCAACAGTGGGCCTATTATTGGTTAAGTTTTGGAGAAGTCAAAAATTATATGTGGATTTTCAACTGAGCGAGAGGTCTGTGCCCCTAACCCAAGGTTGTTCAAGGGTAAACGCTCTATCCTTTTGTTGCTATTTTAAGCCTCTGAATAGCTTTAGATCTAAGAAGTAAGTTATTTCAGTCATAAACAACATCATTTAAAAACAATTTATATAATATTAAGCTCTACTTAAATCAATCTTTTCTGTAATTCAAAGAATTAATGGCATCTTCATAAGGTATGTGAGCTACAAAAAATTTATTATTACAAATTTATAAGATAGAAACAGAGACACACACGTTTTTATATATCATTGAACACAATGTACATTTTGAATGCAATTTGAATTCTCTAGTTCTTCTATGTACCTGCCAAAATCCTAGGAATATGAAATAAGAGTAAAAATATAAGAAGGAGCTAAAAAGTATTATATCTCTTCTTTAGAATTTACTTGTCTCCATTTTTCTTTAAAAGAAAATAGAAATGTATGTTTAAGGTAAAAATGCCATTCTACCATTTTTTAGAGTTTAACTGGTGTTCTCTGGATGATCAAAGTGTACTAATAGGCAGGAAGGTTACATTTCAACTTTTGAGACTACAAAAGTTACTTCAAGTAATTTCTGGGCTGATCTCTCAACACTTATAAAATCCTTTGTTTGATCATATTCTGTTTGTTCACCTTTTATCCTAATCCTAACAGTTTTTCGTTTATTTATACCAATTTCCCTATGGGAAAGCATGGATACCTTTACATTTTTATTTCACCCATGATTATCAGATGCTCTAGGTTCTTCAAAGTATGTCCCAAGGTAACTGACTGTCAACAAATAGAGCTCATTTCATCACAAAAAATGAAGGAGAATCATCAGAGTTCTGAAAATCTCACCTTGACATCTGTTGAGTCTTTCCCGACTAATCTCACTAGAGAATTCTAAGACAATTATCCCCATATATTAAAAAAATTATATGTATTTGACAGACTCCACAGTATCTGGTTCAGTGATAGGTATATACTAGATGTCACAAAGGTTGGTGAATATATAAAAGAAGTCCACTCATAATGAGAATATGATAAGAATGGCTCCTCCTGAAAGATTTTATTATAAAACCTGTAGGCATTTTTATCTTAAGTTGGGTTTAAAAAAAATCTCAATTCTGGCCGGGTGCAGTGGCTCACGTCTGTAATCCCAGCACTCTAGGAGGCCGAGGCGGGCGGATCACAAGGTCAGGAGATCGAGACCATCCTGGCTAACACAGTGAAATCCCGTCTCTACTAAAAATACAAAAAATTAGCCGGGCGTGGTGGTGGGTGCCTGCAGTCCCAGCTACTCGGGAGGCTGAGGCAGGAGAATGGCATGAACCCAGGAGGCAGAGCTTGCAGTTAGCCGAGATCAGGCCTTTGCATTTCAGCCTGGGCGACAGAGTGAGACTCCGCCTCAAAAACAAACAAACAAACAAACAAAAAAACCCTCTCAATTATTTATGGTATAATCTCTGACTTACAGAAATCTCTAGATTATTAGTAGCACTTAGGTTCTTTATAAATTTTATTTAAAATACTATTCGTTTGTTTTGTTTCCCTAATGCCAACTGTTTACTAACAATGGCAAAATCCATGCAATGTAAAAGAACAAAATCTTCCTAGTTTGAACAAAACTACTTACTGATAGATTCCCTGTTGATGAATGGGAATTTTGGAGGAGATACAGTCAGTGATTTCCTTAATACAGATTCTGAGGAATGTGTAATTGTATTAACCACAAAAGAGGGAAGTCACCATCAGGAGAAAATAAACACCTTAGGAGCTTGGCTTCCATCCCATTTCAATCAGAGCAAATTCTCTTATTTCTGATCATTTCATTGGGGTTCTAAGTAAAATAGTTCTTCTACTAAACAAAGTATGAAATTATCTGATAATTTTACCATTCCCATTTTATTCTATGGATAAGGCAACTAAGTCCCAGACATGGTCAAAGTCTTGCAATTAGTGATTGACTAAGCACAATAACCCAAGCATTCTGACTTCCAACCCCAAATTCATTTCATTACAACCACCTGCTTTCCCTTTAAAAAAAAAAAAATCCATTTGAAACACAAACAATACATGTACCATCGACCTTTCCAAAGTATTTTGGCTATATACTGACAACCAAGGGCAGCAGGGCAAACATGACCAACTCTCAGTTAGTTATCACCATGGAATAATTTACCAAAGATGAAGTTTGAAAAAAGCACCCGCTTTCCCTCTATCATATGACCTTTTGATGACCTTCTGACTAGACCCAAGGAATCAATAGGAAAATGCCCCTCAGTTGTCCTGGGACACTAAATGGAAAGAGCATAGGCACAATCTCATTTCCCAGATCCCTGAATCCTAAGAAAAGGGACTAATGTCTTCTTGTGAGGTTGGGAAACAAGAGAGGTGGTAATATTTTTATTTCAGGCAATAGAAAAGACTCTGGAGTAAAGATACATTGCAAACACACTCTCAGGTTAATACTTGGGAGTAAATGCTCACGCATGCCCACTAGAATGGCTATAATAAAAATTTAGATAATAACAAGTGTGGATGAAGATGTAAAGAAGTTATAACCTTCATATATTGCTGGTGGGAGTGTAAAATGATGTAAACACTTCAGAAAACAGTTTGACAGTTTCTTTGAAAGTTGCACATGAATGTATATCATGACCAAGCAATTCTACTCCTAGGTATCTACTCAAGAGAAATGAATACATATGCTCACATAAAGAATTGTACACAAACTTTGTTTATGGCAACCTTGTTCATAATACCCCAAAACTAGAAATGGCCCGTATTTCTACCAGTTGGAGAATGGATAAACAAAATAGGACATATCCATGCAACAAAATTTTATGCATCAATAGAAGAGAATAAGTTACTGATAAATGGAACACCACAAATGAAGCTCAAAAACATTATGTTACATCAAAGCCAGGTACAAAATCCAGATACAAAGCCAGATACAAAATCTACAAAAGGCAAATCAATTCAGGCAAGGAGTAAGTCAGTGGTTGGTTGCCTAAGGTTGATGTCAAATGGACACAGAATTGTTTCTGGGGTGATGAGAATGTTCTAAAAACGGATCATGACAATGATTGCAACATTTTGTAAATTTACTAAAAGTAATTAAACTATATATTTAGGTCAGATAAATTTTACGCTATGTAAATTAGACCACAATAAAGTTGCTTTTCAACAAAGAAGTAAACATTCACAAAGAATGAATAAAGTCTGCAGAAAGGTACAGCATGCAGAAACTCCAGAATGGCACCAGTGATCCAAGTCAGGCTTAAATCAACTTTAAGGTAACAGGTTAGGAAAAACAGATGTTTTAGCATCAAATGATTCTTCATGCAGAATTTTTCATGCAGAGTTCAAGATAAGATCAATACCTTACTTTCTCTTTGTTGCGCACCATGCATAACTGGTGTGTGTAAATGAGAATTTTGTCCCGCCAGAAATCAGACGTGTTCTGAAGCTTCTTGAATAGTATTGAGTCTTCCCACACATCTATACACCATAAACCCTGCCAAGCCCAAGCACAACGCTGGGCACAGCATAAAATCGTTTTTGTTGGTTGGTTTGTTTGTTCATTCTGTGTTGGCCTAGTTTTCCGGCCCTAAGTAAAAGCCAATTAAGTCCATACCCCAACCACGCCCCTTGTCCACTCTCACACAAGAGCTCTAATCACCCCAGGGCCAAGAACCACATAATTAGGAATATGTATTAGTCTGTTCTCAGGCTGCTAATAAAGGCATACCCGAGACTGGGTAATTTATTAAGGAAAGAGGTTTAATTGACTCACGGTTCCATGTGACTGGGGAGGCCTCACAATCACGGCTGAAGGTGAATGGGGAACAAAGTCATGTCTTCGGTGGCAGGCAAAAGAGACTGTGCAGGGAAACTTCCCTTTACAAAACCATTAGGTCTCGTGAGACTTGTTCACTACAACGAGAACAGTATGGGGCACACTGCCCCCATGATTCAAATATCTCCACCTGGCCCTGCTCTTGACATGTGGGGATTATTGCAATTCAAGGTGAGAGTTGGGTGGGGACACAGCTGAACCGTATCACCCTATATGCCTCAGAGCCTAAAATTACTCAAATTAGCCAATCCACGGGGAGCCTAGAAACCTAGATAATCCCACCCCTTTGCCATACATAAGCTCCCCGACCAGCTCCAGCTTGCCTGTCCCCTAGAGGAATGCACGTATGGCCCTATCTAGCAGCCTTCTCTCCTTCATAGTTGTATGTAGCAAAGAGTTCTGCTTTTTATCTGTCCACGTGTCATTGTGTTATGTTCTGCCATCAAAAATTTCTCTAAATCATATAAAACAACAGAGCAGATGCCTTATGACTAAGGAAGGAGATATCCACGTAGACCGTTTTATCATCAGAACTTTGGAATACACTTTTTCCAAAACTTTTCATGTGCTAAGGACTTTAATTAAGTCAGTCTAACTGGTCTGGAAGTATCTGCCCTTAATTTTCTCTCCAATATCTTATCTAACAACTCTCTCTAAAATATTGTTAATTATTCATTCTCAAACAAAAGGGCAAGTAATCAGAATTGATTTTGACAAAGTGCCTATTAATATGCTTTTATTATTTTTTATTTTTCTTTAAACACAGTAACTATTTTCCCAGGATTTTTCTTTTATCCTAGGAGACTTGACAAAAAATGAGAAATCACTAATATTGAGACAGTCCAGCTAACCTCCTTTCTAATACAACTAGACACATTGCATTTTCATGCTTACAAAATTTGAAACTCAGTTTTCAAAACCTGAGTTATAAACTTACAAACTGACAAAAATCATTCATTTCCTTCATGACTGACTGCTGTACCTGCTCTTTAGAGGGACTTTGGAAAATTTAAAGTATTTGTATCCTGGCTTGTGTCTTTCTTCCAAATAGCTGAATGTTATGGTTACAAGGTATTTGTTGAGTAAGTAGCCTTTAGTGGTTCCAGATTTGCTTTGGTAAACTCTTACACGCAAAAAATCAGCAGTGTGACGTATTTTAATGAAGAGGAATGTGCTGTTTATTCTCTTTTCAAGTTTGGCTAGCAGATAACATCACTCTCCTCTCTCACAAGGCTGACTTTTCAGATTGTTCATTTTTACAGGAGGTTCAACAAACAAAGCATATAGGCAGTAAGATGTCTATCAGAAGAAGTTTGTCTGATCCTCCATCTCTTCCAATCTCTTCTCGTTGATTTACAATTGTTCTCAGCTACTTTCAGACTAGCTTTCCAAACATTCACAGTGATTCTAGGAGCTAGGGATTGAGACTTATTGTGAGGTGTCTCACACAGCCAAGAATACCCAGTAGGAGTTAAAGATGTTAAAACCCATTCAAATAAGAATTAGACTTACAGAGATTTATTCTTTCCACCAGAGAAAATTCATTTGCATTGTCATAAACAGGAATCATATGCATTGCTATGGACTTCTGAAGACCCATTTAATTAAGTCATCAAATAAACTATCTGAGAGAAAATTGCTGATAGAGATAACTTAAGGCCCCATAAGTCCTAAAATATCCCCTTTACCTATCTGCAAAGTGTTAGAGATTTTTATACTGAGGTTATGTTTTTGAATATAGTTATTATTAATATCTCCAGAATGTCCTTGCTAAAAACACCACTGTCAGGGAGAATGAAATATATTATTAGCATAGGTGAGTTTATAGAATTTTTGTAGAGAATAAATTCTGAAAGAACGTGACCTGGCCAGCCTAATTATCCAAAAACTTTTTTGATAAGAGCAAATATTAAAAAGCCTTATTCCTGTATATACTCGTTTATTTGCACAAACACTAGAGCTTTACTATGACTAGGACAGCTACAGTCAAAAATTTGGTTGGTATAAACCAGCGATGCCTGGCATAGACCCTGAAATAGTTATGGACATTCTACTCATACCAACTTTATTTCCACATGAGATTTGAGGTAGTCCACACACACACACACACACACACACACACAAATGTAAGCTAAAGAAGTTCATAATTTAGAAATAAAAATATATCAAAAACCTTAAGAAAAAAAATCCAGATCTATACCTTTTTTATGAATGATGTAATTGGTTATAAGCTGCCTAACTTATATGTTGTTGGTATGTCATTTTTTAGTGCTAAAAAAAAACAAAAATATCTTAAGATTTCATCAGGAAAGAAAGTCTTCATGGGTTCTATGTCTTGGAAAATTTTTCAAAAGGAATATATTCAGGAGACATTGACTAATATAAGGGCCAAATCCTAAACAAGCTAAAAGCAACTGCAGAATGATGGCTCATATGATGGCATTATATATGGATCCCTGAAATTATGCTTTTCCAATATTTGTAAAAGAACAATTCCCACGAACAACTACCAACATTCTGTATGAAGAGATAAATAAGATAACCATATACATGTACCTACTCCACCCCCTAAGAAAAGTGTATACACCCTTATGGAAACTTTTTAAATTATACTTTTAAAATGAAAAACATTTTGAAGTGTATTTTGAGTAACTGCAAATTTTATCTGAGTCCTCTTTTGCAACAGCTTGACTTCAAGTTCATCCTCCACTCTGTAATCAATGTATGTTTTTTGACTTGGTATATGCAATGATAAATACCAATGTCATTGGTTTAAGAATTCATATCCTATTACTTAACATGACTAAGTTGTCAGAACAGCTTTCATTTAAAGAAAGAAAACTGTAATCTGTTTGACTAGTCTGCATTAAATATAAAACATATAAAGAAGAATGATACCAGAGGAAAGAGTTGGCAGGCTGCTCATGGCAGTGACTCACTATGCAGTGCTGCTGAAAACGAGGTAAACACACATTTCCTTGCAATATCCACTTCGCAACAAAATGATATTTGCTCTTTTCCTCTCAAGTTCGTATGTATTCTGATTTTGGATAAAATTATTAGATTTATATATTTCATATTAGGAGACTCACACTTTTGGCTTTAGGCTACAGAGGTTCATATTTTGTCTAGTCACCTTAAGTAGACTTGAACCAAAGTCATTTACCTATCTCATTATAGACATTCATTGCAATCCTTGGTTATAACAGGATATTATTCAAATTCTTTTGAGCTAAAACAGAAAAGCTCAAAGAAAATCAGAATTTGTCTTCATGGTATTTTATGGACCTTAATTTCCTTTCAATTCAGGTTTTTAAAAATCATAAAACTTTAATCCAGTTCATGTAACTGTTCATTTTTATAAAACACGGTTTTAGCCTCTTCATTACTAGACTCTTTATTGCAAATATAAGTGGAAAAATGCAACTTAAATGCTTATATATGTTCATATAACAGATATTCATATAATTCATATAATCATGCCCTTGAGCAACTAAAATGTAAACTGGTTAAAATCACAGGGTTCAAAGAAGGGACACAAGTCCTATGGGCAGATGTCTGCTACTTCAGTGCTTCAAAAGACCATATCATACATGAGTACAAGTGCCTAAGAAGTGCAAACCTCTGATGAAAATCTTGGCTCCATCTGTAGGCTCCGCTTCTACTCAAGCACAGCAGAAATCGATTCTCCTGTGGATCACAACTAAAAGATTAAATTTGGCATCCACTCAATATGGCTGTCCTTGAAATCAACACAGAACACCTGCTCTACCAAAATCAGAAACAGACTTCAATTCCATCTAGCATTAGGTAAAGGTTCCAAATACTTGAGAGTTGAGAAAGAATCTAGGAGACAGGTAAGTCTGGCAAGTTCTTCCTTAGAAGCCCTCTTACCTTGAACACCAACACTCTGGTTGCCTACTTACTACTGGGTGTCTTGAATTTGGTTCAAGCATCCACCCTAAATTCCCAGACATCCAGTCCCACTGGAATGCACTACAAGCAATGTCAGTCTCTGTCCTCAGTGATGATCAAGGAAAAACACCACTTCCCACAAATCCCTATCTAATTTTAAATTTTCCCTAGTCCCCTGTTTTGAACATGGGTGCGCTCGCATACACACTCATTTCTTCCTTCAAGTGACTCATACTGAGGCAAGAGAGAGGTATGGAGAACCCTGGAAGGACCACCTGTCAGCATTAACCTCATCGGCAGGATTAACCCCATCGTGCTCCCACTGGGAGCTCTGGTCAGCAGGTCGGCAGCTGCAGCCTTTGAGGTTAGCACCAGGGCTTGGTGGTTTCTCCCAGCTGTTCTGAGGAAGAGTGTCAGCAGTTGTTTCACTGCAGCAATTCTTGTTAATACACAGGGCTTTCCATGCGTGCCCTGGTTCTTCAGCTGTCTCCTCAAGTATTACATCAACATCACTATTACTGAAAACTCACACTGCAGTATCTGTCCCAGTGGGAGTTACAGTGGTGCATGTCTCTTCTGGTGAAAGAATCTATTTAAGATGCAATGTATACTCGGGTTGCTATATCAGGACACTTCCCAAAATTTCCAGAAAAATTCCACTGATGGCAGAGGAAAAAAGATGTGTGACCTCCAAGGTTTTGAGGTTTTACATGAAGTTCCATAGATTTAGGAAATTCTGCAAGCAGAAATTTTTTGATGTCTCATATTTCAGCTTAAAACTCCAAGTAATTTTTGAAATTTTTTTCTAATATATTTACATTTATCTTAGTAAAAAATGCTTTTCTCCTCAAAAAGCGATTCTCCAACGCTTCAATCTTTTAGTCCAAAAATGTGTCCTATTTATCTTTTGTCTTGCCTACATATGGTTGTATTTCACTCCAGGATGATGATGATGATAATATGATGTCAGTAATGATGAAGACAACAATTATCATGACCACAAAATATTAAATAGCCAGTTTTTATTGAGTGGTTACTTCATGTCAGGAATTATGCAAGCCCTTGGCAAGCATTATCTCATTTAACTTTTAAAACACCTTATCAGCTTTTACAAGTATTATTCTCACTTTGGAAGTGAGCTAAATGAGGCACAAAGGAGTTAAGTAACTTGCCGCTGACAAACTTTTAATTAAAAATCTGAGGATTCACAATACCAACCCCCACAGAAAAGGAAATCATTGATTTATTTTTCTAATTTTTCGTTAAGAGGATCTAACAATTTCTTACCATGAATTCCAGTGGGACAAGGTACCCAGAAATTTAGAAGGGCTCTTGAACCAATTAACAGAGACACAACAGTAACTAGGTAACCACAGTAATACCAAGAGGGCTATGTAAAGATAGAATTTGAGGAATTAAATAATACCAAAGTAAATTTGTTTGATAAATTCTTTCTCAACTCTCAGATATTTGGTATCTTTCTCACATGCAGATGGAAGTTATTCCATGAATGAATTCTCTTTCTGGTACCCATAGAGCAGATATTCTATATTGGTTACAATGAGAGCCATATGCCCTGAGGCAGGTGTCCCCCAGTAAGTATCACACTTGTGGAAGTCCACTCAGCTCCTTTTCTTTATGCCCTAAAGCAGGACTCAGGTCCTTATTTCTTTTATGTCTCAGAGGCAGCCTTTTCCCTTAAAGTTGCTTGCTGCACTTTCAACAGCATTTCCCAGGCAGTGGATGCATTTCAAGTAACTGAGAAACTTGGCCAAAGTTCAGATAGATCTTTATAATGATCTCTTCATGGAACACTGGAGTACCTGTGCAAATCAGGTCTCAGGAGTATACTTGGCCACTCTGTTATATGAGCTGGACATGGAAACTAATTCTAATGGGGTAACTGAGTTATATCTAAAATTGGTTAATAATAAAAGCTCTTCTCTCAGGTCTCCTCATTTCTTTAGCTGACCAAAAATGTCTTCTCTGACCCATTTTAAGGATATAGCCTCTGTCTTCATAATAGGTCTCTACAAGGAATATTCATTTGAATAGTGTGCTGGAGTCTTTTGTGAGGCTTTAGCTAAAGCTATGAGTCCCTTACATTAGTGTCAACCTAGAAAAGATTCATTGAAAATTTCATTCCAGAAATACATAATCTCTAAAGAAGAGTTTGGTATGCTTCTTCATTCATCAATTGGAAGCTATGTAACTTTTCTTCTCTTTTTTTTTTTTAATAGTGGCCAGAATTGAATTCAATTTAATGCCCTAATGACATAATACGTTTATTTCAGGTGCTTGCTAGCATCTGTTTCAATACTGCAGTTTTCTTCAACAGTTATCAACCCTAGCTGCAAGTTAGAAACTTTTGTTTAAAAATACCTGATGTCTGAGATAGTGTCCAGCCCAGATCTAAGGGTGGGGCCAAGGAACTGGAATATTTCAGATGATCTCCAAGGTGACGCAAATGTAGAGGGAGAATTAAGAACCATTTCTATGGATGTTGTAAATTTGTTTTGTTTTAATTTTAGTTGTCTTATCTGTACACTAATTTACTTACATGAACTCAAGTTCTTTTGAAAGAAAAGAATCATAATATACAAATGCATAAACCATCAATCTTATACTATTGAACAGATCTACATCTCACCAGTGTGTCTCAATTTTGGCTGTCCATCAGCATTACTTGGTGAGCTGATAAAATCCTAATGCCTAGACCATATCTAAATGAATTAAATCATAATCTCTGAAGGTGGGACTGAGACACTGATCATTTTTAAATCTCCTCAGATGATTTCACATGTAGCCAAGGCTGAAAACCAATGATCCCTATTATCTCCCCACTTCTCAGCAATGTCTTGAAATAGCATGTTCATGGGAAAAAATGTTAAATCAAGTTTATATTTTGCTTTAACCTAATCTTTTTGTGGCACTTTTCTTCCTCAGCTGCTTAGCATGTACATCTTGTTTCAAGCCAAGAGGCACTTACCCACCTTACTTCCCTTCTCACGGAAACCCACAGAAACTGCTCATTATTTCAGTCTCTCAAAGTCTGACTGGCTAAGTCCAAGGACTTTCACATACAGAAAAAGCCTGCTTGTTCTCATAAATTTTCTAAAAGGTAATACAGTCTTCATTCATTTTTTCCATATTTGTTACCCCTCCTGATACCTTCTGGGGTAGGTTCTTGAACATCTAATCCAGCTGACTGAGCTTTAATTGGCTGATCAATTTTATTATTCAGTTCATTTGTTGACTTCTTTATCAGTTGTTTGCTCAAAATTTCTAATTTCCTCATAGCTGAATATCAATATTATTGACATTCTAAAACTAGTCCTGATTCAATTACATAAGACTTCTTTGAATTTCCTAACGACAGCAATACATCTACTTTGAACAATTCATTGCTCTTCAAACTATACCATTTCACCGTGCAATGACTTGCCTTTGCTTTTATAGAAATAGAGCATAAATTGATGTTTGCCTGGGGGTAAGAAAGATGGCAGCAAGAAAAAAGTGGGTGTGGCTATAAAAGGCAACATGAGGAATCTTTCTGGTGATAAAAATGTTCTGCATCTTTTTTTTTTTTCTTTTTTTGAGTTGGGTTCTCATTCTGTCTCCTAAACTGGAGTGCAGTGGTGCCTCAAAGTCACGAGGTCAACCAATCACCCCTCCTCGGCCTCCTGAATATCTCGAGCTACAGGTGAGAGCAACCACACTCATCTAATTTTTAAAAACTTTTGGAGAGAGGGAGTTTCACAATGTTGCCCATGTTGGTCTCGAACTCCTACCCTTAAGTGATCCTTCCCCAATCAGGCTCCCAAGGCATTGGGATTACAGTTATGAGCCACCATGCCTGGCCAAAAACTGTTCTTTATCTTGAATAAATCAATGTTAATATCTGATTGCAGAATTATATTGTAGTTTTGCAAGATCTTACCATTGGGGGAAACTGGGTAAAGGATACATAGCTCCTGTCTGTATTGTTTCTCACAAATGCATGTGAATCTACAATTATCTCAAAGTGAAAAGGTTTTGTAAAATTTATTTTTATTTTTATTTTTTTGAGACAAGGTCTCACTCTGTCACTCAGGCTGGAGTGCAACAGTGTGACCACAGCTCACTGCAGCCTCAACCTCCCAGGCTCAGGTGATCCTCCCACCCCAGCCTCCCAAGTAGCTGGGACCACAGGCATGACCCACCATGCCCAAAAAATTTTGTATTTTCTGTAGAGAAAAGGTTTTGCCATATTGCCCAGGCTGGTCTCAAACTCCTGGGTTCGAGTGGTCCACCCACCTTGGCCTCCAAACCTGTTGGCTCATGCCACTGCACCTGGCCTCAAAATGAAAAGTTTTTCAAAGTAAGTCCCATGGCTTACAATGTCTGCATGGAGCACCCCAGCTTAACCTGTGCCTCACTTGGTCCTCTCTCACCCTTTACTTTCTACACTTAAGCAATGCACCATTTTGTCTCAAATAAATTATACACATTCTCTCTATCCTTAATGAAGGCACAAATGCACCAGCTTTCCCCACTTTCTTCCCCACTTCCCCACAAATATTCACCTGTCTTTTTCATGACATTTCTTCTAGGAAGTGAGTCAGTCACCCATACCATTGGTAACTAAGTCAGAAGGATTGCCTGCATCAGTTACACTGGACCTAGGGCTAGTCTTCTCAAGACAACACTGGGCTTGGTTTTGAGTTCAGAATGGCAGTCCAAGTCTCTGACTCCCTCATGGTAACTTTTCCCTCAAGAGTCCATGTGTTCATTCCTTACATTTCAGCCATTATTTCTTTTTGAATTTTTTCTGCTTTTTCTGTCCATTATTTCTATTACATGTATGTTGGTGTGCTTAACAGTGCCTCACATTTCTCTGAGACTCTTCATATTTCTTACTAATTTTATCTGTTATTCAGGTTAAATAATTTCGGTTGATCTATCTTCAAGGTAGATGATTCTTTCTTTTGCCAATTCAAATCTACCATGAAGCCACTCTAATGAAGTTTTTATTTCAGTTTTTGTATTTTTCAACTCCAAAGTTTCCATTTGGTGCTTTAAAAAAATTTCTTTTTATTGATATTCTCCATTTGATGAGACATTGCCACCGTATCTTCCTTTACATTTTTAAACATGATTTCCTTTAGCTTTTTGACCATTTTTATAATGCTTCCTTTGAAGTTTTTGTCTGTTAAGTTCAACATCTGAACCTTCTCACAGACAGTTGCAGTTGCTTATTTTTTTCCAATGTATAGGCATTTTAGGTAATAGAGTATAGCAAATCTGGGTCCTGATCTCCCCAGCACTTATTACTGTTGTTGTTTGCTTATTTTTTTGTTTATTAATGTGGCCATACTATTTTAGTGAAGTCTATTTCCCCTACAACATGAAGCCTCAGACACTGATCCTCAGAGGGCAGTGCCTTGGGCATGGCACAGTCAGCTTGAGATGACAGTGGTTTTAGCCAGGCTCTTTTTGACTGTGTTTTCCTCTTATTCCTTTGTTAAGGTGTTTGCCTCTGATAGTATCAAACAACTATTAGGCTCCACTAAGTGCTGACTGTTGCTTTGTTGTTTAGACTACATGCTGGGGCATACATGTCTCCACAGACTGATCCAATTAAATTCAAGTCATTTCGTAAAGGTAGTTATTGAGGTCAGATTTTGAGGTTTTTTCTAACCTCAGGAAAGCTCTTCTTATTTATCTTTTTCTCTGATTCCCTCTGATGAAGTAGATAGCCTATAGTTTATCTTGTTGCTTTCATAAAGCTATCAGCTTCCTCTTAATTGCTTACTACCAAAATCTTCATTGTTTTTAAGAACTCCAGTAAACCTGAACTTTTGTATACTCTCTCATAAATAAACCAGCTCCTTTGGGGAGATTGTTAGTATTCTCAGTTCTTCAGCCTGCTTTCTAGCTAGGAAAAAATCTCTGAACGACCAGAGCTGAAGGTAGGGTTAGTGCCTGCTGCTCCAAAATGACACCCCTACTTTGGATTAGGGAATTAAGCAAGAACTGTAGTCTCTGGTCTTCTCAACTTGACTCTCCTCTCTCCTAGTGTAGATCATCTACCATATGATAAGCTGAGCCAAGGACAAAGGAGCCCCACCTTGCCATGCCTGGTTTAGAACTTCCACCCCATGAGCTGGATTAGGGAATGTCAGCCTCCAACCTCTCAGTCACATGAAAATACTGATGGCCTGACCCTCTTAGAGAAGATACTATGCCCTTGACTGGGAGCTGGGGGAGGAGGGACATCAAGAAATTCTTGTCTTTTTGACTACACTCACCCAGAGTGGAGCTTCTGACACAATGAGCTGGGGGAGAGGAAGGAGAGGGAACAGGTCATATCGCAAGTGCCGCAGACTCTCACTGTGCCTTCTAAGATAGTAAATTTTCTTGAACAAATGTATCTTCATTTTCTATATGAAGATACATTTGTATCTTCTGTATGCCATTTCCAGTTACTTTAATTATTTTTGCAATTGTTTTGACCAGTTGTGGTTGTATCCCAGGGGAGCAGGACTGTGGTTCTCCCAACACTGCTGTTACACAAGTCATTCAAGTTAGAGCTATCTTGATTCCTTTGACAGGCTCCAGGATTGTGATTCTCAGATGAGAAAGGCTGCAATTCCTGATTCTTTTCCTTCCCTGAAACTTCTTAGACCTTTATGCAAATTCCCAGTAACTTTGGTACTATATACCAAGATACGAAAAGTGGCCTTTCAAACCAAAAGTGAGTATGTTTTTCTACCTTTCTCACAGAAGAGTAAGTATCTACTATCATTATTTTTTTATAACCAAAAATTTACATTTTCCCCATAACAAAAACCTTGAGAAAGAACCTAAGATAGCCACTGCTAGATATAAAATGGCAGGCAACAATCAAACTGCAGTCATTCTTGCTAATTTTCTTCAGATTCCACATTATCAGTTGTGGAAGCATGTCAGCCCTATTACATGAGTTCAATATCAGTTTTCCCATCAAGAATATAACACCATGGGGTTAAGAATCATTTTGTCCCTAGCACCAGATACATGATGTGTGCCCAATAAATACTAGTTGAATGAACAGACATTGATTGTAAGAGTTCATGTCAGGACACTGCTACACTTGATGCTTGGGGAAAAATTGACAATCCTGTTGGTGAACATCTGATTTGAATGTAGCTTAAAGACTAGGCCATTCCTAGAAATGAATGTAATCTAAAATAGCTGTTGGGAGTGTGATCTGTTATGTCCCTATGTTCCCCTCCGCCACCCCCGATGCATTCTCCATCCCTCCATCCCTCCTTTCCTCTCCAAGTGAAATAAAACTACCTTGATATTAAGTTAATTCAAAGGTTAGCCTTGACATGAAAAACATTGCCTCATAACAGAAGCCTGGAAAGAACAGGGAAAAATGCATCCATTTGCCTTGGTGATAGGATGGCCCTTATGGATTGATCATGCCTTTGGCAAATTCAAACCATGTGATGGCTGAATCCACTTCTTTGCATAGTGAGCTCCCTTCTTGACCCATATCCTACCACCCTGGACTTTGGATTGATCTGAGGTTCCAGGACCAAGATTATTACTAGATTTGCTGCATCTGAATTCTGCAGGCAGTTCATTCCCAGAGCTATCTACATACTTTAGATTTTATTGCACCTGATTGCTTTGGGAACAAAAAGTCCCACCCTGAGAGTGACTGGCACATAAGGTTATCAACACCCAGCCGAGGTTTCATAATCATTGCACTGTGTCTTCAGAGAATGTAATATAGAATTTTGCTTAGGAATTATTCCACTACTTTCTCAATACTAAGACTCAGCTCAAGTCCCCGGAAAGCTTCTGATATACACCAGAAACAATGTATGTAATCCCTAGGGTTATTTTTATGCTGTTATAATTCCTAGCATCTGAAAGGTAGAAATAGGAAACCATAAAAGAAAGTAGTGAATATTAAAATATTAAACAAGCAGCATAACATGCAGTATATATTTTTCCCACTTGAAAAAGAAAGAAAGTGCAATGAAGATCTAGGTTCTTGTGCTGCCCACTAAATAAAATGAGAGGAAAGGAACCAGAACTTTCATGTCAAATTGTAAAAAGAAAGCCTTGTCTTTTTGGCTACAAGAGACAGCAAACACATGCCAGACACAACTGCTGTGAAATTCCTAGTGTAATGCTCAAAATAATGCTAAAGTTATTCTATTGGCAAATCTTTCCCAAAGGATCACAAATTCTGTTTCATTCATCTGAGATATTTAATGTTTTTTAATTTCTACTCTTATGCCAAAGCTATCTAAATGATGTTGAAATAGTCAATTATTGTAATAATTTTAGAGAAATTCATCAATGGGTATTATGGAACTCGTTGATGCATTTCCAAAAACAAATGGCTTGCCAAAATGCTAATTCTAAATTTACAGAAGCACTAATAATGTCACCAGTTAATGTTAACTTCTAAAATTAAAACTAGAAAGCAAAACAAAGCATGAATTAAGTTTAATGCCTATAAAGATTTTTGCTGTTGAGGGAGTTACAGTAAAAGTGGCTTACCTTTTCTGGAAACATCACAAATCATAGACTGAACTACAAATTACTTCAAAGTAAAATAACTAGCAAAATAATTCTGTTTTTCTAAAAATAAAGTCTATTTCATCTTTTTAGGATTATTCTGGCATATTTAATAAGTTCAATTTTTTTATTACTTCCATTTATTTCAGCTGTAAAATTTGAACAACTTTTTCTAAGTTGACCCTCCCTTATAAATGTTGGTTATTTATATCCTGAAAAAAGTCAACAAATGGCTCCTAAAATATTAAATGTTACTGAAAATTACATTGAAAAAACTTGTTATACAGAACCTAAATTACCTGCCATTACATAGTACATTGTTTACATTAAAATGACTTTACAATTCAACTGCCTTCACTAACAAGACTACTAGTGGAGTAAACTCTTGCCCAGGAAGACAAAGTTCAAATAACTTCATTGTTTTTTAAAGAAACTTTCCAAAAATTCATTTGCTCCAATAATAGACTACTCAACAATCCCTTGTCAGAGTAAATACCCATCTCAGGACATTGGATTACTTGACTAGGCTCTTCGATCTACTCTTCAAGACGACTTTGCAAGCCCCACCTCACTACGTCCACCAATTTGAAACTATTTTGTTACAAAATTTCCTTCTTATTCTAAGAAATAAGGTAGAAAGAAAAGCTTCTCAGAAGCTTCTGAGAAGCTACAAAGACTCCCAAAGACTGATCATCCCTTACTGAGGTAATAAATAACTCTGCTTTGCTTGGTCAATAGGTTATTTTGGTAGTCTTTTGGAGATTCATGGATTCAATAATTAACACTGCAAATTTTCAAATAAATTTACTTTGTTACAAAATCAATGATACTAAGTACTTCCATTATTCTTATTTATGATAGTTTTAAATATAACAACTCCCTAGTAAATGTTTTATTGAACTAAGTAGGCGAGTCTCACATAAAATCTTAAAAAAAAAAAAAAATCACTACATGAAAAAAATCATCTAATTACTTTTTACAAGCTGTAGAGTCTGCCATAAAACCTTTGGAACCTCTTCGTGGCTTCAGTCTTGGGTTTTCTTATCTTCTTTTTTATCTTCTTCTATTACAACTACATTTAAAAAATCTGCAACTTTCCTAATTTTATCAACTTATAAAGTGAGCCACAGTCTCTTTGCTTACAGAAGGTACACAAGGGCATTGGATTAACCCATAACATAATTCACAGACAAGTAAAATCTTAGACACTTCTGATGTAATATAAATTTAAAATCCTTTTTGCTTCTAAAATTTAATGCTGAAAGACTTAGCTAGATATTTCTCTTCCACAAGTTTGCTCTGTCCTGTAACTTTATTCTAAAATCACTTCAATTTCTCCTAAGGCATTTCTGGAACATATCTCATTAATTAGTGTTAAAGCATTCAAAGTGTAATTTAAGTATTCATGTATGAAAGATTGATGGAGTAGTTCCTTTACTTGGGTTTGAGGGACTAATAAATAACTTCTCCTTTTCTTGCCCAAGTTCCAAACCATTTAATAAATAGATGAAACAATAGAACTCAAAAATATCAGCTCTGTGACTCATAAAGCTCTTGGAGGACAGGACTTTGGGTCTATTAGTGCAGTGAACTTTGCTGACAATGCAGATAAATGGTAAACCTCTCAGTTTTAGGTGTCAAGATGAAAGTAACTGATTCCAAAGAGCACCAGGATAAAGAGATTGCTCTACCTTCCTTCTGAATTATGCCCATTTTCTCCCAATATCCTCAATCAGATAAGTTATTTTATCTTTATTTAGTGAAGACTGAGTGAGGGAATGGAGAAGACAGTTTACCCACAGAAAACCTTTATATGTAAATATAAAGCCAAGGGAAAGGAGCTTGTTCCAAGACCTATATAATATGATTTGAGGAGTGGCAATAGGTAACTACCACTTGTTGTTCTACAAACTATTTCCTCTGCTATTTGAGGTAGATGTCTAAAATATTCATCATCATAGATAGATTTTAAAATCAGCTAATAAATCTCCAGAAATTTCCTATTCACTTAAAAAATAATAGACATTACAAGATAATTTTTAAGGCTAAAATCATTAATCTTAGACTAATATAAAATTAGCATGTGCCAACAAATGTATGTAACTCATTAATTAATGAGAGAACCAGTAAGACATTACCACTGGTTCAAAAAATATTTCAAAAAGCACACACATATAGGCAATCAAAAAAATTGAAATGAATGTATGAATAAATTCAAAATTGGTTCACATTGACAGAACAATAAAAACTGATCAAAGCAGCCAGGCACGGTGGCTCACACCTGTAATCCCAAAACTTTGGGAGGCTGAGACCAGCAGATCACCTGAGGTCAGGAGTTTGAGACCAGGCACGCCAACATGGCAAAACCCATCTTTACTAAAAAAGTAAAAAAAAAAAATTAGCTGGGCATGGTGGCAGGCACCTGTAATCCTAGTTACTCAAGAGACTGAGGCAGGAGAATTGCTTGAACCCGGAAACGGAGGTTGCAGTGAGCCGAGATCGTGCCACTGCACTTCAGCCTGGGCAACAAGAAGGAGACTGCATCTCAAAAAAAAAAAAAAAAAAATTGACCAAAGCTATGTGCATTTCTACAGACAAAAGTTACTTACATTAGTATCATTTTTCTATAACTTACAGCTGTAAATGCACTTAAAGACAAGGAAACAGATCATCTAGATGGATGAACTAGACAGGATATCCACCAATTTTGGGTGCATTTCAAAGTTTTCCACAATATTTCCTGACATCCTATTAATGAGAAAAACTAGTAAACAGTTATCTCTACATATACATTAACACATTAGCAATCAAAAATATGAGATGTGAAAAATAACTTTCATAATTTTTTATAAATCACCATGATTTCCACATTGTCTCTGCATTCAGGTTGTCAGTGTCAGTTAGCCTACTAGTATCAGCGAACATTTATCATCTGGCCAAGAGGAAAGGAAAAGGGCAAGGGCTGAATGTGGAATTCCTTCTGAATTCTTATCTTCCTACAAGCAATCCTAGGAAGAATTATCTGGCTCCTCATCTTCTCTTTTCCAAAAATATTTCTGAACCTACTAATGTTATTTCCTGATTCCTCCACGGATTTTCTCTTGACACTGGAAAATAAACTTTTACTGCTCAGAGACCTCATGTCTATCAGAAAGCTTACTTCTTACAAATCAAGTGTCTTGGCATTCAAGATTGTTTTCTTTGTTTTCAGTTCAAATCACTGTTTTAATACTGAAGTTATGAGCCTATCACTTCTTCTTGTCATCTCTGCTACAATACTTGTAATACCCCCAAAGCAAAGAATACTTCTGTCAGAAAAGGGAGAGGTTTATATACAAGGAAGTATAAGACCTGTCCTAAGTGCAAGATTCAATTTAAATTATATACCACACTTCTAAATTTGCAAACATTACATTTTATGACTTTTTAACTCTAAGCCAAAAATATTTAGCACACAACAAGACCAACAAGTATATAAAACATTGATACAACTACAAGGAGAGTAAATACTATGCTAACAATTTTTAAAAACGGAAATAAAGTCTATGCAATTGTTAACTCTTGAGATGACATGAATTAGGTCTGCTAACATAAAAGGGAAATTTTATCAATTCAGATCCATGCCAGCTATCTTAATCTGCTACATTGCCCACAGAGCAGAAAATCCTTGGATTCCTCCCTGAAAAACAGGATTTCTAGGCTAGGCTCATTTTCCTCTTTCTAAATGTTTCATGTTTGGAAACACTACCTGAACCATCCACACAGATGTTAGCAGACCCAGCTTTGATTCTTAATATTATCTACCAATTATTACTGCCAGTAACTGCTATGACTTACAAAAACTTCTGATTTTCAACTGCCATTATGTCTAAGGCAGTTCGGGCAAAATAGTTGAGGTAAAACAGGAAGATGAAGTTTACAGCTTGAGGGAAGCAACAGCTGTTGGCTGTCTTGAGAAAGGAATTGAGTACAAAACACAAACTTCTGTTGATTATGCAAGCAAGCACAAAAGATAAATGACTCAGTGAAATGACTCACTTCATTTTCAAGTAAACTTTGTAGTTGTGGCTCCTCTTCTACTATGTTAAATATTTAAGTTTACCTTTAATTATAGACTAAGTCTGGACATCAAAACTTAAATTCTTTCAGCCTGCTACAAGAAGATATTAAATGCTTACTTCCAAAAATAACTTTGTTAATTGCTGTAGTAAGATATAAATTTGGCAGCAAATCCTTTGAAAATGAATACCGCATGGATCAAATCATCTAATTAGTTTAGACAAGCCATAAATGTGTTTTAATGGGCCAAAACTGTAAAATTGTTAGAGGCACTGCATAATTTCTTGGGGGGATTAAGTTACTTTGTTTATTATTTTTGCTATTAATAATAGTATTTATTTGTACTCAGATAAGACTTGAAACTGTACACAATATATAGTCAAGAAACCCTCAATTTTAATTTGAAAAGAGAAGAGATTAAACTCCCTTAAAATATTTTCATTTTTCTACTTTTGTTAAATTTTTGTTTATCTTTCATTATTAAAAGCCTCCAAAAAAGAGGAAGAAAAACATGAGAATAGTAAGAAAGGAGGAGGAAAGGCTGACAGAGAAGGAAAAAGGAAGAGGAGTAAAACAGGAAGGAAGTAGATGAGAAGTTGACCAGTTGGGATTATTGATTGAAAGAAATAGTAACTGACTCCAACTAGCTTAAGGAAAAAGGCAATTTGTTGGAAGCTATAGGTAGTTTGTAGATTAGTGAGGAAAGCTTAGAATCTTGACACACAAAACCAAACTTTTACTGCTCAAAGACCTTATGTGTATCAAAAAGCCTAGTTCTTTTTGAGAATTACTCATAGATTAACGAGTAAAGCTTAGGATCCAAGGTTTGAAAAAATACAGAAATGAGGGCAGAAACTAACAGATGCCTTCTTCCAGGTGGGATAAATCAGTTCCAGTGATTTTCCATTTATCCATCACTGTGTCTGGATACATATGTTAAAAGAGAATTTTAGACAAATTAAATTTAACAGAGCTTAATTGAGCAAGGAAAAAAAATGATTCACAAATTGGGCAGCCTCCAGAATCACAGCAGTTCAGAGAGACTCCAGGGATGCCTCATGGTCGGAGCAAATTTGTAGACGAAGAAAATAAGTGACGTGCAGAAAAATAGAAGTGAGGTACAGAAACAGCTGGATTGGTTACAGGTTGGCATTTGCCTTCTTTGAACACAGTTTGAACAGTCAGCAGTATACGCGTGTTTGAAGTATGACTGCTAGGATTGGCTGAGACTCAGCTATTGTTACAGAAGCACACACCTAAGTTAGGTTTTCAGTCTTGTCTATCTATTAACTTAGGTTACGGTTCATCCACAAGGACTCAAATATGGAAGTACAGAGGCTTTCTCAGGCCATATTTAGTTCACTTTAACATAAATACTAAAGATAGAAAGTAGCACTGACCTAATTTGATTTAATGCTTAACCCTTAACTAAAGGGGATCCAGGGATGCTATACCCATGGGGAGACTGGAGAAAGGGAAGAAAACAAAACTAGTAAAGACATGAGAGTGACGAACATGCAAAGAAGGAGAGGAAAAATCTGAGCAAAGGCAATGTGAATGCTTTGAACACATTCTTTGTACACATTCAACGAATTAAAGCGAGGTTTTTGAGATTTTCATTTGCTTTGGCTTTGGCATAGTGAGAAGGGGAGGGAGTTGATGAGGATCACTGAAGGATAAGTAGAGGAAACATCAGTAAATGATATTTTTTTCAGAATAATTCTGAATAGTGAGCTGAACAAAAGATGCACTTCCTCATTTAAAACTCCATCTTGAAATTGATTTATATATGACTAATCAGAATATTGTGTATAGAAAATCAATCTGAATTATAAATTATGTTTCAAAAGTGCACTTCTGTTTTGTTCATTTAAACACAGTAATTGAATTAAATGTTAACGAATTTGCAGTTTATAGAACTCTGCCAGGAATAATTTTATTAATAGGTCATTTAATAACATACAAATAAATGATATTGAATATACAGAGTTTAGTCTAAAATAGTTTAATCCTAAAATAGTTTAATCTCTTTAAAAGAGTCTACTAGCATTTTTCATTGCATTATTTATTTATTCATTTTTTTAGATATTATGCAAAGGTAAACTCCAGTACCACCTGGATAATCATGCAGTCAGAATTAGTAGGATCCTCCACATTAAAAAGTTTTTATATTATTTTGATACACTAAAAATTCTACTAAAAGATAATAGTAACATACGCAAACTCTATTAAACTTACATTGAAACCTTTGTTTTAATATATGTTTAAAATATTCTAGAAGCAATTCCAAATGTTTGTTTCTTTTCTAAAATTCAGGTTCAAGCATTTGAATCTTAGAAAAGAAAGTATAAGGAAGACAGGACAAGGAAAATAGTAAGACAAGAATGAAAGAGAAAATTACCTTGAAGGAGCTCAAACAATCAACATCACTCAGGAACGAAAGATGTATGGGAATTATAGGCAAACCAAAGAAACAGAAATTGCAGGTCTATAGTCTGAACAAGAAGAATAGAAAACTGATATCATAAATAAAAAGTAAAGGTATTTTAAACTGTACAATTTGTTTCTTATGACTAATTAATTAATATATGTCACCAAACTTTTTTAAAAATCAGCCTAAGCACGGCAAAGCATCAGTGTAAACTTCCCATCCACTTCTCCTAATCTTGAACCTAGCAGATGGTGCTAAAATAAACATTGATGCAGGGACAGGTCTTTCACTGCATAGCCTATTTTCATTTAATCATCCAAATGTGGTTAGGTGACTTACTTTCTGATGGGAACTAAAAACCTCTGGATCTCCTTCCTATTCATTCTACCCATGCTCTGAAAATGCTGTTCTTCTCTGACAGTGAAATCTGTTTTCATTCTCATTCCTAATTGCTCCCTTTGAAAACTTCCAGCCTCAGAGGCACTGCAGTGAGAAGCCTACACCAAATGCTTTGCTCAAAAGCAGTAACCCACATGAATGCTCTGCCTTGGTGGGCAGCTATCTGGCTCCTTGGACGTTAGGTATTTGACAAGCCCTACGTTGTAGGCCTGTTATATTCATTAGGCATCTTGGGCTCAGTGCCTAGTGGCAATGAACATTTCAAGGGCCTACAAAAGAGACTGAGACCTGAAAAAAAATTATAAACTCCAAAATACAAAAGAAAAACAATAGTTGAAGTAATAAGTAAATGCCTACACAACCTATTCCATTTAATCAATCATTCAAGTAAATTGATATGCATAAAAATTGTATCACATTTGCAAAAACTTACAGATTAGGTTTTGGGGCTTTCCCTCTTCATACCACTTCCTGACAATGCACAATGATTGGTCAAGAAATATTGGCCAATTATAAAGTAAATATGTTATGTATAGCCAAATAATTCTAAGCTCTTTAAAATTTTTTACAATGAAAATAATTAATTTGGTATGAGTACACTGAAGTGCATTTGCAATGATATAACAAGGTGACTCTAAAAGTACAATGCTTATGAATCACTCAAGCCTGTTCAATCAGAGCTGGAGACTTTGGAAGTAAAAGATGAAAGAGACATCTCCCAGCCTCCCAAGCTACTACCAAGCCTAAGAAGACACCGACAAAAAACAACAACAACAACAACAACAAAAAGATTCACAGGTGAGAGAGAAAAGAGAGGATGAGGAAAAATAATAATGGGTACTAGGCTTAATACCTGAGTGGTGAAATAATCTGTACAGCAAACCCTCATGACACAAGTTTGCCTATGTAAAAAACCTGCACATGTACCCCTGAACTTAAAATAAAAGATACATTTTTAAAAAAGGATTCACAATGCAGAAGTAGGCACAGATCCTGTGGCTGTGCATGAGAACCACCCCCACCACCACCCCTGAACATCCTCAAACACACTGGGTGTGAGGGGACAGAAGACATTATCCTCCTCAAAGGACATCTGCCCTGAACTATCAATCCCACTTTTAAAAATCTATTTTGGAACTTTAATCTAGCTTTGAAAATATTAAATTGATATTAATATGAATATGAGTCAAGTATGATCATAAAACAAACAGGATACAGTAGCAGTTCTTCATGTTTGTTTCATGCCCCAAAACACATGAATGATGACTTCTCGTATTTCATTCTTTCATCAATTCATGTGTATTGACCAATTACTATGTGAAGTAAACCTATTCTGGAAACACCTTTTTGACACTCTCCTGTGATTTTGAGGACGTTCCCGAAAATATTGAAGAATAAAGCTAATAGACTTGCAGATTTCCTTTCTAAATATGATATTCACAAAGCAATATGGCTCTTTAAAGGATCCGAATATAGGTAAAAATCAATGGAATTACGTTGAAGCTCTAGTTCTTTCTCCCCATTCAGAAAAAGAAGGAAAGCTAGTGACTGACATCACATTCATAATTCTTTAATTTAAATAATTTCCAAACATGTGTATTCAATTTTTATTAGCAACATATCACTTAACACCTTTTCCTGCTGCTCTCAATTCCAAGAATGATTAGCTGTTAGGTCAGAAGGTAAGGTTGACGGTTTATTAGACTGAGAGGAAGGAGGGCAAGGATCTGTCTAGTCCCTGTGATCAGTAGCCGGCTGAGCCTTTTGTGTTCCTAAGAACTAAGCCACACTCACTACTCACAGGCAACCTGGGAGGCAGGGAGAGTCCCACTGAAAAGAAAAGAAGTGAGGGTCAGTCATGGGCTCACACCTATAATCCCAGCACTTTGGGAGTCCAAGGCATAAGATCACTTGAGCCTAAGAATTCAAGAGCAGTCTGGGCAATATAGTGAGACTGTCTCTACAAAAACTAAAAAAAAAAAAAAAAAAATTAGCTGAGCACTGTGGTGCACATCTGTAGTCCCAGCTATTACGGAGGCTTGGGCAAGAGGATTGCTCGAGGCCAGGAGGCCCTGTCTGCACTGAGCTATTATCATGCACTGCACTCCAGCCCTGGAAACAGAAGGAGACCCCACCTTAAAGAAAAATAAAGAAAGAAAGGAAGAGGGTAATCCAGAGAGGAAGAGAATAAATGAAATAGGGAAAATAAGAATATTTGTTGCTTTGTGAATATCATATTTAAAATAGACGTCTGCAGGTCTATTAGCTTTACTCTTCAGTTTTTTTCAGGAAAATCCTCCAAATCACAAGATACCGTCAAACAGAGGTAAGAGAATAAGCGAGAAGGAGAGAAATGAAAAGGAGACAAAGAAAAAGATGCGGATTATTTGAATATGTCCAGGAACTCCATGGCTCTGGAGTTTTTCATCCTCCACTGTCCCCCACCTTTTCCCTCCACTGCTAATGCATTTTGTAACCAAAGGCAAGAGGTAATAAATGCTACCTCTCCCCTCCAAATTCTTGCAGATGGTGTGAGAATAAACAAGGTAATAAGTATCTAAGTGCACTGAATCCCTTGCCTGAAGTAAATCTAAATCTTTCTCCCCATCACCCTTCCTTTTCAATTTATTTAAAAGAGGGATAAAACTACTTATCGTCTTTGATTTTGGGGAGTGAGTGCTATCTGATATGGTGATTCCTATTTTTGAGCCCAGCAATTATCATGAATAATCTGGGTAGTGTAGTTTTTTAGAGCAATGCTTGGCAGTCATAAAGCAAATGCATTAAGTCAGAACAATAGGTACATTGATCCCCTGAATATATTAGTTTTAGATTCAGTATTCTAGATGATATTGGGGCTCAGAAAATGATACCCAAAACAAAGGCCTCAGAAACAAAAGTCTCTGACCTCCTGCCTTCTTGTCCCTCGCCCCTTGTTCTCCCTCAAGGCAAGCCATAGAAACTAGAATCCCTCTTCCCCAAGGTGGTCACAGTATCCAGAGACCATTCTCACCAAAGTAAGCCATAAGCCCTAAAAATATTACTCAAACTTCCCCTCTTCCCCTACCCACCACTTTTGTATGTAATAGCTGGCCATAAAGAATTTGAGACCGTCCTTCCCGAGGAGTCCTACTCCATAGATGGAATGTGCACAGACAGTCCAAGAAGAGCCTGAGCAGAGGCCTTGCTCAATTCCCCCTTCAGTCTATAAGCATTAGATCATACCACTTGCTCAATAGTGTCTCTACACAACTGTCCATACTTCATTGAACCTAGCCATAAAAATGAATCATTTCCCCTGTATCTTTGAGTCTTCAAAGGTTCCATGTCACCTAAAACTATAATCAAATATTAAATTTCAAAAATCAAATTTCTTATGCTCTTCTCTTGTTAACCTGTCTTTGTTGTAGGAGTGTCTGCCTTGATTTTTATGATAGGAAGAAAAGAGATCACCCACTTTCCAGTCCTACAATGAAGAGGAAATAGCAGGATATTTACTGTATTGAGCTTGAAAAAAAGTGATTGCAAATGAACCTTCAGCTGGCAAGAGAAAGGCAGATTCCATCTGGCTTTCTTTTACACTGTTCCAGTATCATTTTGATATTATAACAAGACATGTTTGTCATCATGACTTTATTAGCCTTCCAAAAGAAGTTCAAGATTAACCAGAAAATATATTACTTAGATTAAGACATTAATAATATATTCTACAAAGAAACAAATGCAAAATAAGCCAATAAAACTAATTATCAAAACAGTCACAAGATGTGTACCACACATGCATTTGCATTTGTGCCTGAGCAGTGGAGCCCAGAAAGGCTTTTCCCATCGCTTTACTGGCAGATGCATCCAAAGAAGGGGCAGTGTTGAGTCTTGTCATCATCACAATGCTTCTTTCTGTTAAATGGTTTAAAATGTTTGACAAATGCATTGCAAAGCTATCCAAGGAAATGCTTCCCTTCCAGGGATTAGATTCTTGAAGCAGACTATTGACACTGGCCTTTGTCAGTGATTCAGCCCACATTAGCAAAAGAAAAGATTCTTACAGACAGACTAGGCTCTTAAGGACCCTCTAAACAGAACACTGAGAGTTTTGTTTTTGCTTCTTCACACGTTATTAATGAAGGTTTAACTGAGGGAAAGAGGGTAGTTCTTTGTCGTCAGAGATTTGGCTTTCTTTTTCTTTCCTTCTTCTTCTTTTAAATAACAATTATTTCCAATCGTTACCATATTAAGACTGTAGTCTAATCAGATCACAAGGAGACTAATGACTTGATTTCTAATTAAATGGAAAGAAATCATCTAAGAGAATGGTCTTTTTCTCAAGTGTGTACAGCTGCCAAGAAGCCTTTGGTCAAATTACTACCCCCCCCACAAAAAAAAAAAAAACTGAAAGCTACAGAAATTAAAAATTTGGCTACAGATGAATATTTTTCCACATAATAGGACAATGCTACAGAATGGATTCTTAGACCAATTTTTCCTTTATTTGAGTAATTTATTACCATGAGATAGCTTGACTCTTTCATTTGGTTTCCCATTTACTTTCATGAAGTCTTGTTTCCAATTAAAAACTAATCTTACCTCTCATTATTAGTTTGTACTCTCAGATGCCTTCATTTTCTTATTTTATTCTTTATTTCACTTGCCAAAACTATTGACGGAACAAAGAAAGTTCAATAGCTCATCATGGTACTCAAAAACTCTTCCCCCTTGAGAGGGACAAGGTTGCATCTAAGCCAAAAGTTGATTATGTGTCCTAACATATTTTTCCTCACATTCAAATATGGAAGCAGAGTAAAATAGCACAGTTTACCCTCTCTGAATCCCATGTCTTATTATGTCCCCTCATACCAATATGAAGGCATATTATGTATTCAATATGATATAAGACATGAATGATTAAATACCCCCAACCTCCAAATCACAGGAATCTGGGAAAGTTTAGTACAAGACCTCTTATCTGACACAAGGACACAATCGGGATTTATATATGGTCATTAATTGAAAAAGTCATTTAGTGTAGGAAATATATGTGTCCATACACACACACACATTGTATTTTAACTTAATATTGTTGAATAATCATTTTCCAGTCTTCTGACACAGAACCACAGTCCTTTGAGTTTTTTAATTTGGGCTTGCCGGTTGAACCTATTATCACCTACCTAGATTACCACAGAAAATCTCTTTCTTTACACATTTAATCAGTTTGGGTATTTAATTGTTACCTGTATTGGGCCATTCTTGCACTGCTACAAAGAAATACCTGAGACTGAGTAATTTATAAAGAAAAGAGGTTTAGTTGGCTCAGTTCTGCAGGCTTTATAGGAAGCTTGGTGCTGATATCTACTTGGCCTCCAGGGAGCCTCAGGAAGCTTATAATCATGGCAGAAGGCAAAGTGGGAGGAGGCAAGTCACATGGTGAAAACAAAAGTAAGTTATAGATAGTGGGGTGGGGAGGTGCCACAGTCTTTTAAATGACCAGATCTCATGAGAAATCACTGTCATGAAGACAGCACCAAGCCATGAGGAATCTGCCTCCATGATCCAAACACCTACCACCAGGCCCCACCTCCAGCATTGGGGATTACAATTCAGCATGAGATTTGGGTGGGGACAAATATCCAAACTACATTATTATCCAGTTATAATAACAAGTACATCTGGAATAAACAGTTTAAGCAACTTGCACAACTTACTCTTCCTAGCTTGTAATTCAACTGGTGAGAACAGAAATGTGTGAGTATACCAGAGATAGCCCATTCACTACAAGTGCTGAAGATGCCATGAGTACTGGTCAGCATGTTTGCAAAGGTAATGGAGAGTGCAGCTAAATTACAAAGTCATATAAGTGGAAATTAGTTAAGCAGTTATGACATTTTTAATGTATTACACAAAACATTGTGGTTAAGACTGCTAATAGAAAGTTTTTGTTTTGTTTTTTTGTTTTGTTTTGGAGAAGAATGCTTCTAATTCCCTTCTGCTTCTACCATATGCAGAAGAATCTTCACTGAGAAACAGGTAAGTTTAAAAAAAAAACAAAAAAACAAAAAAAAACTCTACAACATGACCAAGTAGATTTATCCCAGGTATGCAAGCCTTAAAATCTGGAAGTCAATTAATACACACAATTTTAATAGGATAAAGGACAAAACCACATGATTCTCTTCTCAATAGATATAAGCAGCATGTAACAAATTTCAGTATCTATTCATGATAAAATCTCTCAACAAGCTAGAAGAAAATAGAAATGAACTTGATAAAGGGTATCTGCCAAATACTTAACAGTTATCATCAAACTTACTGGTAGAAGATAAAAGCTTTCCCCTTAAGATTGGAAATAAAGCTAAAGTGTTCACTCACCATTTCTATTCACCATTGTACTGGTGGCTCTAACTACAGCAATGAGGCAAGATAAAAACCTTAAAGATGTATATACTAGAAAAATAAATAATCTGTCTTTATTTGATGACATCATCCTTTACATACAAAATTCTAAGAAATTTATATTTTTTAAACAACTACTTACTTATATTTATAAACAAGTTTAGGAAAATCACAAGCTAAAATGTCAACATACAAAAATCACTTGTATTTTTTAAACATTAGCAACAAGTGATCCAGAAATAAAATTAAGAAAATAACTTCATTGGCAGGAGAATCAAAAAGAATAAACCAGGAATAAATCTAAAAGGTATTAGAGTTGTATGCTAAATTATAAAACATTACTGAAATGAATTTTAAAATATCGAATAAAAAAGACATTTCATGTTCAATGACTGAATAACTCAATACTGTTCAAATGACAATTTTTCCCAAATTAATATATAAGTTCAATGTAATCCTGATCAAAATTCCAGCATAATGTTTTTATAAGTTGTTAAACTGATCAAAAATATATATGACAATGCAAAGGAACAAAATAGCCAAAACAACTTTGAAAATTGGAGAAAATTAGAATTACCTAATTTCAAAACTTGCTAGAATGCTACGGTAATAAGGCAGGATTGTAGTGGCCTAACAAAAGACGTATAAATCAAGGGAATAAAATAGAAAGTCCAGAAATAGGCCAGGCACAGTGGCTCACACCTGTAATCCCAGCACTTTGGGAGGCCAAGGTGGGTGGATCACAAGGTCAGGAGATCGAGGCCATCCTGGCTAACACGGTGAAACTCTGTCTTTACTAAAAATACAAAAAAATTAGCCAGGTGTGGTGACAGGTGCTTGTAGTTTCAGCTACTCAGGAGGCTAAGGCAGTAGAATGGCATGAACCCAGGAGGTGGAGCTTGCAGTGAGCCGAGATCACGCCACTGCACTCCAGCCTGGGTGACAGAGCGAGACTCCATCAAAAAAAAAAAAGAAAGAGAGAAAGAGAGAGAGAAAGAAGGAAAGAAAGAAAGAAAGAGAGAGAAAGAAAGGAAGGAAGGAAGGAAGGAAGGAAGGAAGGAAGGAAGGAAGGAAGGAAGGAAGAAAAGAAATAAATATTTATATTTATGGTCAAAGATGTCAAAGCAGCTCAATGGGAGGAAATATAGTATTTTCCAGAAATGTTGCTGAGACAACAGACTGTCCATATGCAAAAAAAAAAAAAGAAAAGAAAAGATAAAAGAAAGAAAGAAAAGAAAAAGAGAAAAAGCATTTAGATCCTTACCTCACACCATACACAAAAATTAAATCAGACTATAGATCTAAATGTAAGAACTAAAACTATATAGCCTCTAGAAACATAAAGAAACTTTTTTCTTTCTTTTGAGACAGAGTCTTGCTCTGCTACCCAGGCTGCAGTCCAGTGGCATGATCTCAGCTCACTGCAACTTCCACCTCCCAGATTAAAGCAATTCTCCTGCCTCAGCCTCCTGAGTAGCTGGGATTACAGGTGCACACGACCACACCTGGCTTATTTTTGTATTTTTAGTAGAGAAGGGATTTCACCATGTTGGCCAGGCTGGTCTCAAATTCCTTACCTTGTGATCCACCCTCCTCAGCCACCCAAAGTGCTGGGATTACAGGCATTAGCCACTGCACCCAGTCAAAACTTTCTAAAGGAAAATTCTTTGTGACTTTAGACAAAAATTTCTTAGATGTGACAACAAAAGCCCAATCCATTAAAAAGCTGATGAATTTAATTTCATCTAAATTAAAATATTTTGCTCATCAAAACATATAAATAAAAAGACAACCACACACCGGGAAAAAATATTTACAAACCATACATTTCACAAAGAACTTGTATCCAAAATATATAAAGATCACTTATAATTTAACAAAAAGAAAGCCAAATTTAAAAATGGGTAACCTTTTTGAATTGATGTTTTACAAAAAAAATATGGTTAATAGGCATCTGAAAAAAAATTGAACATCATTAGTCTTTAAAGAAATTTAATTAAAACTACAATGCAATACCATTTTACACAAAATGGCTATAATTAAAAAGACTGACAATAGTAAGTGGTGGTGAGGATGTGGAGAAATTGCAACCTTTATACATTGCTGATGGGAACATAAAATGATGCACCTCTTTGGAAGATAATTTGGCAGTTTCTTAAAAAGTTAAACATAAACTTACCATTTAACCTAGCAATTCCTGAGAGAATACATGTGTCATGTAAAATTTGTGATCATTTAAAGCAGCCTTATTTATAATATTTCCAAACGGGAAATAACCCAAATATGAAAATGCCAAC
The DNA here is from genome assembly GCF_000951035.1 of Colobus angolensis palliatus. Taxonomy (NCBI): domain Eukaryota; kingdom Metazoa; phylum Chordata; class Mammalia; order Primates; family Cercopithecidae; genus Colobus; species Colobus angolensis. Next base: position 2,028,084 of record NW_012117088.1, read on the forward strand.
TGGTGAATAGAATTTCAAAATGCAGCATGTAATAAAATGTAATAAAAAAGGGACTACTTATTGATATATTTTATAACATTGTTGAACTTTGAAAATATTAAGCCAAGTGAAAGGAGCCAGAAACAGAAGACGACATACTGTTTGATTCAAGTTATATCCATTTTTGAGAAAAATACAAATCTGTAAAGACATAAAGCACATCAGAGTTTGTCTGGGGCTGAGAATGGAAGCAGAAATTAACTGCAAACAAGCAAAATGAACATAGTCTAATACTAGATTAGGGTGATTATTGACAACTCTTTAAATTTGTGAAAAATTATTGAATTGTACACCTACAATGGACAAATTTTATGGCATAAATTATACATCAATAAAACTGTTTAGTTTCTAAAAACTGACATTTACTGAGCACTTACTAAGTGCCAGGACTTTCTTAATCATTTTGCGTAAATTATCTCATATAATCTTCCTCAAAACACTATGAATGATGTTCATTCTGATGTAGAGCCAAGGCCTTTCAATTTTTGAATTTAGATTTTCTAATGGGACCCATTCTTTGCACAACTCCCATAAAAGTGTATCTATAATTTGAAGGTTATTTTCCTCAAATGTCTTTACCAGAACATTATGAATGGTGTTCACTCATAATTTTAGGGGGAAGATTAAATAAGATCATTTATTAATACTTCCATTTTATGGACAAAATCCCACTTCATAGAAGATTAAATAATCCTATGGAATTAAGTAATCTCATTTTAAAAGCCCATTTTATGAAAGATTTTTAAATCCTATTTTTGAAAGATTAAGATAATTTATTAATATCTCTATTTTATTAATAAATAAACTGAATCCGATAAAGGTTAAATGATTTGCCCAACACCATGTGGCAAATAACTAGGGAGCCAGGATGCTGACAACCTGACTTCAAATTTTTGGTTCTAAAGCACTGCCCAGATTGTCTCCCAGTAAAATAGCCAGCCTGATAGCTCCATTAGAATTGCTTGGATTAATGAGATTTGAAGCATTTTCTAAATTTTCCTGTATTCCTAATAACATAGGGTTTTCAACACCTGACACTTTTAATTCTATATGAAATTGCTGATCATGAGCCATTTGTGATCTCAGAAGTGGTAATTTCACATGATTCAATCAAAAATAACTTTATTAAATAAAAGTTTCTGAAACTAGAGCCCATAGTCAGATATGTGCTATTCTAGATTGTAAAGCTTTCCCATAAACAGATTCAGGCATTATCTCTCTGTTGGTAACAATTCATAATGCCTTCAGGGTTTTAAACAATAACTGCAAATGGTCAATCTATTCGAATCTATTACCCTCACTATTGCTACCTACGTGACCTGCTATTTTTCACGTCTTGGCAATGTTCTCTTTTCAGATATCTTCATTAGCATTTCTGAAGGCATCTTTTTTTTTTGTTTTTGTATTTTTGGTTTTTTGTTTTTTGTTTTTTGTTTTTTTCTGAGACGGAATCTCGCTCTGTCGTCCAGGCTGGAGTGCAGTGGCATGATCTCGGCTCACTGCAAGCTCCACCTCCCAGGTTCATGCCATTCTCCTGCCTCAGCCTCCCGACTAGCTGGGACTACAGGCGCCCACCACCACGCCTGGCTAATTTTTTTGTATTTTTAGTAGAGACAGGGTTTCACTGCATTAGCCAGGATGGTCTCGATCTCCTGATCTCGTGATCCACCCACCTCAGCCTCCCAAAGTGCTGGGATTACAGGCGTGAGCGACTGTGCCTGGCTGAAAACATCTGTTTGGCCTTTCATCCTTTTTAACAGAAGTAGATGAGTAATTACTAATTAGATGGTAATAAAGACTATGGTAGTCCCTCTTATTCACAGAGGATACATTCTAAGACCCCAGTGGATGACTGAGAACTTGGAGAGTACCAAACCCTATATAAATATACTATGTTTTTTTCTATACATACATATGTATGATAAAGTTTAATTTATAAACTAGGCACTCTAAGAGACTCACAACAGTAACGTAATAAAATAGAACAGTTACATCAATACTCAGAATGGCACACAATTTAAAACTTATGAATTGTTTATTTTTAAAATTTCATCTAATATTTTCAGACTGCAGTTGACAGTGGGTAACTAAAATCACAGAAAGTGAAACTGCAGATGAGGAAAGCTACTGTACAACATGAAGAGTCTGCACTTCTGATGACTATAGATGACATACTTGATCACCATTGTTCTTGAAAACATTGGATGTGACTTTCTTTATAGCATAGAGCTATACGTTTATTCTCTTAGTTCTGGACTTGTTTTTGTGAACTTCTGGACCCATCGTAAGTAAACAAGCCTTCTATTTTGCTATATTTCTCCACAGATATACAGAGAAGTATTGTCCTGTATTCTATTATTAATAAACAGTTCAATCTCCTTCCCTAAATAAACAAAAAGAGAAGGTGAGTTTTTCTCTCAAATACCCTCACGTTTTTGGAACAGGCTTTTCAAACTTTTCATTTTATATTCCCATGACACTGAAAAACCACCTGAGTATATACAAAATAAAAAGTCCACTTGAAAAATATGCTAGCTTTTTTCCCTCTAGTTGTAAATGTTCTGTTACTTGTTCACTCCAGGATTATGCAGTATATAGGAAGATTAAATATCATTGACTAAACTGGACCAGCACCCTGTTTGCACCACTACTCACCGAGACCTTAAGATGTAGACTCTGAAAGATCTAATTTTAGATTGCCTCTGAGCAACTCTCAAATTCACCCTCTATTTGCCCTATGGAACAACTGGTTTTATCTTGTGGAATTTTTCTCTGGCCTAGCCTATCTTTTCCTCCCTGCTGTTCTTCTAAGATTGGAGGCTTTCTCTAGACCTGTGCTGCGCAATACCATAACCACCAACCACCTGAAGTTACTGAGCTCTCCTAATGTGGCTGATTCAGACTGATCCGTGCTGTATGAGTATAATGTTCACACCATTTCAAATATTTAGTAGAGAAAATGTAAAATATTCCATTCATAATTTATATAAGGATAACTTTTTGAAAATATTTGGGATACCTTGGGTTAAATGAAATATGTTATTAGGATAATTTAACCTTTTTATCTTGTTTGGCTATCAGAAAGTTGCTCAAAATTATGCACGTAATTTTGTATAATGTACTTTTTATTTTATTTCTATTGAACAGCACTGCACTATACTGTTCGTTCATTTGCAAGTCTCTCTCTTCCCTTGCTCTGCAGTTGTGGGGAGATTTCTAATATGCCCTTATCCAGTCCCTGCTCCCAACATCCCAGGCTGAGCCAGCCCTACTGCACTCATCCAGAAGAAAATGTTGGCAATATTTATAAAAATATTAAGTAATTTTTTATATTTAAGGAAAAAATACAGAACTTCTCAAAATAATTCTAGAGTTCATCTGAGGGACAGGAGTAGCTAAGAATAATTTGTAAAAGAAGAGTAATGAAGAGGAACTTCCTAGAAATTCGTAAGTTTTTGACAAGCTTAAAAATTATAATAAATGGAAATTATTTAGGGCAATGTCTGGTGCATAGTAAGCAAGCACTCAATATGTGATAGCTGTTACTATTGCCGTTTCTTATCAAAGTATATACAAATAAAACAATGAAAATCTTATAGAATGGCAAAGAAGGATACATTTATAGATGGTTGGTATAGATCTATGAACAACAATTTTTACGTATATAAAATATTTAATATATTACGTGGTTTATATCTTATAGATCAATAGGTGAGAGAAAAGATTAATCAATAATTAGTTTTCAGAATGGCTAATTAACTATTTTGGAGAAAATGAATCCCATCTTGATGACAGATGAAATTTTAAAAATATTTATTTTAAGAAAGATAAAATATAGGTGAATATCTAATATTTATAACATAGAAGGATATTCTAAGCTTAATAGTAAGTGGAGGGAAAAGGAAGAGTAATACATTTAGTAGCATTAAAATGTAAGGCATTGTTATATAAAAAAGTAACCAAAAGCTAAAGCAGACTATAAAACATAGGGAAAAAATAACATAAATATTATAAAAAATTAATAATTTTATTTTAAAAAAGGTATATACATCAATAAAAGTGTATTAGGAATCAAATGATAGAAAAATAGACACAAGATAAACATGAGGGGAAATTTTGAACTCTACTAGTACAAATTATCAAAATATTTTAAACTATTAACAATCAGTGCTAGCAATGGTGCAATGAAATAGTGTTTTTGGACAGTACCGATGGGATTCCAGGGGCTACAGCCTTCCTGAAAACAATTTGGCAATATATATCAAAAGTTTTCCACCCATTGATTTTAAGATTCTGTCTTAAGAAAATTATCTACACTCCCCTTACTAGCGGAAAGGTTAAATAAAGTTTTGATATAGCTGTATGATGAAATATTACATGGTCATTAAATGTACGTGAAGGGCACTTAAAACATAAAAATATTTATAATGTTATAATATAATAATATTAAGAATAAAATAGTCTCCACTTTGTCTTGTGTAACAATCATTAACATACCAGATTTTTTCTGTGTTATCTGACACATCACAAGTGATAGAAGGCCAGTTGAAATTGAACATGCTACCAAGAGAATTTCATGGAGGTGTCAAGTAGCCAAATGAAGGGCAGAGCAGAGCTTGGTCAAAGAACTGACTAGAATCAGAGACCAAATGGTATCAGAACATCCTGGTCCCACTCTCTGTAATTCTGAAGTCATGTTCAGATTGACTTGTTTTACACTGCAGGGAATATGGTCATCTTGTGTCCTGGGGTCTAATAACTCACAGCTTTGCCTGCAGGAACTGACTCAAGTTAATATTCTAAGGAAAATGATTCATTGGTCTACTTCAGGTTAGCTATTTCCACCCATGGACAAATCATTGTGGCCAAGAAGGCAGGTTTCTGTGATTGACAAACACAACCTGAAACACGTAATTGACAAAGGAAGACAGCTGTTCTGCAAAGGAATAGAGGCACTGGGCAGACAGCAGGTGTTCATAGAAATTTAAATCTTCTTTAAACAGAAAAATTTCAGAAATCAACCTCTCTGATAGCCCTCAATAAAACAAAAACAACACAGAAAAATGGAAACATACCACTATGTTTTAAATTCTGTATTAAAATATAAGTCCAAGGGTGAAAATCATAACAAAATGGCTACTCGTTAAAGAAGTAAGCATTTCATTTAGTCCACATCTCCTTGGGGTGATACTAGATTTTGTTGTTGTTGTTGTTGTTGTTTGTTTTTTGAGACAGAGTCTCGCTGTGTCACTAGGCTGGAGTGCAGTGGTGCCATCTCAGCTCACTGCAACCTCAGCCTCCCAAGTTCAAGCGATTTTCCTGCCTCAGCCTCCTGAGTAACTGGGATTACAGGTGTGCACCACCACACCCGGCTAATTTTTTTGTGTGCGTATTTTTAGTACAGACGAGATTTCACCATGTTGGCCAGGATGGTCTCCATCTCCTGACCTCGTGATCTGCCCGCCTTGGCCTCCCAAAGTGCTGGGATTACAGGCGTGAGCCACCACGCCTGGCCTATTATTTCTAATTTACAGATAAACAAACTAAGTCACAGTTTACTAAGTTACTTGGTTACTAGTAGGTATTCCAGAGAAGATGAGTGCTTAGGAAGTTTGATTCCAATGCCTGCAGTTCAAACATTATAATATAAATACAACAAGAATTAATCAAGGTGGACATTCAAAGATTTGCAGGATAAGAGAAAGGACTTTTGGGAAGCATGTACAGGAATCCAGCTCTATTCCAGGTGTTTTCTATTCTTTGGATCCTCTAATACTAATAATAAAGACTCTGTGAAGAAGACGTTATTATTTCCATTTTACAGACAAGCAAATGGAGGCTAAAGAGGTTGAATGACTAATAAAGTGTATTAGTCCATTCTCACGCTGCTATAAAAATACTCCCCAAGAATTAGGTAATTTATAAAAGAAACAAGTTTAATTGAGTCACATTTGCACGTGGCTGTGGAGGCCTCAGGCAACTTAGAATCTTGGCAGAATGCCAAGGGGGAACAAGGACCTTCTTCACATGCTGTAAGAGAGAGAAGGGTGAGCTCAGGAAAAACTACCATTTATAAAACCATGAGATCTCATGAGAATTCACTTACTATCATGAGAACAGCATGAGGGAATCCATCCCCATAATCCAATCACTTCCCTCCCTTAACATGTGGGGATTACACTTGTAGGTCAGATTTAGGTGGGGACACAGAGCAAAACCATATCACGAAGTGTGGTGATAGAATAAATTGTGAATCAGCTCTGTCTAGCTCCCAGCTTATTAGAGTGAACTTTGAAGTACTGTTGCCAAAGAACTCTTTCCCTAAAGGGTGGGGACATGTGTCGGGGGAGGGGTAGTTAGGACTGCAAATAAGAGATGGGCATGAAGCAGGCACCTTATCTCTTTATTTCTGATTTAGCTGAATCTTAAATAGCAGCATGTATTTTATGATAAAAGAAGATGAAAAGACATTAGTCACTTCTAATGTTTGCATCTGATAAAGGGTAACTTCCAAATATATAAGGGACTCCTTCCTACAAGTCAATAGCAAAGCAACTAATAACTTAATATTAAAAATGGGCTAAGCATTTACACATTTCTCCAAAGAGGACATGCAAATGGTCAGAATGTATATGAAAATATACTCAATGTGACTAATCATCAGGGAAATACAAATCAGAAACTCAATGAGATATTACTTCACACCTGTTATGATGACTACCATCAAAAAAAATAAAACACAAGTGTTAGTGAGAATGGGGAGAAATTGGAACTCTTGTGGTGACGATACAAAATGATGTAGCTGCTATGGAAAACAGTATGCAGGTTCCTCAAAAAAAAATGCAAAATAGAACTACCATATGATCCAGCAATCCCACTTCTTTTTTATTTTATTTTATTTTATTTTATTTTTTATTATACTTTAAGTTCTGGGGTACATGTGCAGAATGTGCAGATTTGTTACATAGGTATACACTTGCCATGATGGTTTGCTGCACCCATCAGCCTGTCATCTACATTAGGTATTATATCTCCTAATGCTATTCCTCCCCTAGCTTCCCACCCCCTGACAGGCCCTGGTGTGTGATGTTCCCTTCTCTATGTCCATGTGTTCTCACTGTTCATCGTCTCCCACTTATGAGTGAGAACATGCAGTGTTTAGTTTTCTGTTCTTGTGATAGTTTGCTGAGAATGATGGTTTCCAGCTTCATCCATGTCCCTGCAAAGGACATGAACTCATCCTTTTTTACAGCTGCATAGTATTCCATGGTGTAATATGTGCCACATTTTCTTTATCCAGTCTATTATTGGTGGACATTTGGGTTGGTTCCAAGTCTTTGCTATCGTGAATAGTGCCACAGTAAACATACATGTGCTTGTGTCTTTATAGTAGAATGATTTATAATCCTTTGGCTATATACCCAGTAATGGGATCAGCAATCCCACTTCTATACATGTTCAAAAGAATTAAAATCAAGATTTTAAAGTAACACTTGCATGCCCATGTTTATTGCAGCACTATTCACAATACCTGAAATGTGGAAACAACCTAAATGTCCACCAGTACATGAATGGATTTTAAAATACAGTATAAACATACAATGAATTATTATTCAACTTTTAAAAAGGAAATCCTGCAATATGTAACAATGTAGTTAAACCTTGAGGACATTATACTAAGTGAAATAAGCCAGGCACAGAAGGACAAATACTGCATGCTTTAACTTATATGAGGTATCTAAAGTAGTCAAACCCTTACAAGCAAAGAATAGAAGGGTGGTTGAAAGAAGCTGGAGCAATGGGAAAATGGAAAATAGTTAATCAACAAGTACAAAGTATCACCAATATAAGATGGATAAGTCCTAGAGATCTGCTGTACAACACTGTATCTATAGATAATACCATATTATACACCTAATATCTTACCACAATAAAATAAAAGTCAGAAGTCAAATTAACATTGTCTTTCTAAACAGATCAGAGTAGAGCAACCCAAGCCAAACTGTGCAGTGCTAGTCAATAGCCAGTGTATTAGTCTGTTCTCACACAGCTAATAAAGACATATTTGAGACTGGGTAATTTACAAAGGAAAGAGGTTTAATGGACTCACACTTCCACATGGCTGGGGAGGCCTCACAATTATGGCAGGAGAGCAAGGGACATCTTACATGGCGTCAGGCAATAGAGAGTTTCTGCAGGGGAACTCCCGTTCATAAAACCATCAGATCTCATGAGACTTCTTCACTATCGTGAGAACAGCATGGGAAAAATCTGCCCCTATGATTCAGTTACCTCACACCAGGTCCCTCCCACAACATGCAGGAATTGTGGGAGCTACAATTCAAGATGAGATTTGGGTGGGGATACAGCCAAACCATATCAGCCAGTAAAATTTCAAAAATAGGTGAAACATGGTCCCCGCCTTCTTAGATCTCAAAATCAAGCAGCTAAGTGAAGAATACAGTGCAGTGTGATGAATGTAATCTTAAAAGGTATGTATAATGTGGTGGTAGCACATACACACATGTTTTGTGTGTTCAGCTCCACATTAGGGTTAAAGGCAGGCACAGAAAGCTCCTAAAAGGACAAGAGAGGTAAGTTTGGTTGAAAAAAGTGTAGGGAAATGAACTGCTAGCCAGTTGGGGCCTAGTAATAGCAACTAAAGGGGCTTTAATAGGATGAGAAAGGATATGAGGTCTTTTATTTCATGCAAAAAATTTAAAAGTTTTAAATTTATTCTGACAGTGATTTAAGTATGAAATTTTAAGCAGAAGATTAACACACCCAATCAAATTTACCTTGGCATTGGATATATGCCCTGAAAAGCGTGATCATAAGAAAAAATTTTCTCCTTAGATTTGGTGATGAGAAGAAAGAAATTTATAATAATTAAACTTCATACAAGGGCAGTTGCTTCTACTTGGTGTCTAAGTTTATTTGAATACTAACTACAGTGTTTCTATGTTTAAATATATACACAGATGTCAGTGATAACTAATTAGTTGATTATTGTCTTTTGAAGATCTATTAAGAATGTTATTTTATTGGGTATTTTCTTTCTCAGCTGTCCACACATAGGATGATTATACAAGGCTGGTGCCTAATTGAAGGAAGCACATTAGTGCTATAGAGATGTCTGAGTGACTTCAGATGTCAAATCCTGAAACAAATTTTTAATCTAATATAATAAAACTGATGGCTTTTAGTAGCAAAAATGAAAAGCTGAAAATGTCTAATTTTCCTCTTCCTTATGTCTCCATATAATAGGTGTTCGCTAAATATTTATTAAATAAATAAATGAAACTCAATTGAGGTCTTCTCAAAGACTTATTGAGAATTTTTAGGGCATTGGAAACTGTCACCGGCAGTACAAAGACTTATAAGACAAAGTTCCGGTCCTATTTTTCAAACTATTATTAAACACAAACATCTATTGTCATGCTAATGTAATCAATGCAACAACAAGGTGCTGTGGAGCATAGAGTTTGGCTGCCTAGCTTAGAGCATGAAGAGATCAGAAAAGTTTCCTGGAGAAATTGAGGCATTGGGTGAGTCTTAAAAAGAGGTTGGGGGCTGCAGCATGATGGTTTATGAGTGACCCTTATCCATTTCGCTCAATATATCAGGGACAAAGATTTATAATATAATTTTGCCTTGCAAAATGGTACACATTTCACTTGCCAGTGCCTGGGAATCATCTTATTCACTCCTAAGTCATCTCCATTCCATCTCTACCATACCACAGCAATTACAGGGAGTTTTAATTAACCATAAAGAAACTGCTGAAGTGGATGAGATTTAGTATGAACGTTAAACTCACATAAAACAAGCAAGGCCACTGGCCTGGAAAAGGCCTTTCTTCTGTGTGTACTCCTCCTCCACGTCTCCTACAGACAACAGAGTTCTTTGGATCAAAGAATCAAAGAATCCTGGAGCAACCAAGAAAAGAGTTCCTTTTGTTTTTGTTCAAAACAGCGCTGGTAAACCAGCCCCGGGCTGGAAATCTCCAAATCCTAAATAATTACTACCGTGTGCAGTGAAATGCTAGTGCCTAGGGCAGTCACTAATGTCAAAATAAGGCAGGACTGACGTCTGCAAAAGTGTAATAATAAACTTATCTAAGGATCCAAAATGTTTGTTGTGGATACTTTACTGAGAGAGGAGGATTAGCCTAGGGAAAAAGATAAGAGCTTTGAGATCAGACACAAATGAATAGAATGCTGCCTCTCCTGGAAATAATTATGTGGCCTTGAGCAAATCACTCAACCTCCTTGAATTTTAGGGTCCACATATGCAAAATTGGAATAATGAAACCTTTCTTCAGAATTATTCTGAAATTCAGTGATTTTAAGCCTCTAACACAGGTAGCACAGAGTAGGCACTTAGTCATTGGTATTGTTACTCTCATTTTCTCACGATCCTAACACCTAAGGAATTCTAATTGTTCAATACATGTTGTTTTGGAGAGGAAGGTAGCAGCCCCAGAATCTTCCCTGATCACTGTTACATACTTAGGCTCACTGTTTGAGGCCAAATCTATGCCTTCTTGCTAATTGTAAATCAATAAAACATCCAGCTAAATCAGATCTGTTTATAGGACTGACAGTAATAGTTTATTAAAAGAACAAAAATTTTGTTTTTAAAAAAGAGAAAGAAAAAGACAATTGCAATTGCAATCAAAAGTTAGTTTTAGGCAGTTTGCAGTGGCTCACGCTTGTAATCCCTGCACTTTGGGAGGCCAAGGCTGGTGGATCATTTGAGGCCAGGAGTTCAAGACCAGCCTGGCCAACATGGTGAACCCCAATCTCTACTACAAAATATAAACGTTAGCTGGGCATGGTGGCCTGTGCCTGTAGTCCCAGCTACTTGGAAGGCCAAGGCAGGAGAATTGCTTGAACCTGGGAGGCAGAGGTTGCAGTGAGATGAGATCGCACCACTGCACTCCAGCCTGGGCAACAGAGTGAGATCCTCTCTCGAAGAAAAAAAAAAAAAGTGTTAGTTTTAAAATAATTTGTTTGGTTTTGTGTTTGCTTTTCATTTTACTGAATATAGAATTAATAAAGGTAAAGCATCTTCAAGGAAAAACTTCATTAACAAGAAGACTAGACCCTACATTAGATTACATATTAAAAAAGAATTCAGGCTCTTTTATGGAAAAGTAGCTTGAATATTTACTGTAGTCCATCTTTTGCCCATTAAATAGTTCTATATTTCTAAAGTACTATGTGCTAAGAAATATGTATTTATCTTTGGGTGATATTTTCTGTAATCTGATATATCACAGAGAATATCTTTCCAATTCATTGAATATTTCCATGAACAGATATCAAAACCGTAAAATAGATGTTTGAGGGTTATTTTTCTTTATTTCACATAGAAAAAAAAACTTTTTTTCCTTCCAACCAATTAGGAACAGTTTTGAAAAGAATAAAATGCACAATTTATATTATATTTATGACTATAAAACAAGCAAAGAGTTTATTTATCTATTTAATATTATAGTAAACCAAGTTACATAACTTAGATGACAAATCTATGATAGGTCTACATGAGTCAGTTGTCTGTAGCAATGAAATTAAGTAGGTAATTGTCAGGATTCACCATCCTTTGTATATTGAATGCAATCTAAACGCTGTACTTAATAATTTAAATTTTCACTGTTAATATAAGATGCATGCCTTGTTCTTAAAGATAAAACATTGCAGCAAAGGTTTACTTTGCAAACTGAGAGATTTAAAATGATTACTTTAGCGTTCTTCTTGTCCGTAGGAACATTTCACAATACTGTGGGTTACGGCAGAGAGGGCTTAGCAGTTAGTTCTTCAGAGCTTCACTTCTCCTTCCTAATTGTGGAGTAATTGCTGTGAACTGGCTGCTCTATGAGCGATTACATTTCCTAATCCCCTCCTCCTTTCATCCACATATGGGCATATAGCTGACTTGTCCCAGTGGAACCAAAGCAGGAATGATATATGTCACTTCCCTTTCAACATGGTTAAAAAGTGAGTATGCCTTTCCTACCCACACCAACTCCTTTTCCCTGTAAGATGTCAACACCCAAGGCAACCTGAGAAGCCAGGTATTGAAGATGATAGATCACCCCACCAGCAATCTGGACCCTACATTGCACAGGGCAAAGCCTCCCTCCTCCCCCCACTAGGAACATCTGCATTAGAGTGTTAATAAACAAGAGTAAATAGTTTATCTTGTTATGTGGCTAAAGTTTTGAGATTTGTATTTTACAGCAGCCAGCACTACTATAACTAATATGTGGAAGCAAAAAACAGTGTCACAGCGGCCAGCTGGAGCCTCAGACAGAGCTTCTTATTGTGTGGTGTCTTAGTAGAATCCTCATAATATAAGTTTTAGCCCTCTATGTCCAAAGTTGACTTTGCTCTGGTGACCTAAAACTTACATTAACCAAAATCACAGGAAATGAATTTCTAAACCTAAATGGCAATATATTAATTTACTAAGACTTCTATACTTATCATGCTGTCTAGAGGACCTGGGACAACTACTTCTAGAAACATATTCACCAATCTTAGCTTCTGACCTTCTCCTTTTTCTCCTAGATTTTATTTTATTTTATTTTATGTTTTTGAGACAGAGTGTCGCTCTGTGGCCCAGGCTGGAGTGCAGTGGCCGGATCTCAGCTCACTGCAACCTCCGCCTCCCGGGTTCACACCATTCCCCTGCCTCAGTCTCCCGAGTAGCTGGGACTACAGGCGCCCGCCACCTCGCCCGGCTAGTTTTTTGTATTTTTTAATAGAGACGAGGTTTCACCGTGTTAGCCAGGATGGTCTTGATCTCCTGACCTCGTGATTCACCCGTTTCGGCCTCCCAAAGTGCTGGGATTACAGGCTTGAGCCACCGCGCCCGGCCCCTTCTCCTAGATTTTATATAGACCACAATCCTTATGTTAATATACTCATTTTAAATAGTCAAGTTACAGCACAAATGAGTAGATAAATAGTACACCGTTATCTCCCCGCAAATATACCTCACTCAGTAGAGATTCAGAAATAATTTATTTTTGAACCATTTCTTAAGTTGATTTACTCCACAAATGACTATATGAATTCACTTTAGGTAGATATTTACTAGTTTCCCACTAAAGGAGTGATCTTTTACACCATGCAGGGACCACCCTGACTGTGACAAAAATAGATATGTATGACCTAAGGTCATAGAAGAAAAGGAGTGGGAATGAAAAAAAAAAAAAAAGGTAGAACAATTAGGTATTAAGGGATAAAGAGCCCTGAAGAAAGATGCATACATCAAACTAAAAGGATATTTCCCCTGATGTCAGTATCTAGATTTCTGGCCAAGACAAGTTAGGTTGTTGGATTATTTACAGAATCACTGTGCTTACGTTTGTGATCCATAAACATTTTGCTATGTCATCCTGCATGCCAGAAGTAAATGAACTTCTAGAATGTACTTATGAAACACCTGCCTCTTAGGCCATCCTTCCCTCAGAGTCAAGACTTAAGTCAAAAGTGTCCCATCAGAAAGTAAAATTTCCTCTGCCGGCGATTAGAAGGACAGTTTTAAGTGGTCAGGTTTTTCAGGATAGAAGAAAAAGAGAAACATTGAAGTAAACAAAAATTGTTCTTAATATTAAATCTGTATGATTCCAAGAGAAGAGAGCATACCTACTGAAAAGTTTGGAGTGTACTTAAACTCAATTCAACATAAGAAGTATCTTACTACAAATCAAAGGTAGCAGACTGATATATGTTTTAAATTTTACGTTTTTAGCAAAATTCTGTATAGGGCCTCTCTTCTAGTCCACCATGACATGAAATATCTTGTTTACCATTGTGTCGTCCTTCATTGTGTTTATCTGGTATACTAGGTAAGATGTAAGTTCCCCAAGGCAAGAACTGCATTCTTCTTCGTTTATACGTTCAACAGCCAAGGTTCTCCAGAACAGAGTGTGCAAGGAAGGTTAGCAAGACAGTCCATGAAAATGGAGAAATAATTATTAGAATTGTTATTAACAATCTCATTCTTCTACTGATTAACTATATTTTATAAAGCAATAGGATATCTTATTTGTAAAATATCTATTTAGAGACTTCATGCACAAAACTTAATTGATAGGAGTGAATGACTAAAAATTATATAGACCACTACCTTACGGGAAATAGCATAAGAAATGTATAAAAAATCGTGAAAAGAATGTGCTGTCAGGGCAGTTGTCATGCTGATGGTGTGGCTGCAGAGAAAATGAAATAGATGCCCTGGAAATAGAATTCATTCTTTCATCAGCAATTATGCATTGGGTGCCTACCAAATGCCGGGGCCTGTGCCACTGGAGAAGTGATTGTGTTGTTAGAAATAGAGTAAACAGAGCAAATAGTGAAAATAGGTAAATCCATGACCATCCCCTCCCATGCCTCAGGATTATCCTCCCTTTCCTGAATAGTGCTCTGATCCTTATCTTCAAGTAAGGATCCCTGAAAGAACCCAACCATTCCTGTCCAACTGAGAAACTACAATCTACACTATGATTATTTAGTGAATACTTATTAACATACTGAGCATGAAATTGCCAATTTTGAAAAAAAAAAAAAGATGAATTAATTCAAATGATTCCAGTTTTGCTCAGTCGTCAAGTATATATACTTTTCAAATACATGGATCAGGATCCCAAGAGACTAAATGCATATCCATATATATTTGTTGTGAGTGCCAAAAAATAATTTCCAACTATGCCCTAACAACCATCCTAAGAGATACCTAAAGAGTCCTGGATGCTAATCTCCTAAATAGATATAGACAAACAGCAAATTTGTTAATAAGATTAAAATTATAGTGATCCTTAAGTTTAATATACATGAGGGGAAATTCATAATTGGTAAGTTATAAACATAAGGCACCATATGATTGGGAATAACATGATGCAAAAAGGGAATATCTGACACATGTTTGGTTTTTCTTTTCTGTTTCTCCCCCTTTAAGAACATTCACATGCCTTGCTCAGTCATGTGATTTTCTGTCTTGCAGACATCTGGCTGAATACATCATGATGTTGTAATGCCTGTTGTGTCTCTCAAGGCAATGTTTCTGTAAAATGCAATCCCTGTTCAAACAAAATGACCTTCTCTCTCCCTACTCAAATTAAGATCCAGAAAAATAGTTTGCAGTGTTATGGCCACCAGCATTTTCCATGTCTCTAAGAAAGAAACTTCAACAAGATTCAATCCTTCTTCAAAAGACCAACAATAGCCAAGGGAAGTCTATTTGTATAAAGTTGACAATGAGAAAACATGTGGTTGAACTGATTCCTTAGAAAGTGGAGGAACAGGAATCAGCCAACCAGTCAAGCTCTTCTCCATGCACTCCAGACAGCCAATGAATGAGGACTCACCGCAGAAGAATATTGCCTTTCTTGGTTCACAAAAGCTGCGAGAAACAGTTCCTGCTGTGAAGCACTAGACAAAGAGAAAATTTTGAATGTCACTGGCTTCCCTCCATTATTGTTTACTCAGTATAACAGCAATTTTCAATACATTTTTCATTGCCCAATAATCTTCTGTTTAATTGCTAGACATAGGATCTCATCTGATAAAGATTTCTATATTAAAATGTAAAAAGATTATAATAATCCTATTAGGTAAAATAATTAAGAGTTAAGCTATTGAATGTAAAGGAACGTACTAGTAAAAACATAAACCCATTTTTCAAAAATGTAAAGATAAAATTTCAACATACCTCAGTGTATGTACATTGTATAAAATATTGAATGTATGTGATGAAAATAATATGATATAGAGTATATCCAAATTACTCTTAAACTTTCAGTGACAAAAAAAAAAAAACTCTAGTAGTCTAGCCACATAGTCTTGAAGAAAGGAAAAGAGGAAGCCTGCCAACTTAGGAACTGATTAAGTATTCAGCAGAGAATTTTCTGTGACTCTGTCTAAAAGCCCTGTCAGTGCATTTAACTCTGGACAAAAGGCTGCTGAAATCATACAAAGAAGTTTCCCAATTCAAAAGCTATAGATGAAATAATATTCACACAGAAGCATGCCAGATCTTCAAAGTTTAATAATGGCCATGTCTATGCATTTTATAACTTTAGTGTGCAAGCAGAGTAAGAACCTGATATAAAACAATCATAAAGAAATCTCTTTAGGAATGACATTTTTAGTTTTAATTTACACATTTATTTCAAGGCACACATTCAGGAAGAAGGCAAGTTCTAAGTCAGACACAAAGAAGGAATGTGATCAGGTTATTTTGCCCCAGTGTAAAAATAGCATCATTTGTATGAGGCCTAAAAAGTCTCATTGTGTGAAAAGTGACCAAACACTCTTGTATCAGAACTTTTGTAGAATGAGATTGGAAGTTTAGTAGAAAGGTCTGAAATCTTGCATTCAAAGCTACCGTATATAAAATTTGGATAAGGCCTAAGAAGTGAGCAAAATGACTTCATGTACTTACTGGCTCTTTGATAAAACTTCTTTGTGTTCATGGGCCAATGGGTACAAGGGCTTCAGTCAATATTAACTCAACAATAGAGAGAAAAAGCAACAGGTCAGTTTGCCTCCTCATGGTGGATATAAATGCTGTGATCTTCTTGTTATGACTCTGTGCTCAATCTGTGGTAGAATCATAGAAGGTTCTGATTTGAAAGAACTCGGTGACATTTAAGACAGTTTTCCAAACTGTGTTCTACACATTCCTCAGTTCCACAGGAAGGAGAGGGTTAAAATGAGAAGGAAGCCAGAAAAGCAGAACTTCAGCCTCGTCTCTGGAAGACCAGACCGTCTCTTCTCCTACGGGTCTAAATATGGGCTCCATGTAATAAGCCATTAAAATGAGGAAAAAGGGAAAGAAGGAGATGGAGGAGGGAGTGTTCAACTAATTGTTTTAATTGAAAATTATCTCATTGTTAGAGAAAATAAAACTAGAAACTTGGAGAAGCTAATTTCTCAAAATCACAATGCTAGGTCAGGGCAGAACCAAACCATGGACTTGGGTCCTTTGCCCAAGCTCTTCTCAATGAAGACTCTGTGATGAAGGGACCACTTCCATTTAAAGGCAGCAACACTTAGAAAATCACAGGCATTAAGACTTAGAAGAGGTCACCTTATCCAACGTCCCAGCCAGCACAGCCATCCTTTCACAGCATCCATGACATTCAGCCTCCTCTTGGGTATCTCAGACACAGGAAGATCACCTCTTCATAAAATGGCATATTCTTCAAGGGTAAAGACACTCCATTAGGAGCATTTTTAGATACTGGAAAAAATACTGAGATTTTTCTCCTTTAGCCTGAAACTTGATTTTACAAGTGGGCCAAGCAAAGGGATAAATAATCCAAAACCATCACAAATGTGATTTTCCAGTATTTGTATTTAATAGTACTTTTCCAGTATTTGTATTAACTTAGGCAGAGCCTGCTGTGCTCCATCAAGTTCAATGTATCATTAAGGCTTTCAGGTGCTAGTCACAAAACAATTTGACTAATAGTGATGCAAACCATAAATACATATATTTTGGATTTTTTTTTAATTAAGTAGTTTGGAGATAGGCAGTATCAAGATAAGGTCAGTGGACCAGGTGCAGTGGCTCACGTTTGTAATGCCAGCACTTTGGGAGGCCGAGGCTGGTGGATCACTTGAGGTCAGGAGTTTGAGACCAGCCTGGCTAACACCGTGAAACCCCATCTCTATTAAAAATACAAAAATTAGCCAGGCGTGGTGGCGGGTGCCTGTAATCCCAGCTACTTGGGAGGCTGAGGCAGGAGAATTGCTTGAACCCAGGAGGCAGA